>NC_086249.1:61148143-61748143 GCF_021018805.1 Prinia subflava
AAAAACAGATCCAGAATTTTCCAAGGAAGCCTGTGGATGAAAAATTATGTTGAAAAAGCACAGTGGTAAAAAATTGAAATAGGCAATTCTGACTTGATCTAAGGAAAACGTCTCTCACTGTATGAGTGATTGAACTCAATAAGAGTCTTCTTGGTGTTATTCATGAAGATATTCAGAACTAGACCATGATTCTGAGTAACCTGCATTTTGTAGGACTTTGGACCATGTGACTTCTGAGGGTCCTTTTCAACTCGCATGCTTCTGTGCTTCTGTTAAAAGATGAACCTTTGTGCAGGTACAGAGCAAATTTGAAGGGTGGAAAATATGTTTACACCTTCAGATGTGATTAAAAGTATATACAGATTTCTCACAATGGAAGTTTTTCATTACAATGAAAGCAACTGTGTACAAAGAATTAATTCTTCCAGAATGACTGAATAATGACTAAACACAGATATTTCTATTTCCATTTTCAGTAATTAATTTAAACCAGATTAATCCGTGCTTGTATTCTATCACAGTACCATATTGATTGACAGATTGTGGATAAATCTTTTATCAGCTGGGTTCTCTCATCATAGGGACCTGGTTAAATAATAGTCTTCAGATGGAGCAAAACTGACCATACTCTCCAATATCACCTGGGGAGAAAGGATCATAAGAAAGAAGTAAATATAGATCTAGTTTTGCAAATTAAAAAAAAAAAAAAAAACAACAAAAAAAGAAAAGCTAAATCCAAAATATAGACATATATTGAATTTTGGCTTGAGTTCTAGTGAGTGTATAGCCTTAGCTTTTGTTTGTTTGGTTGGTTGGTTGGCTTTTTTGTTTGTTTTTGTTTGGTTGGTTGGTTTTTAGGGGGTTTTAATTTGTTTTTGTTTGTTTGTTTGTTTTGGGTTTTTGTTTTGTTTTGTTTTTGTTTTGGGGTTTTGTTTGTTTGTTTGTTTGTTTTTATTTCTCATCACATCAAATTTTACTGTTTAATGCAGAACAATTGTTTCCAACGGTCTGTCATGTATATTTTTAAACTTGAATGGCAGATTCTTGATATCATTATGTATTTGGACACCATATATGTGGGGTATGAATATAATAAAGTGAAAATCTGACAATAATTTTTTTTTTTGAAGAAGCATATCTCTATAGTTGAATTTAATACTGATTTTCGAAGCTTCAATCCAATTTTGTAAAAAACTCCAACTTTTACATTTCATTTCTTGATGGTTTTCACAAAAGACAATGAAAGGGAGACAAGCCTATGATCTTTATCCTTCTTTATTGACAAAGAGCAGTCTATAAACTGACTTTGTGATGACCCTACACTCAGCAAAATAGGATGCTGACTGTTCAAGGCTTCGTTTAGAAATGGGCTTTGTCTTGTCTAAGTTTAGTGGAGTATGTGCTGAACATCACAAACCTCATTTGTTAGTTCTACATCACAAAATAGATATCTAAAAATCAAAGGAAATCTTTGAAATAGGATCTGTAAATAGCAAGTCTTTGAACTGGAAGATATAAAGTTTAATTGTTGTGCTACTTTTGCCTTCCTGACTCATCTCCCCATATACAGTAATTGGGAGTCATGGTTAATACCTCCCCTTTGTGGCTGTTTCCAATGGCTATTTACTCGATTACTCACAACCTATCTTTTAAGTTTTTGGTGTGTTTTTTTTTTGTTTGTTTGTTTGGGTTTGTTTTTTTTTTTTTTAGGTTTTTTTTTTGGGTTTTTTTTTTTTTTTAGTTTTTGTTTTATTTTGTTTTTGTTTTCTTGTATTTTAGTATCTGTCCTAATACATAAATAAAATAATGAATTGAACCAACAATTTTGCAATCTAATAATCCAAATTCCACTGAACATATAATTTGCATTCTGCCTATGGCAGACTTCTTTGTCAGTTGGTTCACTAAGTGATGCAAGTATTTTACAAGAAATGCCATTTTCTTCACATTCAACTATTACAGGGACAAAGGAACTTGATGAAATAGAAGATTTATTGGTGAAATAATCTGTAAAACATATATTGTATGTGTATCTGTCACATATAGTTAAATACGATGAAGAAAACCCCCCCCCCAAAAATAAGAATACTTATTATTGAAGAATAAATAGTTTGAAAAAAATATATTTAACTGATTTGTCAAAGCCACTTTCAAATAATGCTATCAAAACTTTATAAATTCAAATAAAACTAAATTTAACTACAACTGACTGAATTATTAGACCAACAAAATTCCAAGTTTAATAAACAACCACCTCACTAAAGAAGTGTAAAGACAATTTCAAGGAGACACTTAATTAGATCATTTATAACTCATTAAGTAGTAAACTGCTATACCCCCTGTTGGTTACTGTTAGGGATAAAAATAGATGAAACGGAACTGTAGTTTCAGAAGTTAAATATCATTTACATCTTCCAAGCAGTTAGTCTACATGTGTAAATTTATTTTAGTAGTATCACTTTTTCTGCTGAAGCCTAATTGGAAGATGTAACAGGCCCTAACAGGCCCTTGGAATATGAGAACTCAATACCAACAGTGTATTGCTTTATTATCTCACTTTGCAATTAATTTACAATTCAAGTTAAAATATATACAGAAAATCTTGTTACGTGGATATAAGAGAAAAGGTATTCAATTGTCTACAAGAGGACTTTTTTCATCTGGAAAGGTGGCTTAATCAGACAACATTCAATAAAAGTGATGCTGCTTTTTCTGAAATTGTAAATACCAAAAAGCAAGAGTGAAGAAAAGGTAACTTCTACCTACTACACTTTGAACTGCACAGCTTGCCAATAAGTAGGTCTTCCTAGTGAAGGTGTGACCAAGATATCATAAATGATCACATAGTACTGTCAGGTCTTCTCTTTCTAACTTTCTGTAAGTTGAAACTCTCTTTCAAATAGAAATGACAGTAAGTTAGCGACACCTTAGTGGAAGGACATAAGCATTATATTTCCAGTCTAGAAGTTTTTGAAATTCAGATAATATCTTTTAGAATTAATATGGGTGACTGTCTGTGGTGCTATCTCATCAAAATATTACACACTTGGCACAGATATGTGTGTCATTGCAATTTGTATGATTACCCTATAGTTTCAATTAAGTTTTCGTGGCTCTGAAGATCTGCAGAAATCAGAAGATCTCTGAAGATCTGCAGCAACTGTATAAAACAGATATCTAAGTGGTTTCACATACTATAAGCTTGATCCAGTCTAGGAAGTTAAATACCTATCTTGAAAATATTTTTTTATTTTAGGGGTTGTCCTATTGTCAGAAAATGAATTTGTTTAGTATAGGAGAAGGGAATACAGGTGACCTTGCCCCTGATAAGTAACAGCTGTGTTAATTACCCAATACAGCCTCACCCCTGATGAGGCACATCTATAGCCATAAAGATAAGTGTGATAAAAGGGAGTGTCTTACCTGCTGGGGGAACGATCCTGGAGAGAGGGCATCACTGCTATGAGGTCAGTAGTCAGAGCCTGTTGTTGGAACCTGCAGTCACAGTCCAGCCAGGTAAAAGCCTGCGGTCAGAGTTTAGCAGGAAATAACCAGCAGTGAGAGGCTGCAAGGGAAACCTGCAGCAGGAGCTTGCTGCAGTTTGAGTCAGTGAATAGTTGGAGTCAAGATGGCTGAGCTGTAAAGAGGAATAAACCAGGACCCTTTTCATGCTGTGTTTAACAAGAAGTCTGTGCCTTGGCTCATTTCTACTCTCTAATGAGAGAGCTGCTGCAACAGTTTAGCCTCCTTTGAGACTAAGAAATTACTATTTCTTGGTTTAATGTTAGAGCTAGGGACCTCCAACACCAATTCTGAAATCAGCTGTGCCACATGGAAGCTTGAAGGGTCTTTAAGATACTTTTATTTGCTTCACCTGATGTAGATCAATACCAATGTCCTAGGACAGACTTTGGGAACAAATCCTGTGCAGTTAGGCACACAGGGAATCTCAGACTATAAAGGAAATAATAATATATTTTTGAACTCCAGTGAGCTTAAACAATCATGGCAAAAACACAGAAAAGATTACTGTCTTGGTCTTAGTTTGAGTTTAAACACCTAATACACAATGTGGACTATGTGTTACTGAAAATATGGCATTACTTCTCATAAGGAAAAGGATCTGGAGTAGAAAGCCCTGGCTTTTGGCTCTCCCTCAAGTCTGTGAGAAAAACAAGTGTATCTAACCTTCCCTAAATTAATTGATAAATTAATTGGATTTTATCTCCATTATAAATTGACGAAATGTAAATATTTTGAGTTTAAAATGTATTCTTGTACAATATAATGATTTACAATTTGGACTTGCTTCAAAACAATGTGTTCAGAATGTCATCACATGGTAAACAGCATGGGCAACATAATACAAGTAACCATTTGCTTAAGCAATCTTTCTGAAAGATTCTCCATGGTATTCACTTTCACTTTATTGTTCTCCCAAACTCATGCTGGGTTTTTGTGTATATTCTGGCTGCTGGAGAAAATGCTATTTCAATTTTGAGTAATGCTTTGGGTTTCAGGATATTTATGTTGTACCTAATTTATGGTTTTTTTTGATTTAAAAATAATAATAGCTTTATGGATTTTCAAATTTGAAGAAAACATGAAAAAGTACATTCTTAACAATGGTGGTGAGCTTTGTTTGTTTACTTACTTACTTGCTTTCTTAGGTGTACTGGTTTTGTCTGGGATAGAGTTACTTTCCTTCACAGCAGCTTGTACAGGTCCATGTTCTGCGTTGGTGCTGAAAAGGGTGTTGGTAACACAGGAATGTTTTAGTTACTTCTGAGCAGTGCTTATACAGAATCAAGGCTTTTCTCCTTCATAAACCATCCCAGCAACAGGCAGGCTGGAGGTGCAGGGGAAGGGGCTGTGGCTGGGGCAGCTGACCACAACAGAGCCAAGGGACAGTTCCACACCATACAGTGTCATGCTCAGTATGGAAATCTGTGGGAAGGAAAAGGAAAGGAATGACATTCAGTGTGATACCATTTGTCTTCCCAAATAACGATTGGATATGATGGAGCCCTGCTCTCCTGGAGATGGCTTCCCTGCCTGCCCATGAATTCTTTGTTTTGCTTTGCTTGCGTTCAAAGCTATTGCTTTTCCTATTAAAATGTCTTTAACTCAATCTACAAGTTTTCTCACCTTCACTCTTTTGATTCTCTTCACCGTTGCAACAGGGCAGGAAGTGACTGAGCAGGTGTGTGGTGTTACTGAACAGGGTTAAACCACAAAATAATTTTTTTTTTTTTTTTTTTTTTACTGGAGTCTTTCAGTCTTGTATTCTGCTGTCAAAATCTGTTTAAAACTAATAAGTACATTTTAGCCACTTTGTGTAGATTACACAAATCTGGATTTAGCTAATCAAACCAGAGAATAATGTAAATCACTTTGAAAGAGACAAAGGAAACCTGCTTGCTAATCAGCATGATGAGAAATGACTTCTACTGACTGATCAAAAGTAGCATTCTTTGAAAGAGTAATTAAGTTTTATGTCTGACTTTAAGATTAAAACAGCTAAAAAGAAAATTAAAAAAATCATAGTGCATTAAAAAAGTTGTCTTCTTTAGAGATTTTGATAAAACCCACAGGAATAACAATGGGCAATTGAGTTAAAATCTGGTTTGTTCTCCACAGTGTAAATTTTGTTCTCAGCAGTGAAACCAGTGAAATATGTATTTGTTGGAATAGACAACAATAAAATTCATTACGTTGTATGTGACCTAAGCTAAGTAACTATAAACAGGGTGATTTTTCATCTGGATAGCATAGGAGTGATGATATTTTGAGAGAAAGAAGTGAGAATTTGAGTTTCTACTTAAACTATAAAAAAGAAATCAGATCACGTATCTGATTATCTTATTTTGAAAAGTCTTAAAGCAGGACAAAAATTAAGACCAAATACTCATAAATCTTTGATAATAGTTCTATGCATTTTATTATTATTTGAAGTTTAGCCCATGCATTTGAGACCTTAAGAACTTAGGGTTGGCAACAGATAAAAACACTTCTGAATTTGATTCAATGTTTAAATAAGTCTAAAAGGAAGAACCTTTGTTCTCCCCCTTATAAAATGACCTTTAGATTTACTTTTTTTAAGTGTCTATTTCATTATGCAGTGAAGAGTATATTAACACAAATTTTGAATGATCAAAGTTATATCTTACTGTGTAATATAGTTATAGCTAGAGGGTGAATGGACTGTGATGAAGGTTAGAATATCCATTATTCTAATGTCCCTTGGAGAGAAAAGAGGGGGAAAGTGGCCAAAGAAAGACCTAATTTATCAGCTAAACATTCTAAACTTCACTGAGATACTGATTGCAGTGTTTCTCTAAAGAACAGGATAAATGATGTAAGAGACATGAAATATTTGAATATTAGAGGAGTAATTCTTTGCTTTCATGAGAAATGTGTAGTTTTCCTATATATCTATGCTTGCAGTGACATTGTACTGTGAAATGTAAGTCTTCTAATAATAATGTTTGGAGAACCTTCAGAATTTCTCTTTAGAGAATAATTTAATATACTGCTTTAATCTTTCCTCCTAATGCCATATTCTGCCTCTAAAAGTTTATACCTATAGGTGTTCTGGTTTGAAGAAAGGTCTTTATAGCTCAAATGATATGAGATTTCTAGTGAGTTTAGTAAACATTTTTGGTTCAATTGGAAGATTAAGAGAATATTTTGGAATATCTAAGATCTGATGTGTCACTTAAATTATCATAGATTCCAATTAAATAAATTTTAATTCCTTATTGAAAATATTATGTGTTTTCAAGATTACCGTGATCTTAAGAATTTTGGAAGTTTTTAGGTAAAAGAATACAAAATGAAGTTTTATTTCACTGGTGCAAAGAAATTAATGGCTGATACCTGCCATAGTAGGATTAGAAGTTATAGAGGTAGGTTCTGTAAGCAGATACACTAATGAATAAGTATAATAAAATGATTTTTTTTCTTTAAGTACTAGTAAAAAGTAAAAGCCACAGATAAAGGACAACTATAAGTTAATAGCCTAATATTTAGGGCTTGGTAGCTTGCAGTATATACTTGTCACAGTCTTTTAAAATTGGTCAAAGTCATAACTCAGGGGTTTTGATGAACGATATTTCTAGAGTTTTGTCTAGAGCTATTAGAGGATGATACATCATGCCAGATTCAGTAGCCCATGAGAGGTGAGGCTGCTGTTTTTTTTATTTTTATGTCTCCAGGTCCAGCCAGTGGTGAGCCTGAAGATGTTTTACCAGCATGAACATGTATAATTAATGTAAATGTGACATAAATACATAAAACCTTATATACATAAAAACATATGTATATTGCCTGCCACACAACTCACAGGCAGATGCCCAGACTACTTACCTAGGAAGCAGTAAGAAGGGAGGCATCATCTGGAATTCCAGGTCCAGGTTCTGAGGTCTCCAGTACAAGTAGTGTGTAGACATGTTAACAAGTTTAGTGAAGGACCATGGGGTTTATTAAGGAATTGGAGCATTTGTTATATGAGGAAAATCTGAGAGCTGTAAGTGCTCAGCCTGTAAAAAGTGACTGCTCAGAAAAATCTTACTGACATGTGTAAATATTTGGGGGTTGTATGCAAGGAAGATGCAGCAAGGTTCTTCTCTGAGTCCCTTCCCATCTTAAGATGGAATCATTAATGATTCCCATATTGATGTGATTTTAGTAATTGTTCATTTCAATATGGATTATATATTTCACTTCATTTTCAGAACATGTAGTTCCAATATCTAGTAATTTTTTCTCCCCAGAAAAATTCAGTCTTCCACAGGGAATTTAGCTTGTCAGACTTCTAAGTGTCTTTAGTTACTTGATGAGATTGTCTGAAACTCATGTTTAGAGGCTGAGGTCTGCTTTGAGCCAACTATCTCAACTTCTTCCACAATTAGTAGAGGCTAAGCTGAGATCTAATGTCCCATAAATAAGTTTCTGGTGAGGTGTTTTTTTCTATTTTTTTTAGTGTGTCCCTCCTGATCTCCAACAATCAGTTCAGAAAGGTACGTATTTTCCACAGCTCTTGACTTAAATTATTAGATATATGTTGAACTATAATCAAATAATAATAAAACTTTATTTTTTTACAAATTAAATCAAAATTAAATAGCATTATTAATACTATTAGGCAGTCTTTTACCTTGGAAAGAGAGGAGCAAAAGTCTAATATAAATAAATGGGGTAAGGTATTTGACCACATTATCAATTAAATAAATCCTGTGGGTTACACAGCAGTACTAACAAATGATAAAGCTAAATTTGTTAACTAAGAAAAACTAATTAAGAAAAAGTGTAATAAATACTTCTATTTTGTATTTTGAGAGAAAGGTGTTATACAAAGGGATGGTTGAGTGTTTTCCCTTGTATCAGCAGCTAAAGAGATTATATTAGTAGCCAAATCAACTTCTTGAAGACTTGGATCCTGCAAGCTGTGCCTTACAAGTCTTTAAAGCTAATAACTATTTACATTCTATTAAAAATCTCTTTTTTAAAAAACAGGTATTTTTGATGGTATGCTGAAATTCCAAAGGAGAAAGATGAAATAGAGGTGTGTTTTTAATTTTCTATTTCCTCCTGGAAAGAGACCAAAAGAGAAGATGATTTAATAGAATACACAGTACTAAATGAATATTTAAGTCTTTGTAGAACTAGTGTAATGATACCTTGGGGGCAATAGCACTTATAAGCATCTAGGGAAAAGAAAATATTTTAATTTTTACTTCATACATTTACTTGGATGTTCTGATAATAATTTTCATGATCATTTAAGACTGCCCAGTTACATTTTAAAAGAGCTTTTTCAAAGGTAGGAATACAGCCATTTCTTTCATTTAGTTTGTTTCAGTTATCAGCAAAAAGGAGTTTTAATTTGAAATAGTCCAGCACTAGCTATTTTAGTACATTTTTAGTTCTTACATTGCTGTGATGAAGTTCGTCTGTCTGTACTTCTTGTGCTTCTCGTTACTTCATTGTCTATTGGCCTTGCTAGGATTTGAATGATTTGCTGTGGACCTGGAAGATATCCTGTAGATTTTTACATAATATTAACTTAATTACACATCTACCTCTATTTGCTTTGCTTGCTATATTTTTAATTTTTTATGACTTTGTTGTTGAGCTCAGATTATTCCAATCACACCTTGAATAGCTCATTGAAGTATTTTATTTGCTTTTGATGGTTCAGTTTGGAGGGATAATTAGTAGCTTTTACAGTGCTCAAGAACCAGGAGGTTATGAAGGAACCTATTATTTACAAACATGAAATTAGACATCAGCTGAGATAATATATCTTGATAACGAAGAGCAATAAAATTACAGAATCACAGAGTTGTTGAAATTGGAATGGACCATTTTTGATCATCTATTCTAGTTCAAGCAGGGTCAGGCAGATCTTGTTGTTTATAGTTTTATCCACTCAAGGTTTGAATATCTCCAGGGGTATCTCTTCTGAGCCACCTCTGTACCCCCAGAGTAATTTTTTTTTTTTGCTTTTGTGAAGATGAAATATCGTGGATTTCAGTTTGTACGTATTGACTCTTGTTCTTTCACTGAGCAACACTGAAAACAGCCTGATTCCCTCATCTTTCTTCCCTTCCATCAAGTATGTTTGAGTCAAAGTAGAAAAATAGTCACTTTCAGAGGGTAGATGGTCTCATTTAGCACATATCTGACAAACACTGGTTATGTCTTAACTTCCTGAACAGAAAAAGACTCTAGAGTGTCCAGGTCAAATGTAGGTTTCTATATTTTAGCTGTCTAAAGTTAAATGCGACAAATCCTCTGTAGCCTATGAATACTTCAATTAAATGCACAGACATTCCATTTATAAACTTACAGCTTCACATTCTTTAAACTTTTCTTGCAGTACAAACACTTTCACTCCAAACAGCACAATCACAAGGTAAATGTAAGTGTAAGCACAGGCCCACCTTCACATTAGATTATGAGCAAATACATACTCTGTGTAGACAGAATTTACTATGTAAATATCAATAAGGAAAAAGTTTCTTTTAGTGGCACAAGCTGGAGCAGACCAAAGGGAGGGAAACAATCCAGAAGTCAGTCAGTACAGCAGGAGAGTTCAGATACTTTAAGCCGAACTGGAAGACTTGTAAAATTGAAGATCCGTTAGAAAGAGAATTTCATTAAAAGAGAGTGAACATTATTTCTGTGAAGACTGTCTTGCAGGTCAGTACACTTCGATGTGTGATAACCAAGGAAAATACTTGTCACACAAGCAACTTTTGTGCAGTTTCTGATGAGATGGCTTTCCAAAAGAAATAGTATTACATATCATTGAGCAATAGTTCTGACTTTGGCTTAAACCTTTAGGCTTGGCAATATCAGATTTATAAATGTTGGCCTGAAAATCAAATTCTGATTTTCTCACTGATGTATCATAGTGACATTTCTAAAAATTTTCTCAACTATTAGCAAGTTTTAATTTTAAAAGTAGAAACTTATATTGTCTGTGAGGTATAAGTATATAAAATGGCAGTTGGGTGTAATGACAAACATTTCTCTTAAGAGCAATAGTTCTGCCTAGGTCCTACTTGAGCTCCCATATTATTTTTTTTTCCCTTTTGATGTTCTAATCCATGGAGTGAGATTAGACATTTCATTTTTTGAGACTGCTGACTGATGATAGTGGTTTATTTGAATTATTTATTTTCTCCATTCACAAAGCTTTCTTTAAATTATTTGTGTCTATTCTGGAAAAAAAACCCCAAAAAATTTCTGTTCTCTGTTTTTCTATTTATTTTGATTTTTCAGTTGTAATAACCTAAAGACCACAACAATTGCCTATTCTTTCATTTGTTTTGTCATGTCTGGGTGCCTCTGTAGACCAGCCAAACACCTCCAAAATCATACACATAATTGCACTTTGTGTTGCAGACATTCCAATTGTGTATGAAATAATGCAGTTCTCTTGTAAGACAGAAGTTGCAGTGTATTTACTGATATAAGCCAGCATTTAAGAAAGTTTTATAATAAATGAGACTGTGGTTTAACAAGATTTCTTGGCAAGGTGCACTTGATGATTTACTACACAGAGGACAGGGTAAGCCAGAAACGTTGGAGGCCCTCCCTTTGGGTCACAAGGTTCAGAGGTGACACTCTTGCTTTCTGAACTTCTACTCAGAAATGTCTGTATGCACCTGAATTCAGCCCTAGTCTCAGACTTAGTCAAAGGTTTATGTCTGAATGATATGTGCCTATTAAATGTAAGATATAACCTTATCCAAGTTTATGAAGTCCAACTAGCTATTTGTCCCTTATGGAGGATCTGTTGTTGAGGCAAGATACTTCTCAGTATTGAGGAGTAAGGAATCTCTGTGGCATGTGTGTCCACACTCAGAGTAAGATCCTGTGATGCAGTCCTCTGCTGTGTGGGATTGTTCCAAGGGCTCTTGGGCTGCTCACTATTTCTGTGGTAAAATGATTGACTCATCATCATATTTACATACTGACTACAGATGTTGGTTTCTTTCAAATTTGGCTTGAGTTGGACCTCTGCCAGCAGTGTGAATAGGTTGGGTGCATTGTTTAAATTAGCCCTTGGCTGTTGTGTTGCTATCTGCTTCCCCCAAATCCACTTAGAGCTGGTTGCAGCCATCATGGCCAAATGCATCCATTATGAATGCCATTGGTGTTTATGGATTGAGCAGAGGAATACAGGTCATTTGGGGAATGGAAGGAAGAACACTATCAGAATTTCTTAAAAAGAAGGTGTTTGTTTCTATTGCATCTTTACCAAAAATGTAATATTTAATTTTCAAAATAAAATTCTGAGGTTTAATTGATAGAAATGAATAATTAAATTTGGAGACAGGTGAAAGGCATGCAAATTGCTTTGGTCTTCATGTTTAAAAATTAATAAATAGGTAAGTGTACAACAAGAATATATTCCTCCAGAAAAAATGTTGCACTTGTTCATATGGTCTCTTTGAAAATGCTCCTGGAAGGCTCAATATTCATGTAACATATGACTGACATATCTGCAGAAATTTTGTGATTTCAGATTTTCTTTCCTTATAAACATTGGCACCATCGAGAAACTAAAGAGTAACTGTGATGGACATTCATAAATTATGATTTCATTAAAATAAATTGTTTTAAAACATGATCTAAATAAATACTGGGTAAGCAAAACTGTAAGTTTGGAAATATCCATTTCAGGTCAGTCTAGAATAAGTAAAAACCCTTCACTGCCCAGCTCCTTTATTCTTAATCATGAAAGGTTTACAGAAGTGGAAATTTTGCTGGGTTTTTTGTGTATCTTGCCTGTCTTACCAAAACTGAAAATATGCTATAGCATGGGAAAAAACCCCAGCCACCAAAAAACAAACACACACACCCCTGTCCCAACCAAACAAAAAACCAAACCAAAACCCCAACATATAGAATTATGAGATGTATGGAAAGTTGATTAAAAATTAAAAGCATGAAGGCTTGTGATTTATATTCTGTCTGGAGACCACTTCTAAATACCTATCACATTTAATAGATTAAATAAGGTGAATGCTGGGATTCAGCACTAACCAGTAAAAAAGCACTGCAGAAAGCTCCTCTGAGAGGCTGAGAATTTCAAAACTTTATTGTAGAAGGAACAGAGCAATCTGATCTAATTTTGAATGTCATGTTGCTTTGAACAAAGAATTAGACTAGATGATCAGAAATAATAAATTTGTGAACTATGTAATTATTAATGCAGGATCTGCATTCGGCATCATTTTGCATGCTGTTTGATTTAAAATAAATTTTATTTCTTAAAGAAAGTCATATTAGTCCTATTTGAAGGGCTGTGTTATTTAAACTATTCGAAATGTGAAATAATTCAATCCTGGGTTACTCTGAACTCAGTTTTTTCAGCTTCTTTCCAACCCTAAAGTTGTGTCAAGAGGTTCCTTGGATACATGTACACCTAGAAAACACCATTCTTCATTAATAGTTTAGGACCAGTTCCTTTCAGATTAATGACGATTATGCTGTGGAAAAAAATGATACATTAGGTGTGATTTCTGACGTGCTTAATTTAGATCAAATCATAAAAGAGGCGTACTTTAAATCCTTTGAAAGTATGTCTTACAAGAAGACCAAAGAAAAAAGAAAAAAAAGTCTTAAAGTAAAAAAGAAAAATATGCACCTAAGATTCAAATTGACTCAGGAGAATATAGAAGGAGATGACATGAAGCAAGAACTTTGACAATGAAAACTATGTTCCTGAATAGAATGACTGAATAGAATAGGTTCTTTTTCTGTTGGATGAGACCTACAGGGATCTAGTCTAATTGCCTGAATACTTCAGGGCTGACCAAAATTAAATGATATTATTAAGGGCATTGTCCAAATGAATGCCTCTCAAACTCTGACAGGTAGCAGGGTGGAGTAGCAACCACCTCCTTAGGCAGGAAGTCTGTTCCAGTGTTTGACCACCCACTGGATAAAGAAATGCTTCCTTGTTTTGCCTGTAAACCTCTCCTGACACACTTTGAACCATTTCCCTGTATCCTATCACTGAATAGTGGGAGAAGAGATAAACACCTACACTTCCCTTCCTCGGGATGATCCTGAAACAACGAGCTCACCCCTCAGTCTCCTTTTATCCAAACTAGACAAGCCCAAGGTCTTTAATTGCTCTTCTGTTTCTCTCTAACATTGTCAGAGAGAAAAGAAGTTCAAAAGTGTTCTAAAATACTATTGTATTAAAAAGGTTGTAATCTGCTGTATTTCTGCTCAAATTTTGGTGCAGAAAAGAATTTTTCAGTATGAAAGACAGATTAAAAAGTAAGTAAATTTGTGGAGGTTTATGGAAATTTTATACTCAAAATACTGAAATAAAATCTTCCCAAGTTTCATGTTTTTACCTGTAGTTCTCAGGAGCAAGATGGAGAGACAGTGTAAAATTATTAATTGAAGTCACAAAGAGTTGCAGTCACTAAAAATTTAATCTACTTGTAAAATTAGTCTTTTAGATCTTTGTGATCTGATTTTACACTAGAAAATAATAAAGAAAATTACAGAATATAAACCTCTAGTGATTTTTTTCTCTCCCTAAGGCTACTGACTCTTCCTCTCGAACCCATGTTTTGTCCTTTCAAGGTCACTCTCATTAAATTTAGTTGGTGTTTAATTTTTAAGCTGCTCCCCATTTGATGTAGAAGCCAACTGTGCGTGAGAAATAATAATTTTTCTGCCAGTCAGAAGAAATTTGATTTAATTGGCTTTTATCTTGAATCATGTCATTAAACTTCATGAAGATTCATAATTAATTATTTACAGGGTACATATCATGTTTCATCCAGTGCAAAATCTTGACTGCTTGGACTTGACAGTACAGTATTTTAACAGTTGAGTTTGTAGCAAGGTAGAGGCAAGGATGGACTTCAGGATGGACCCTCTTTTATAGTTAGTGGCAATGAGAAGTGATGGTGTAGCACAACTGCTTTCACCTCAACTTCATTTTAAAAGTTTAAACTTAACAAAGCATAAGTAAGTATAATAAAATCCTCCTGAAAGAGCACAGCATGTCTCCTCCACAGTGTTCTTCATCAGTTCTGATTCAGAAAATGGTGACTGCCTCTAAGGGCGGTCTTTTTAGAAATTTAACAGTCCAGTTCAGAGAAAACCAACCCACAAGGGTTACAAAGATTCAAACACCACAGGACCTAGTAGGGAAGCTATTATAATTGGCTTTCCACTGCTATCCTTAACTATAAGAAATGTGCCACTGTCAGAGAGTGTTGGACCCCTTGTGGGTTGTAAGAACATTTGGAGATTTGAAATGACTGAGTAGAGCCCTGGAGTGTGTGCAGTAAAAATGGCAGAAGAGCTCTGTTGTGTCTGTATGCAGTTTAATTACAATGTTTTGCTGTAACATTTTATAGCAGGAAGAATGTATCTGAAGGAGCCATACAAGCACATAAGCTTCATTTGTACTGGCTTTCTTCTAAAGAAAGAAGTACAATATTCTCAATATTCAATTCCAAGTTCAATATTCTCAATAATTACCTATCTTAGTTATTGGAAAAGTTCTAAAGGTTAATGAATATAAATGCTCCATGTCACAACCACATATTATTATAACAATGTTAGTCAAATCTTTGTGATGGTAAAAGTAAATTCTATCTGCAACAAAAGATTGAGCAGATCAATCTACTATTACTGCTACTAATACTTTTGTATATTCCCAGGTTTGATTAATTTTACCTTTAGACAGTACAAAGCTTATCAAAATCTATCAACAGGATCCCCTTTGTGATGGTCTGTATCAGTATAGCTACAACAGGCTTCTCTTCACTCCAGAATAATCTTACAATATGTGAAGGAAGAAGCCTAGAAGAAATGGTTAGGGAACAAATTAGAGTCTTCGGCTAAAAAATAAAGTTTTGCATTTAGGCACTTTGAAGTAAAGCTGTAAATAAAGGTAACTCAACTGTCACATAAAAATATTTTATTTTTTAGTCAAAAACATATTTCTGCATAAAAATTTTGTCTGTGAAATAATATTTACTTTTAAGTAAGAATCTGGTCCTGATCTCAAAGTAATTAGCATATCATTAAACATTCAGTGAAGAATATACACTAAAACATTGATGTTAGAAGAACTATTTTTGTAAAACAATTTTTATTGAACTACAATAAGTTCCAGTAAAAATAAATTGATAAGGGTTTCTTTACACAAACAAGATTTCCTGCAATTTTTTCCTGACCACATTGAATTCCTGCAATTTTTGTCTATATGATATCAAATGTATTTTGCTGCAGTGTTTAATAGTAATTTTTTTTTGAAAGGTAATTGTAGATAAATGTTTTAAAACAAAAAGTAACCTAGGTAAGGGCTGAATCCTAAGAAAAAAGAAGCCCCAAACTGACTAGCATAATTTTACCTATATTTTGCCTTCTGTCAAGGGGAACCCATCTCCTTAGATAATAATAGATGCTATGCTTCCTTTCAGTATCAGAGCATTTTATTTGCTCTTTGCACATTTATTTCCCTTTAAAATATCCCATAGACAAGGTCACATGCACAGGAAGAAAGGAAGGCTATTCCTTCCTGGAAAAGCAATTAAGTGTACCTAGAAGAAGGAAGACTCCAGAGTACAGTGTGTGAATGTAGTAGCAAAAATGATAATCACAGGAAGGAACTAGGAAACAGCAGCTCAAAAAGGGACTGGAAAAAGAGACTTGGTTTGCACCTTAAGGAATGTCAGCTCACAAAATACATTGAGTTAATTAAAAACAGGCCTGAAGGGTGAGATCCATTCTACAAAGTCCCAACATGAAAAGAGGAAAAACTTCCTATAATTTAATTTGTGTTCCTACCTTACCTCCTTACTTAAAGCCTTCTCCATTTATTAGATAATCTGAATGATCCCCATTTATCAGATAATCTGAATGGGTTTTTTTTCATAAGGGGTTTTTTCATAATGGGGTTTTTTTTTCATGCAAGATGTAAGTTGGGTTTGCTTATCAATGCACATGTACTGTTACTGTGTCAAGATAGCAGCTTAAAACTGTAAGAAACATGGTATATGAGACTAGAATTCCCTAAGATTATTCCACTTAAATGTCTGGAGAACAGTGTTTCACCCATCTTGAAGAATTAGCTTACTCTGGGATATGAAATTCATAGACACGGCTTCAAATAGAAGGCCAGTAAATGTAAATTGCTGCCTTGAAAATGCAAAAAAAAATTGAGTTTTCATTTGAAGAGGTATAAATGGTTGTATGCCTGATCAGACACTCTAACATACAATAAGAAAGTGCTTCGTACCACAATAATCAATATATTTAGTCTATTATTGGGCTTTTGTCATGTGCATAAGTAGAACTAATGCAGATATAATCTGATTTTTGAGAAAGGCAAGAGAAAATATTGTCCATCTCTCTATTTAAGCAAAATGCAAAGCTACATCAGTCCCATAGCTCACAGTCTGCCTTTATGCATTGTCAGATGTACAATTTCATTTTCTTTTGCTGTAGCTTTTAAGTTATGTTATAAAATGTGTTGTTGTATAACTGACTTTTTTTTGTGGTTTTGGTTTTGGTTTTGGTTTTTTTTCTGAGCAGCAGAATGGTCCTGAATTTTTGAGTTTATTATTAAAAGGACAGTTTTACAGAGAGTTATAAAAACCAGGTATGAGAATGTGACTAGACAGTGTGTTAAAAGCAGGATGTGACTTTTGGACAAAACAGGGTTCATCTTAGTCACTTGGTGGCAAAAGGCTAATTAAATTCCACCAGTAAATTCATATGGCAAAGGCTAGGAGAGTACATGCAAGTTATCAGTACGTTATGCAGGATGGCAAAGTTTACAGTCAAAATTGTAGCCTTCAAGGGCAGACTGTCAAATATACAGGACCTCTCTTTTAGAAGTAATGTGGGACTAAAATCAGTTGTTATTGCTTGATAAAAAAATTGTAGCTTTGGAAATATTTTTGCTCTTTTATCCTTTGTTATTTTTTCTCTTCTTTTTCTGAAAAAAAAGTGTTTGAATCTACTAAGCTTTGAAAAGGCTTTTTTTTTTTTTTTTTCAGGCTTAGAGTAGAATGACAGTAATGTTTGGTGCTGCTCTTGAGATAATGCATCTTGGCATCTTAACAACCTAGATGTAATTTTCTGCAGCTTTTATTTGTAGTAAAGATAATAAGTTAGATTCAACAAAATGATTACTGATTAACATTAAATTTATACTGCATAAGTACAGATAAGGGTACTGGGTTTTTTTTATGAGACCTGAATTTTTCATGTGAATAGTTCTAGCTTTTGCTCAGCGTTAAGCAGAATAACTACCTTAAGAAAAGTACTTGCTCCACTTTTCTAGTGTGCAGCGAAGAACAGAATTTGGCCCTTAAACCTACAGCTTTAATGACAATCCCAGCCCCTTTGGTAACTCATAATGAGAATTATTGATAATGAACAGATAAGTATTTGGTTAAACTTAGGGGAAGTAATAGAACCCCCTCATCTGAATCTGATAACAGTAATTTTAAAGAATTTGTGTGGAAAACAGAAAAAATACCTATTTTCAAAAAGCCCACCAAGATTATATATGCATTTTTCTTACTTCCTGCTATTCAACTTTTACTGCATCTCCAAACCAATAAACAGCGAGAAAATGACAAAATTATAAATGGTCTTTCAAAATAATCTGAAAAGTATCAGGAATCACTTACCTCTTTTTTTCTCATTTTGTTGCATATCATACTGAACTTAAAAGGTCTCAAGACTGAGATTTTACATGCTTGAAGTTTGTCTGAGTTTATTCTGACTTGTCTGTAACTTTGTTTTTCTTGACTTAGTTTTGACAACATTTTTTTCTAATTGATCAGGAGTCTATATATATATTTCATTTTTTACATTTATTATTGTTAATCTTTGCAGGGTAAAACTGTAGCTTCTAATAGATAATGGTAACAAACCGTTGTTCTAGGCAGAAGGAAATATTTACAAGCCTAACATTATGATATAGTGTAGAGAAATATGGATTTAGTGTGATAAAGGCCTTGACACGAGTAGACAGGATCCAGCATAGAGAAGGAAAAGGGAATAGAAGAAGACAGAATAGAAAGAAGAAACCATCAACATGATCCTCCCTGAAAAGGATTCCAGATGCTAGCAACTGGCTATAAAAGATCATCACCACTAAACCCGTAATGAAATTGTTGGCCCAGTGGAGCAGTTAAAGGGTAAGTGTAACAGCAGAAAAAGGAGTAGAAAGTAAGAGTGCAAATTACAATTTTAAATGTGTTACTGCTATTATTGAGACTCTTTCTGCATGCAACTGTTCTAGCAGCATTGTAATTCTTTGTTTCTCTAAAGAAATTTGATATAGACTAATGATTTTTGAATTCGACTATTATGATTTCAATTATACTAACTAGTAAAGTCTCAGCTTTACTTACATAAACGGGTGTTTATGTAAGTAAACATAAACTTACATAAGTTTATGTAAGTTACAAACTTACAAACTTCCTCTTTGCCCATAGAAGGATTTTGAAAATAATGTGCTATTCAGTTAATTTTCATATTGATTTAAAACTTCTATTATTTGCACTGCATTAGGTGTTGGAGGCTTCCATCTGCAACAAGAACCTTATTGTTATAACTGCACTAGAAATTGAACAGTAAGAGCCACTGGTACTTAATTGTTTATACGGCTAAAATATTGGAGTAATTCCCAACATTACCTAAGCCTGGCCCACCCATCATTTTTCCAAACACTCCCCATTAATATGTCAGGATTTTAGTGATAGGACACCTTATCCACTGAAAATTCAGCTATATAGTCTAGATAATAGAAGAGTGTGAGAGAATGGACAAGGTATACTCCTGAGACCTGAAGCCCAGTTCCACGCAGTCCAGCTTTGTAACCTCATTTTTGCTCAGAATGTTATTAAGTAGATATAAATAATAACCTCAAAGATGAAAGAGAGATGTTGCTGCCATGAGAGGCTATACAACCTAGGAAAAATAAAATAGCAACAAAACAACATCAAGGATCAGCCTGTTCTGAGGGAGAAACTGTATCTCACCCAACTGGTACATGCCTGGCAAGCAGAGACCTGTACCTGTCTCATCTAGAGTGCTGAACATATTCATATAATATTAGCTTAATACCACACTATTCCTAGCTACCTAGTATTTATACTTGCCAATAAATAATTGCTGTGTTAATAAATAATTCTTAAGTGCTTTGTTTGAGTGTGTTTCTGTGTGTGGTAAAGGTACATGAAATAGAAAGACCCAGAGAAGAGCTTCAGGGGTTGCAGAGGATGAAGGCTTTTGCTGTCCTCCATGCCGGGAATGGACATAGAAATGCTGAGTTTTAAGTGACAGACTATTTTTCTCAATATGCTTGGGAAAATTCTCCTCAGCTAAGTTACTTACAACCTATCTATTGGATTAACTTCAAAGTATGACGCAGAGCTAGTGAGGGTCAGAAGTTTCATCCTGACAGTTTCAGAAAATTCGTTTCTTTGCATGCTCACAGATCTGTAACAAAAATTGCTCACCATGTGTGCCTTCTTAGCCAGGCTTGACCCTTATATAGGAGGTAGACCATACAGAGTTCAGTTTAAGTGAGTTTTTGAACCTCTTGCTGTTTGAGCCTGGCAATTAAGGAAAATGTGGTGGTGAGTTTGTAACATTGGAGCTCAAACTGGAAATCTCTCATGTATAAACCACTGAAAATAATTAGATAAGAACAGCTTTTAATTCCTGCTGAGCTGGGTGGAAATCAAACCCTACAAGTAAAAGATTATCTCATTTATTATTAATAAATTTCCCAGTAAGTAGTAATTTAATAATTGGTTAAAAAAAAAAAAATCAAAAACACCCAGAGTTAAAAAATTGCAAAGTAAATTCATCAAATCAAACTTGTTCCACTTTTGAAATTAAATACGCAAAAATTTAATTATCTGGGCACAAAGACAAAATCTCCCACGCCTCCTTATCAGTTATTCTATGCCCTGCTGTAATATTCTAATTATAGAAATGTTTTTTGGTTCTCCCTTGAAGAAATAGGAACATTAAAGATGCTACCTGGTAAGCATAATTTTTAAATTTTTTTCTATAAAGCACTGTGGACAATTTCAAGGATAATTTTCACAGGCAAGTGATGAACTCCTGCCTTGAAACCACATAAATTAAACATGCTTAAAGAATTTTTGATGAAAAAGCAATCTTTATGCTTTCTTCCCATTTCAGGAATTACAAGAGAGAAAATGTTTTAGACAAAACAGCCCAGCAGTGGAGAATAATGCAACAGCCTGTTATTTGGATTTTATGAATTATATAATTGAGACTTTACATTCGTGATCTATGTATGCCTAGCAGATATTTCTTTTATATTAGAAGTAAGCCATGAACACGATTACTTTTTTTTCTATGAAAGTGAAGTACCAAGGAACTTACTAAACCACATGGTTTTTTAATTGCGAGCACACGTTTCAGCTGCCATCATAATAACTGGGGACACTTCCCTTATCTTTTCAAAACACAACATAACAGTGTTTCAGGTTAATAATTTGATCTGAATAAAGTCTCATGACAAAAAAATTATCTTGAACGTGGTAAATGGTCACTAAAATAATCTTTTTTACTACTAGAATATTTTTGGGGGCTTGTTCCATTTCAAGTTAAATATAATATAAAGTTAGTATGCTATTTTGTTTATCAATATGAGATATAAGATGTTCTACTGATTTTGAAATGGCATTAAATTAGTTGAACTGCTAAGAAACATCTCAACAGTAGCTATTTTTCGCTCCTGGAAACATGAGTACAACATCAAGAGATGTAGAAACTCTATTTCCTCATAGGCTATGGGCCTCAGTATTTTACTCTGACTTTGAATTATGGATATGGAGTGCTGACCTTGATCTTTAAGAATAAAATTCACACTGAATTTTTTGTACCAGAGGCATATATAAAAATCTGCTTCCAAAAGTCTTATCTGGACCTATGTGTAAGAGTGTCACCTTAATTTTCTTCTTAAACTTTGACTAACCCTATTGTGTGGAAAAAGGAAACATTCCTTTTTTCAGCATAAAGAACCAGCATATTTCTTACAGCTATTTTGAAGAACACACCTGACTTCGTGCTCCACAGCATTCCTCTCTAAGTCTGTGACAGTAACAGAGAAAACAATGGAAATGAAAGGGCCATTTTAAAGACCAAAATGACTCAGTTTTTGTAACAGGCAACCAGGTTGGAGAAATTCTGATGCAGGATCTAGCATAACATTATAACAAATGTTCTACAAGGTCTTCTGAGATTTATTTCCAGTTCCATGGGTAAACCTGCCATATCCAGATTTGGCATACCGTGTCAAGTGTAGGGGTACACTTTGAAAAGTATGAACACCATTTTTGTTCATTTCAAAGGAGCAGAAACACAAACGGAGATATTATCAACCTGTAACTAGAGTACATGATAAGACAGTCAGACCTAGCTTTAGAGATAGGGGCAAAGCTGCCCAGTAGTATGGGTATAAGCTGTTCAGAGAAGAACATGTACAATCAAACATCTTAAATATATGAAGAAGACAGAAAGAGAAACATGCAAAGGTAGACAAGAAAAAAGTTCCCTTAAAAGCTTGAATTGTGGTTTTTCCTTTTCCTTCCATGTTCTATTCAACTTCAGATTTTCAACTTTTGGCAGGATTTAATATTAGGAACAAAGTGTAGTCCACTAGAAACTTATATCTATTTTTTGAAGAAAGAAGATTAGAAAGTTAACATTCCTGTAGCTGGAGAAAATCTTTCTGGTCTTATGGGACATCCATGTCTATATGTACACCAAACATTGACTGGAACTTGTTTTGCAATTTTGTAAAAAAGGGATGGCTAACACAGTCGATGAACATATGATAAATGTAACAGGCTATCTTTCTCTTGTTGGTTTTTTTTTTTGTTTTTGTTTTTTTTTGTTTTGTTTTGTTTGTTTTGTTTTGTTTTGTTTTGTTTGGGTTTTGTTGGATTTCTTTTGGGGGGCAATAGTGGCATGGGTGGATGGTGAATTGCTGCTGCCC
The DNA here is from genome assembly GCF_021018805.1 of Prinia subflava. Lineage (NCBI taxonomy): Eukaryota > Metazoa > Chordata > Aves > Passeriformes > Cisticolidae > Prinia > Prinia subflava. The sequence goes on from NC_086249.1 coordinate 61,170,699, forward strand.
TCCTGAAAGCGTCCCCGCTACAAGGCGTTTGGGCACGTACACAGACAGTCACCCAATGCACACACACATCACGGATAGCTCGGCGCGTGAAAGGCAGGAAGGGTCTCCTCTGCAGAGTTCCAGTGGGGTTTATTGCAGATGCAGGCCAAAGGGGTCCAGGGACAAAAGACCTGGCTCAACGCAGGGTCCAGGTTTAAGTACAGGGCAAGTGGGGGCAGAGCAGAGCATCAGGGGCCAATGGTTTGAGGGCACAGGGGCAGTGTGTAGGTGGGGCAAAGGGTGGTAACCAATAAGCAGTGCCAGGGTGGATAGGCGGGGATACAAGGGCAAATGGGGAAACAGGAAAAGGAGAAGATTCTAGGGAATGAACATATATTGTAAATGAGGGCTGAACCAAGGTGTCAGGTGTCAGCAACTTAAATCAACTTAACAAATCCATAGAACAACAGGATCCAGAAGATATTAGCATGAGGTTGCAAAGACTCATTGTAGAAAAACCCTTCTCACCATAACTATAGTGGCATTTCTCTTCACATACTCTGACCCCTCCAGGGTGGAGACATAAATGCTTTGATGGCAGGCCCCAGGCCTCCACAGAGGGGTGGTTTTATTTTTTGTTTGGTTTGATATTTTACATGAGACAATAATACAAGGAAATATTTTTAATTCTTTCTAAGCTAATTAATAAATTATTAAATCCTAAAAATTTCATTACAAATGCTACTTAATATTGCAAATTACAGATCTCAGTTCCTCTCTGCTGTTGAAATACATCAGCTAAGACAATAACTCTCTTTACAACAATATCAATTTGTATTCACAATGAAACAGTTTGTAGAAAATACTTATTCATTATCTAGAAGACTGGACAGGTTTCCACAGTATTCTGCTGGCAGTATGCTGGTAGAAGCACCACTTAAGAAAGCTGACATTACATTGCCCATTACTGAGCACAGGGATAATGAACATGTTTTGATTGCTTCCAAGTTTCTTTCCTCCTTCAGTGCTGCAGTGCCAGCTTCAAATAAACTACAAAATTTTCAAATCACTATCTAGTACTGTTGAATAAGGTTACAATTTTTTTTTTCACTGTAGGCTTGAATCAATGTTCCTTTTAGCTGCTCAACTTAGCCCACACTACAGATACATCTAAGAGCAGATTTTTAATATCAGTATCCTTTAAAGTGAAAAAAAAATGGGGTTTTTTTCCCAATAACCTGAAAGGATCTTTCCTCACTAGCAGAACACCATATTTTTTTCTATAAATATAAAGCAACAGGAAATGGAAATATCTAGGCATAAATTTTACTGTTAGAGTTTAATTTGAAAAGATAGCGCTTTCAGAATGACACATCTGCTCCAAGGAATTGTTCTGCCAATTGACAGTAACAAAAAGACTCAGAAATTAATATTATGGCTCCACAAAATTTTGGCATTGTCCAAGAAGATTTTAAAGGAAGGCTAATACTCTTCACTGTCTCTTGGAGAATGTAGGTATCTCTAGGAGAGTAAAATTAAAAGATAAAAGTATTATTCCTTGCAAGACATTTGTGTGACTTTTTCTCAATGAGCATTTTTTTTAACGGTTATTTTAAAAGGTAGACTCTCAGGTGCTAAAATAAATAATACAAGTGTTATCTCCTTCAGTGTCAAGTCACAAGTTTAGTGAAAAAAAAAGGGGATTGATTTTTACTTTTCTTTTAGAGTTGCAACATTAATATGCTATGAACATTTGCAGAACCATACCAGAACTGATTTATGTGGCATTAAATATTTCAAAAACTGCCTGGAAGCAATGCCCTCAGGTAGTCCCTATACTAGCCAGCTACCATGTTAAGAGTAATGTAATTCCCACAAGTGCTGCTTTCCAGAAATACTGCTTTTTTAACATGACAGCAAATGCACCGTGACAGACATGTTTGATGGAAACAGAGGAAAAATGTTTCTTTTATATAAAGTCCTTGTAACAATGATTTTTTAATGAATTGGGAAGGAGCACAGATATTAACAGATACTTTATTTTTTCTGAATCAAAATAGACATGTCTTCAAAGATGACCAAAATACAGAGGTGCCATCTTTCCATCCATCATTTCTTTCAGTCTTATTCAAGCTATAATGTGATTGAAGTAATAAGAAATGCTTGCTCTTTCTGTCACGTTTCTCCATTTCTCATTCAATCTAGACTGTGTGATCAGAGATAGCTTCTGTCTAATTTAAAACTATATAAAATGTAGAAAACACTATTCATTTCAGAAGTCAAAGATGAGGGCAATATCTCAGCATGATAATAGTATGAAATTTAGATGTAAGCTCTTCTTGTGGTTTCATGTAGTGTATTTTGTTTTACTTTGGTTTGCTGTCAAGCAAGAAAAGTGCAATATTTGAATAGAATAAAATTCAGGTCTGTCCCTATTTCAAACAAACAAACAAACAAACAAACAAAACAAAAAAAACCCCACCAAAAAACCCCACAAAACTGATGCACAGTGGAGTCAAATTATGGGGTTTTCTACTCAGATTTACCTCCAGTTTGCTTTTGTAATTTGCTGCTGATTTACATTACTATAAATGAAATTAAATGCCAACTCTATGGAGTTCAGGGATCTAATTATAAATAAAACAAATTTTCAGGTGGTGAGCATGGGTAAGACATACCTGCCGGTCATTAAAAGCTCACAAAAAGTGGAGATCAAAGAAATCATACTGTCAAAAGAAGTTCTAAGTGAAATCGTGTGGAGATTTAAGGAATGAATAAACAATGGTGAGACAAGAAAAGAAAAATAATGAATTTACATTGGACCAGTAAGAATCTGCTAAAAATATACAGCTAAGAGTCCCACAGGATATTGTTCTCATCCCTAAATTTTGGGAGTTAGGACTTCTAAAAACGGCACTAACTAATTTAAATTATTTATCAATATACTTGCCTGCATGACACAAGGAAGAGAAAGAGCACCAATCATCAGTGGGCAATGTTTTGCTTCTCCATAGTAGTGCACACTTTCAGAAGAAGAATGGGATGATAATCAAAGTCATCCTTATTTATGTGCTTGCTCTAGAATCTGTGTTGGTTTTCTTTGGTTTTCTGCTTTTTTTGCTTTTTTCCAATTTCAGTTTGGAAACTTGATTTTTTTATATTTCTCCTTGCTAGGAACCCCGCTTTGCTTACTGCAAACTTACCTTGGCATTTTATTATTGAACGAGTTAAAAATGTGTGACACTTGTATTCTATACTTTTATAATCTAGACATAGTTTCCATGCTTCACAGTATGCATTTGGCCAGAAAAGCAAGTCATCTGCATTCAGAGTATTGGGAGTGCTCCTTCACAATGAGTACAATGAGCAATAGAAGTTTAATATATTGCTCCAGTTTTGCTATAGCCTAGTTTTCCCTTTCAGCTTCAGGATATGGAATTGACAAGTTGCATGTGGAAACAAGGAAAGATTTAACTTCTTCTAGAGTGTAATTGCTGTTCCTTGCTTGGTACACAGATACAGAGACATTCCAAAAAATTAATAAATCAGTTCAGGTGATGCTGTGTATTATTTCTAGTTTGATAAGTTTTCATAGACAAGTTTCATGTGAAGCAGTAAAACACAATTTTTTTTTTTATTTTTTTTTTCCTACGAATAATTTTGAATATTAGTCATCAACCATTAATTGTACATATTTTTGTAATTTTCTTCTCCAGGATAGAATTTTGATGAGGTTCAAACTTAGCAGGATTTTTTGTCCATGTTTTAGCTTCCTTTTCCATCTAAAGAAAATGAGAACAAAATAAACATGTAATTCATTACCAGTCTTAGGATAAGACTGTAGAAAAGAAACACTCCCATGTTTATCTGCTAGCAGAAGTTGTTTAAGTAAATCAATGATGAAACTCAGCGCTGGAGAGAAGGCGCTCAGAAGGAAATGGAAGGAGATGAAAAAGAGCAGTACAAATTACTCATCCATGTGGGATCTAAAGTTACTCAGACACAAACAAAGGTGAATACTTTGGACTGATCTTCCAGTAAAATTGTGGATAGGAAGCAACATTTCCTAAGAGGCATATTCAGAGTTGCATTCCAGGTAGGAGTATACATGTAGAATAATGCAGGAAGAGTGTAAAGGCTAAAAATGAACATTTTATTGAAGGTCAGGATAATCGATTTTAGTAGCACTTGCACTCAGTTAAATTGCAGTGCATTTGTTGGCAGCTGACATTTTGAGTCATCTGTTGTCTAAATGACAATAGTTTTCTCTTGCAGACATTGAAATAACTTGTTTCTATACGACAATGAAGGTAATTTCAACATTCATTATGGTTACATTTCTTACCTCATAATGATTTTTGGTAAGTCACCTTAAAAAGTCTATATTTACTATGGATTTTACTGACTAAAGGAGAATAGTTTTAAAGTTAGCAGATTACCTGAAGTACATCAGCCATCCCTTTCACTCCTACCAACCTCATGTTTAGTACTATGGATCATTCTCTTTGAGAAAATTATGTGTGATCTGTGTAAATTGTTGTGTTAATATACATTGTTAGTGTTGTTATGATTTGGCATATTTAGGTTCAATTTCCCATCTTTGTAAAAACTGAATGAAAGCTTAACATTAATGAGATACATAAGCTTACCCAAAATGTTTGGTGATTTTTTTATATATTTGTGTGCAATGAATAAATATGAACAGCTAAGAACAATTTCCTGATAACTCAAAAAAGGGTAACAGTCTCTTGATTATATGCTCTGGATCTATATTTTCATGCATTCAAACACCATCAGACAGTGGATAAACAGAAAATTAGAATTTAGAAATTATATATAATTTAGACATTATCAGAATTTAACTAATTTGAGTTGAGAAATTTATTTGATACCTAACAAAGTTAGATGATCTAGCTGTCAGGGGTTTGTCCATCATTGTTTTCCATTGTACCAGTTTTGGGGACAGGTAGAGCACTGTGAGGTGCATTCACCATCCTGTCTTTTTCCAGCTGCCACACATAATTAAGCTGAGGGGGTGAATATATTCTGTGCATCTTCTCTTTTTTGGTATACTTTTGCTATTAATATTGCTGCTGTTGCTGTATGTTTCTTTCTCCATTAAGCTTTGCTTTCAGTAAATTCAGTTAATTGTTATCTCAACCCATAGTGTCTGTCTTTGTCCCTCTCTTGCCAGAGAGGATGGGGGAAGGAAAATGGCTTATTCCAACAGAATGGCAGATGCACATTTGTCCACAGCTGAAGCAGAGCTTGTTGGTAGCATGAGAAAACTGGAAAACTTGGAAAGTGGCTCCAATAAATAACTAGCCATTTACTAGAGCATACTAAATATAAACTGTAGTATAATGACCTAGTAGGCTGAAATAAAATATTTCAAAATTAGCATAAGACTAGGATTGCTCAATACAAGTAACATAATTGTACACTCACTATCATCCCAAATTAATCAATCATCTAGAGTTAAGCCTCGTCACACAGCCACCCTGTTAACTTTACAGAAAGTCTCATGATTCTTAATCATCTAAAGTAGGATAAATTTTCATTTTAGTGAAGAAAATTTTCTATTTACCAAACAACATTAGCAGAGTATACAAACTCATATTTTATTACTAATGAAAGCCAAATAACTTCCCTACATTTTTAAATTTTTAATCTATTGGGAGACCTGATATGGCACTTTGTGACTGATAAACTCCTGCAATGAAAGAAATCTCAGTAGAAATGGGTCAAGTTGGTGTGTCCAAGAATCTCAGGGAGTAGTGCAAAGAAACTGACCTAATCTCCACACAAAAGGACCAAAGAGTGGCCTTTGTTTCAGGTACACCACTACCAACAGTTGAGCTGGATAACTGGTGGTGTAAATGTTTCTCCCCGTGTTCCTGAAAAGTGTAAATATTTCCCTGAGTCAGCCACACCAACAAGAAGGGGAGTGAATATGTGTCTCAGCCCAACAGAGTAGAAAAACAAAGCAACTGGAAAAGAATTTTTAAGAGAGCAAAAGGCTTGAGCTGGTTTTAACCCATGTATTTAACCCAGTCCTGCTGACTGATGACATCCAGGATGGTGGTAGTGAGCACATCACACCCACTGGGAATGACAATCATAATGATACTGTGATAGAACTGTGACCTGCATTTGCCGTGTTTTGCTAACTGTGGCTTATATTTGGTGGTGTTATACAGTTTATTTTGAGTCACTATGATAAATCAGAAACCCTTTTCAACATCAGATATATTTACAATAAGTAAAACTGATATTAAATACTACAACCTCCACAATCTCAAAGGACCCAGTGAAAGTGTAGTGCACTCTGACATATTTAAAGTGGGTAAATCTGTCAAGTAGCTTATCTCACTATTTGTCATAGGCAAAAAAATAACCTGCTCTGTGGGTGTATAAAAATCGTGACTGTGGGTTCTTAGGATTCCATCATACACGAGGGTACAATCCTCTAAAAGTCTCTTTATTGCAGATCACCACATATATTGCCCTCATATCACCACAAGCAGGTATACTACCACAAAATCACCACTAGCAAGTAAAGCTATGATTAATAAAGTGAATATATATATATATGCATATATATCAAACGATTAAAGATTACTATCAGCAATAATAATATAGTAGCAATCAATAGTATGGTAGCAATCAGTCATAGCACCAATTAATCTTAAACAGCCACAATCAATTCTAAAACAGCAACACAGTTGTGTTCTATTACTAGCTACCAGAAACTAATAATTAGTGAAACAAACTTATCAAGACTATAATAGTGGATAGTTGCAATTGAGTAGTTACATGGATACATAATAACAGCATCAAGTGAATTAGACAGATTTCAGAGGGGGTAAACAACCCCAAAGAGGAGGACATTGATACAAGAAAGATATTGAACAATCTGAGAGGTAGAGGACAAAGCAAACTAACCCCAGAAGTGGGACCAATGAAGTGGCAGGCTGAGCCTCTCTTCAAAGATAACCTATACCACAGAATCTGAAGTCATCCAGGCATCCCCAGCCTGGGTCCAAGATTTCATAGAAATTTCTTTTGGAAAATCAGCCTGTCTAAGAAAGGAAAATTAAACCCTTTTTATTTACTAGAAACATGACCACATCAATAACCAGCATTCTGAACAGACAATAGATGTCAGTCTATTTTTTACCTGTAAGACTCAATACGTGAGGAAGTTTTGTGGTTCTTCAGACCAATTTAATTTTCCCAGACTGTTTCCACTTTTTGAGATGATAAGTTGCCATTGCAGTTTCTTAGGTTTCACACTTATTGATGATATCTCGGGATGCCTCCTGTTTCTATGTATGCAGCTGTATTTCATGGATGCTAGCTGCACTTTTCAAGGGTACTTTGCTGCCAAGGCCTGGTTCCTGGGCTCTCAGGCTGGCAGGCATTTTGTCTGTCAGTATTTTTCGACAGACATTTCCTTCTGTTCAATAACATTCTCCTTCTAATCAGGCTACTAAATATGGCTGCTCACATCACCATTTTGTTTCCATCTCTGCACATCTACACTGTGTAAATATTTTTTTCCCCATGATCCTTGTGGATGTGACGTATTCCCCACAACACATACTTGCATGGCATTAAGTCATCATGATTTTACCTAATACCACATCCTAAATCAAGAAAAACACAAAAATCCCTCTCCTACAGCATAATCTGCACAGTATGTCAGACACCTTTAACAGGAAAAAAGAAATATTTTGATTCTCAGGACCTTCATGTGACCCCAGTTGCCCAGGGTTACTTGACCTGTGGTACAGATAACACCAATCTGCTCTGGAGATAGCTAGTCCTGAGCTAAATATACAAGAATCACTGTACCACATATTGGGGTAACATATCTCCTAAGATGGATACAGTGATATAGTCACTAGTGTAGATAGAGACTATGTGTAATGATTTATTTTAAAAACAGTTCCAGGAAAGTCTAAAGTAAGGCAATGGATCTGCTTGGGTAATGAAGGCCAGGTGCCAGAAAGCAGTTTAGTGCCTTATAAATGATATTGGTAGAAATTAGATGTGGGATGTAAAGCTCAGCTACCATCTGAACCCACAGAATGTCTAATCTCTATAAACATCTCACTTTTTTTTTTTTTTTTTTTTTTTTTTTTTTTTTTTTTTTTTTTTTTTTTTTGAGATATATCTGTAGGAGTCTACAGTAATGTTTCTTTTTTTTTCTTTCTGGGGAGGATTGAATTGTGACAGGAATTTGATTAGGATGAGTTAATGGCACATTTCTCAACTAAGATCTTGGAGACTTGGAGTAAAGTGTCTGATCTTGGAGCACTCCACACACATTTCTAGGATCATGTTCCACATAAAAATTGTAGAGATCAATATCCTCTGAGTTGTGGTAGTGATCCACATCCTCATAGAGGCTAGAAAATGGTGTCATAGGATAGCCAGGATCATTTCCTGCATTATTAACTTCTCATTTTATAATTCTGGAGAGTGGTCTAACCACAAAATACAAATCCAGCCTGTAGTCCCTTACTTTCCCAACCTGTGGAAGTTCTACCATGATACAGAAGAGAATTCAGGAATCTTTGGAACTCAGGAGACTTTGGCTAAAGAATTCCCCTGATTGCCCTTTCATAGTTATCTTGTAAAGCCACTATTAGAATATGCTCACCCTTATGCAGTTCATCCTGAGATGTGCGATTTGGGTAAGCCATTCTGTTAAGTCACCAGACTCTTCACCTTACCAAACACATGACAACTATCTTATTGATGACATAATCTGGAAATTTTGAGTTAGTATATCTGAGACTGAATATTCATTTTTATTTTTTAATCAATCACCTGGAGAAGTAGTTAGGTAGGAACTTTATGAAATTCAACAAGGATGAATATAATATAATGGTGTCCTGAGCTGCGTTAGCCAAAGCATTGCCAGAGGATGAAGGGAGATGAACATTCTCCTCTATTCAGCACTGGTGAGACCACACCTCTGTGCTGTTATGGGCTCCTCAGTACAAGAGTGGCATAGATGCAATGGCACTGGAGAAAGTTCAACAAAGGGGGACTAAACCTGAAGTGAACAGTAGAACAACATCTAGCTCAGGTTGTAACACTTTGGTTAAAGGGCTGAGAGAGATGGGATGGTCTAGCCTAGAAAAGAGAGCCTCAGAGGTTTAAGAGAACTGAACACACTGTTCATATGAGCCATTACTGGACCACTCTTGTACAGTACTGCCTCATAATATGACTTCTGGATCCACCTAGGAAAAACATAGTTATCTAGCAACTGTAGAACACTATGTAAATACTGAATATATAAATACATTTATGGTGATGATAAGGTACAAAGAAAAATGGTGAGGAAAGTTTTATAGAATAGCAACAAAAATAGATGAACTGTTCTTCCTCTCAGTATTTTGTGCTTAAATTGTTCTGTTTATGGTATCTTTATACCAAAATTCTGTATTTTTAGTTTCTTAATAAAGTGCTGCTTAGTCTGATAGGCATTTGAAAGCCACAGTTGGGTTGAGTGAGCCTCCTCGTCCTTCTACAGAGAGGCATAATAAGCTCCACTGCAAAAAGAGTTTCATGGCTCCAAGCAATATCTGAAGTTAAAAATTCTCTTGCAGCTCTCTGTATATCTTAACTGTACTGCAAAGGAACTGATCAAAATAGAGGAGGTTTCATGACTATGTAGAAAAACCACAGGAAAATGAAAAATTAACTTGGTTCTTGCTTTCTAATACGCTTAAACTCCAGTTTACATGAAATTTTATCTTTTCCAATTGAAAGGTTATTTTAGTGGAATAGAAAAAAGTTAGATACAATTACCCATCTTTATCCCAATACTATTCACCATTCATTAAGTACTACTTTTTAGAGCATATAAGGGTCTGACACTAGACAGTAAGGTCACTAATGTTGTGCATTCAGCACTTTCCAACATGGTGTATGCCAGGGAATTTAATTTGTTCCCTTTTCTTTCTTAATTCTCCTGATTAGAAATGTTTCTTTCAACCACTCTGGAAAAGAAAAACCAATCCCAAAACACTACCAAATCCCACTCTTCCATATGAACAACTTTAAAGTATTTTCTGGAAGGTTTGTGTTATGGGTTTACATGGAAAGGTTTAATGTCTGTGAAAAAACACCGGAGTTTGTACAGATTGGTAACAACAGGAAGATGATAATAATTCCATGCCTGGTAAGGCAGATCTAGCTAAACTCTCTGGACAAAAATTCATATGGTGGCAAACTGTGAGAAAGGAAGAAATTTGTTACATAAATGCCATCTCAAGTTATGTGAACAGCATCTACGTCTTGTGGATACCTGGGACTTGGAGTGTATAAAAATGGTACCTCCAGAAGAACTGGGGACTCCCACCACTGAGGAAGGACCAGAAGAATGCCACAGCCACAGGGATCCATGGTGCTCGCTCTCTCCTCCCCACTCATCCTTTCCCTCCCCTGCCACCTTCCCTCTCCCTTCCTATTTCTTTCTATCTCTCTCTACCTCACATTTACTGTTAAATAAAATCCACACTATTCACTTTGGCATACGGTCTAGTTTGCACCTTAACTCAGGAAGAGGCATCTTTTATAATCGTATCATAAGATCAAGATAAAATAAACTATTATAATAGTGAGATGTAAAAGTTTGATAAAATCATATCCTGGCAATCTCACTCTGACACGCTTCTGTTATAGCTGTCTTTTTACCCAACATGCATGACCTGAGTAGAAGCAGTTGTCACGGCTTTCTTTAGCTTCACCTTTTCATCAGGTTTCTATTGGGGAATATGTTTTGTCTAGCAGCTTCTTGTTCATGTCCTAGATCTCAGAGTCCTACTTTTATAAGACTCCAAGAAAATCACAATTTCATCTCTTACAGGTTTTTAGTGATATTTTATTTCCTTTTACAGTAAGTTTCACATTACTGCAAGAGAGTGAGGTGAGTTGAATAGTCTCAATTAAAATATTTTTGTTGTTTTGCCCAGTTCAGTAGATGTTTCTAAAGGTACTTTTTTTTTTTTTTTTTCCAGCAAAGACTCTGAAGAGTCATCTGTTTTCCTGAGTTGACTTAATAAAGCTGTATTAAAAAAGAGCAGGGTGCCAGGGCTTTATTTAATCAGTTTCTGGTTTCACCCACCAAGAGTTCATCCTTCTCTAGAGTAGCTGAACAAAACCAATCTGATTCAGCATTTCTGTGTTGGCTAGCTCATGCAATTAAAAATGAAGAAAAACAAAAAAACCAACAAAACAATTCAGTAGACCTAATGTCAAAATATATCCTTTAGTAGTTTGTAAACTAGAGTCATTTTATATTTGCAACTCTTTATACTGAGTTTCCATAATTTCTTTTACTATTTTGCAAGGTATTAACTCTATTAGCAAGAATGTTATCTGAAGGAGAGTTTTACTGCATGTATCGGCTTGACTAATGTGATAAAGGCTATGTCAAAACATGATTTAAATGTCTAGAATCATTTTTGGTAACTTTTCAACTGCAACAGAAACAGAGTAAATGTACTGTAAAGAATAAAAAACAGAACAAGATTTCTAAATAAATAAAGTTTATATTTTAATCTTTATCCTTTTTGTAATAGTTTTAACCTAGTAATTGCTGAAAACACAGCAATTTTAAATTATTAACAAAGTTAATTTAAAACTTTGAGTCTAGTGCAACCAGTATTTTTCAAGTCCTAATAATTGAGTATTCTAATACTACTGAGAATAAATTCATTTTATTGGTTGACTAATGTGATATATGAGAGATTGAGTGTAAGTAAAAATACAAGGTATGAAACCATGACGTTACTGAACTCCACTGAAGTTTTGTCATTTATTTCTGAAATAAAAAGAGGTCACCCAAGATGCTCAACATGGGTGACTTTCAAAATAAAGAGTAATATATTGACAAAAGATTAAGACTAGTAACACTGATGTTTTGTATTTGCTTGTAGATAGTTATTAGACCTGTGTTTGAGTAGCATTCAAAATTTATTTGAAGTAATAAATTGCCAGCATACCTTATTAGGAGATTCAAACACTGGAAAAAATTCTCACCCTGTAATAGTCTAGCAGACCACGATAAAAAAGGTGCCATAAGCATTCAAGTAAGCAGTCCCAGTGATGTTCAGTGAAGCTGAAAGACAAAATCTGTTTATGGCTTCAGGCCATCAAGTCAAAGAAATATGTGTCTACAGTGATGATAGGAAGAGGGCAGTGACTTGGTGGTGGTGTCTCTGTTCTGTGGTTGGGAATGTTGACATTGTCTTAGCCCCTGACTTCAGGAAGAGCTGAAACCTTCCCCGCACCAAAAGTCGTTCCATTTTTATTCATGTGCCTACCAATGATTCTCAGCCAGAAGTGCTGTCTTCTGACATCTATTTCAAAAACAGTGTAATCATTCAACTACAGATAGAAATAAAGGTGAAGGTGGAAGGCAGTTCAACTAGAAAGAGGAGAATAAGTTCCTGTGTTAATAATGAAACCATACACAATGAGAGAAAAGTAATTTCTGAGAAAAGCTGACTAGATCAGCTGTTACAGTGCAAAATACAAACCTTGATTCTAGACTTGTCTTACAGAGTTGATTGTACCTCTTATGATAAAGAGTTGTTAGATAAAATGGTGCTTATTGTGGTCTAGTGAATATTTCTTGCTTAAAATTCTAAACTGACTGTTGAACTTGAAGGAACAATTTAGCCGAGAGAGCCTGTTTGGCTCTTCTCTGGAAGTAACCACTGGTGGAAGGGTCACAAATGATGGTCTATGAATTTCATTCCACAGGGGAAACTGATGTGGAAGGAAATTAGAACACCATGATCCATGTTCATATGCAGAATCATAATATCCTTTTTTAATGTTGTTTTTGATATACTACAGTCCTTGCTTTTGTAACTGATCTGAACAGCAAGAGAAGTTCAGCTTATAGTCATGATAAAGCTCATTTGTTCCACTCATCCCTTTACTCCATGACTCTTGCTTAAGTTTAGTGTTTTTAATGTCCATTACTTGTTTTTCTTTCTCTAAGTCTAGAGAGTCACAGAAAATTTCCTTTAAAGCTATTACCAGCATAGAGAAATCAACAGCCTACTATCAGTTTCCTGAAAGGCCATAATTTCTTTTCCCAATAAATTAAGAACTGTCTGCCAAAACCCACCAAAACCTAAAGGATTTCTAGGCTTATTAAAATTTTGGTTACTCTGATACACTGTGCTTTAAAAGCATGGTCACTTTAAGTTATGCATTGTCTTTTTTTTTTTTTTGCTTGGAACAGCACATTAGGCAATTGAGTTCAAATACTGTGTCATTTTAATTGGTGCAGGAGAGCAATTGACTTTCAGTGGCAAAATGTCAAGTGCTTCCTTTGCCTCATCAAAGCAAATTTGTCAGGAAAAGACTATCATCTCATATAAATAGCAATCAGTGCAATTAATTTGTATGTTTCAATTAGCTCATGATCTAATTATCTCATGGTCTAAGGATAACAGCTAAGGACTTCAAAGAGAAAAAAGTGTTTCTCCTCTCTATTTCAGTGTTTCCTACACTGTTGACTCATATTCATATACTTGAATAAATCCTCTGTGATAGTTTGTTGAACTTTGCAGCTTCATTTCTCACAAACTTTCAAGTTAGTTATACTGTGAACCTCAAAGCCCAGGTCTACTCAATTGCCAGAGGAATTAAAGCCAGCTCAAGTGACAGAAGAAAGACAGATGTTCTACGAAGTGTTGATTATGTTTAAATTATTAATGTATTGAGACTAAATCCATAAGACCTCCTAGCACATTAAAAGTATTAAACAAAAACTGAAATGAGGCAGAATGGGATAGACCCAAGAGAAGAATAATGTGTCTGCAATGTTGTTGCTGTTGTTTTGAGATGCCAGAGGCCCACCTTCAGTATAACAGCAGACTATTCTGAACAGGAAGAGAATTTCAGATTTATTTTTAGTTTGATAAGATTCCAGCCTCTGTCTAGAAGAGTAGTTTTGGTACTTCTTCTATAGAGAGAATAGTTTAACTCTTTCTGAGCCAAGAACTGTCTCACTGGCTCTTTTACTTTTCAAATAATTTGAAATAATTACTAGGAAAGTACTAGAGGGCTTTGCTTCAAACTCTTTTTGCTCAGTCAAGCTGAAACACATTTCTCTCACAAATAGAATTCAATACCTCATATTGTTTTTAAAATGCATCTTTCAACCTTTCATGATTTCTTAACATAAATCTCCAACAAAAATGGATGTCTACATTGTAGTGCAGAATAGTTTCTGTTAGTGGCAGTTAGAAAAACAAAATGTGAGCAAAATAAATTTTAATGCTAAAGACAGCATTTGTCTCAAAATTCTAAAATTCTTAATTGTATAGGAATTAACAATTTAAAAAATTATCATTTAATTTAAAAATTAAAATTTGTTCTCTGTTTCATAATAACTTGTACTTTTTTTTTAATTATTATTCTTTTTTTTCTTTTCTTTTTATGTCTTATGAAGAAAAGAAAGGTAGGAAATGAGTAAAAGAAAATTGTTATAATTCTTACCTGGCAATTCCCTTTGTTAATTGGTAAAACGTGAGTTCTTTCTACTCTGTGGTAAATTCCAGCCTTCCTCAAGATGAGAAATGGGGTTAAATTATCCTGGTCAATATGATACAGAAGTTTTCCTCCTAGACACTTGTCTTATAAACATTTGTTGTTCCTGTCTCCCATAAATGGAGCAAACTTTTATATGGGGTAAGAATTTGCAGTTTTCTCCATTTATCCTTAGGTTAACTCTCAAAGAAAGGAGCAAAAAACAATAATACAAGTAACTTATGTTTCATGTTTACATCTTGCTGCCTGTATGCCTGAAAGAAATCATGCTCAAATGATCATTTTTGATACTAAGACTGTAGGCAGACTGACATGACTGAAAAATAGAAGTAGGGGGTTTTATCCAGCTGCAGTAGCTTATGATTTGATTCAGGTCATGGCAGGCATCAAATAAATTCCACTTTAAACGTATATCAAACATAAGCCTCTATTTTCTCAAATTAATACTGTTTTTATGGGATTAGAATGTTTACAATGATTATTCCATCTCCTCTATTATCAGTCTATTTTTTTATTCAGGGTAACTTATGTAGACAGCATCAACAGGAAAAGAGACTTTGTTGTTCACAGTAGAACAACATCTAGCTCAGGTTGTAACACTTTCTTGGAAGTGTAGAATTTAAACTTTCCTATGAAAACACTGCAACAAGAATTTCATATATATATATATATATATATATATATATATATATATAAGGGATGTGATATCTGTTTACAGCCTTTTTCCAAAAGAATACTCTCTACTGTCTTATGAACAAAAGAAGAAAACATTCTTTACTGTCCTCCTTCAAACTTCCTAAGTGAGGAAGAGCCTCACTTATTGGGCTGTAAATTCTGTGCTGAAAAGCTTTTCTCTGCAGCCCAGTGAAGTGCTGATCTGGAGTCACAGCTCTTTTTCACAGTTTCCTCCCAGCTGCTTCAGGCAAATGTAGAGCCATTGTTATAAACTCTGTCATTCTGAGTGATTTGATCCTTCAGTGCATTAAAGTAGGAGCTCAGGCTCTCCACATGAACTGCATTTTGCATTGGGACTTACACATGTGAAAGCTACATTATGAGATGCTTAGGATTACAATGCCTTATTTGTCTGTTTCATCTAATACCTTGTAATCAGTACCTTTTGTGATTGTTTTCTGACTACATGGATGACCTTGCTTTTCATTTCACATTACTCTAGAATGTTCTCCATGATAGGTATGGATTGTCCTCTTCTGTGCAGTTGTCTCTTCTGTGAGGTTTCTCATTTCTTTCAGGATGGTTTTGGGGAACTGCATTTTATGTCTTGCTGAGCCTTTTGTTTAAATATATTCTATAGCTTTAGTAAGGTTCTCCCTAATCCAGTGTTTTCAGAGGTCCACACTATTAAAAAGAAAGCAGCAGAAGTATTTAATTAGCACACAGATACTGTAACTCCACAAATGAAATCAATTTGCAACTCAGATCAGAAACATTTAAATCTCAGCTGAAAATATTTATTAAATAATAACAGATCTTTACGGTCCCTGTTGTAAACACCTGGCTGGTTTCAAAGTTTTGTCATTCCTAGACTTTCAAATTCATTATGAATTAATAATTCAGACATTATAGTAATTTTTTTTTATTATTTTTCCTTGTCATATTCTTGTTTTACTGGAAATCAAATAGTTGTACTTCAGCAGCATTATTGCCTCATTAGGAGAGGAATGAAGAGATACAAAAGTTCTCTTAGCCAGAAGTACTTCTATTTCCAGCATGCCAGCATCAGTTTCTAAAAAGTCCGCAGGTCTTGCAACTTCCTACTTTTATCCCAATATCTTATTAAAATGAGGGCTCTCTAGGAAAGTATGCCTCTGAAGATATAGAGAAACTGAAAATCCAGGCCATATTACCAATAAAATTTTCAGCGAAGAAGGACAAAGAATTCAATTAAATTTATTATGGTTTATTACTGTTATTTTAAAAGTCCCATCTGAAGCATTTATTTTTCCTTTCTGCAGGTGCAAGCAAATACTTTTCATCCCTATCTTAAACCTGTATTGCACACACACACACACACAGCTTCTTCAATTATTCACTAAATATAAAAAAGAATCACATTGATTCATAAAAATGCATAGCACTTTGCAGCAGATGTCCTGACTGTTTCCTAAATTCATGTAGTTTCCCTTTCTTTCCATCTGGAATCTGAGTGAAATGAAGAATCACATCTCATCAGACCCTGTATCCAAACTTTGGAGGGATAAGGAGGTCAAGGAACACCACAGAATCAATCTCTTCTACCGCAGAGATACAGCTTAAAATATTTTTGATAGGGTAGATACTTATCCACAGATCACTCTATCCTCCCCCACTAAACACTTTTGGAAGAATGTAATTACATTCTCCAAGACCCAGATCATTGTTTACAGTCATTTGGTAACGAGGAAAATATAGGATTACAAAGGTTATCTTCTGCTTTGGTGGAATCCGGTGCTGTCTGACACCAGTCAGTCTTCCTAAAATTGTTTAGATTTTTGTTCAGCTATTCTGACGTGGAAGTTAGGTTCTAAAATAAACTGTTATACGAGGGGTGGTTAAAAACCAGACTTATTAATGTTCACTTTGTGTTCATTTACTTCAGTGCTTACATTGCTCATTAGCTTACATACCTTTTTATAGAAGTTAACAGAATTATCAGTCTCAGTCCTGTAGTATTAAATTTTCCTATTCTACTAGCATTTTATTGTCTCATCCTGAAAGATTGAAGGCCCTTTTCTCATATATTCTGTTTTTAGACTGTAGGTGACCTGAACTGTCCATATCAATTTAAGTGTCATCCCACCAGGTGAGATATATTGAAGCAAAGTTAGACAGTTATATATCTTACCATCTATGCCAGAAATAGCATATATTCTAAAAATAGGTGTTTTTTTTTCATGCCTGCATCACATTAATGGGTTATTGTCATTCTGCTCTTAAGTGCATTAAGATTTCTGTATCTCCTAATTTCTAACTGAAAGAAAATGACTTTTTTATTTGGCTAATTTTTTTTTCATATAGTTAGTTCATGGGTCTGTTTTAATAATAGTATTCTATTAGGTACTGAACAAATGGAGTCCACTTGTTTAGAAGATAGGGCTGGAAATATATGTCAAATTGGAATGATATGTGGAATTAAAGGGTACATGGTCACCTGCAAGGTGGTAAAGACCTCTGGTTTGTGAGAAAAGTCAAAAGGGATTCAGCATTTAATAATAAATAAATAAGAGACAAGAAAATATGTGGTTACCTGTGTTCATTTTATTCTCTGTGTGTATGCATGTGTGTGAGTGTATTGGCATCTCTGGAACACTTGCTGGAACCGCAAACAAGAACAGCAGCAAACAAACAGAGAGAATAATTGTTCTGAGTCTGGTATTGCACAATCCAAGCAGCAGATCATTCCCAAGACACTCTCACCATGATTACTAAGAGACAAGATACTCCTCTTAAATATTTGCCTCTTCCCACTTTTCTTTGCATGTGCATATCTTTTTATGGAAAGACAGTTTTCATATAGTTATATTTAGTTACTTAAATATATTGAGATAAGCAGCCCATGCTGCAAACATGACACTCTTCACGATCCCAGCAGTTTCCTTGCAATTTGCGCAAGATTTAAAAATATTAAAGCTACTTCATATAAACGTGAGATATAACACATGCAAATGCCTCTAGATGTAAACATAGACTCTGTATTTGCAGTTGCAGCTTAAAACTGTCACAAATTGTCAAATACTTTTAGACACTAAAGTATTATCTTTGAAAATATGCATTGCAAGGCATTAAACAAAGATTTCCCAACATTCTGGCAGATGAGTGTTTTGCTATTATTAAATCATGAAACTGCACGACGATACTCCCAGAACTGACAAACAGCGGAACATTCACTCTTCTTTGTGTTGCTAAGGATCAAGGTGCCCAAAGTGCACAAGATGAAAACTGAAGGAGTGCTAAATTAATTCTTGTGCTTAAGAGGAAATAAAAATTTCCTGTTATATAACAACCCATATAATGAAAAGAGACGTCAATTTGACCTCGAATGTAGCCTTCTTGCTTTCCAAAAATCTTATAGACCATTTTAAATGTCAAAGACCAACAACTGAATATTTACAGAAAAATCAAAAGATATGAATGATTTATAGATTTGAGAAAATAAGGAATTCTGTAAAAAAAAAATATGAAATACAAATATTTTTGAACATCATTGAGAAAAATAATGGAATTTTATAAAACATGCCAAAGGATTGATAATTACATGCAAAAAATAAGACTCAATACATAAAATATGCTAGAGCTTTTTGGTAATGGGAAATTGTTCCTGAAGTTAGATAATGTTAATGCTTAGCAATCTAAACTATGAGATATCTCATTAAATATCTTACTTAATTCACACATTGTATGCTAATCATACAAAATGAGAACTTCTCACAAAATGAATTTTTTTTCCTATTAATTCACTTTATGTCAAATAAAAATTAATTTAAAATAAACATTTTCAAAAACTCAGAATATAAAATATTTTTGTATACATTTTGTGAAGTTATATTTTTAAATACAATTATATTTTTTGTGGTCAGTTATCTTCCTAGTAAATCTAGATTGAAGGAAAAGTGAAAGCTGTAAGCTTTCAGTCATGCCTGAAATTTATTGCAATAAAAATATAAAAACCAACCAAATCCTAGCCAGCTATTTAACACTTTGGTATATAAGCCTCTATAACATAAAATATCCTTGACTTTTATACCACTATGATGTAATAATAAATGTGTCATTGACATTTGGCATTGTGCCAGACACATGGAACTTTTAAAATCACCTTTTTTTCTTTTTTTTTTTTTTTTTAGCTGTTATTTCTACTGTGACAACTATACTAAGGTTGCCCATGTACATCCACTTTAAAACACTGGAGCACATCAGTAAATTTAGATTATTCAGTGGTAAAACAGATTTACTCTGCCTAGCTGTTGCCAGACTGTTTAGCAGAAATTAAGTTTCTATGGAATAAGTGAGCTCATGAGGTAGGATCTCCATTTTATTCAATGTTGGAAAGTCATCATTCCTTGTAATTCAAATGCTTAGTATTACACTGCTAATACAAAAAATATGAGGACCAAAATTAAGTTGGGAAAATATTTCAGAGCAACTGTATGAGACCAGGTTGAAACACAGATTTGCTTTTCTCCTATGTAAATCGAATAAATAAAATTTATTCTAAATTTAGAATAAAATTTATTCTAAAATTTCGCATTCTATGGGCCATAGATAACAATAAAGATGACTGTATAGAAATGTCTACTTCTCAGTTAACAAAGGGAGTTTCTTGCTTCTGTGACACAGTCCTTATTTCAGGTCTGCCAAGCATCTTATGGCTAGAACCCTTTAGCTCATTTCTTCCTAATACTATGTGAAAGAAAGGTAGAATCAATTTTGCCCTGCTTGTCCTTGATTAAGAGACTGTAATTTGGTAATTATTCAGTTCCTGCTTCTTTGGAACACGGTCTACAAATCTGTTTTTATTTTATTATTTTTTATCCAGAGAGGTTCATGAGTGCTTTAAATTCTTTCCTCATTTTAAAGAAATATTCATACACTGAATACAATATCATAACAATAAATATAGATAGCATATATAATTCCTTACCTCTTTTCCATTAAACAAATATGAGACATCAAAATTGGTTAATTTGTAACTTGTAGCTCCACAGTAGAACAGAGACCACTTGCACACCTAATCAGAATATTTTCAATAAAAATATCGTTTGAGAAATGGCTTAGCAAAGTAGCAAAATGTTTTAAATGAAACCTAAACAAAGCAAGAAATTGCAATTTGTCAGCTTGCATATTTCCAAAGTTACCTGTTTCTCACTTTAACAACAAGGATGTTTCCCTTCCCGCCCACCATATGTTGAATTCAACACAGTGTAATATACCACAGAAAAATTAGAAACTGTACTATTTTTCCTGCATTTCTATTTTTTGTATATTCATTTTTTTAAGTAATAAATGGTTCTAGTAACTTCTATTTTCTCATTAACCTTTTTATTTTCTATTTATTTATGCTTCAAACAATATTTCTTCTTAGCAAATAGACATATTTAGATTCAAATTTTATTTTCAGAAAACAGTTTGGGGAAACAGTGTTTTGAAAACAGTTTTGGGGGTATTATTGGCATGCTTTTTATTGGGGAAAAAAGTGATGAAATGGCTTTGCTTGTCATGACTAAGACTGTCAGAACCTCTCTAAAATTCTAACAGCTTTGCGCAAAGAGATACCTGTTACCCTAAAAAAGACACCTTCAGTTCTTCCTATAGACTCAGCATTTGTCTTAAAATATGCTGAATGAAAGCACTCTACATGCAATCCCTTATTTTCTAGTCATCTTAACACAATGAATATTGTCTATACATCATGAAAGACACATCATTTTCACTAGTATAATCAGTTTAGTGTAATGTAAGAATGGTTATGATGAGAGTTCTAATGTATGTTAATTATAACATGTTCTAAATTAGCTAACCAGCCATAGCACATTAACATCCACTACCTGTTCTTTTCTATCTTCCTCAACTTTTTTTAGTGATTCCATTCTAGAAGCATCTACCCTGATTACAGAGAAGGAAAGGGACTGAGCCACTCCAGTGAAAATTCTTGGAATTTATTTTATAATCTAGCCAGTGTAGTGAAAGCTGATAGATGTTGCACTGAATTCACTTTGATGAAGGCATTTGGCAGCAGAGAGAGAGGGATGGAGACCTGAAGCAGTTAGCCAGAAAAATAGAAGGAAATGTAACTTGATCATTTGTAACAGCTGGATTTGTAAGCCTGTATCTGTCAAAGCGGTAATGAAACCTAGACTAATAGCCAAAAAGTTCAAAGCCAGAAAGATGCCCTGTTAAATGAAAGGTCAGCCTTATCTCACACTGCAATTTAAGTTAATTAAATACAAACTAGTAGTCCTGGATTCACTTTATAGCTAGTGGAAAGAATTAGGTGTATCTATTTTGAGACGATTTCCTTTTGGTTTATACCTCTTTATTAATTTCTTCTATGAAATACTTTAACTGCTTATATTTAAAAGTTAACTTTTAGGCCCTGAATTATACAGCATAAACATTAGCCAAAATGATGGGAAAAAATCCTTTTTTTTTTTTTTTTTTTTAAGAAAGGTAGATTTCTCTTCAGGAAGACTTAGCTTCACAATTTGATTGTGCATGGAGCTTGAAATTCTAAGCAAAAATGAAATAGAATTGAAAAAAATAGCTGAGTCATCTAGTATGGCATGAATCTGTAACTTTGAGAAAGAAATTTCTCCTGGTGAGGTTCTTTGGAGAAGAGTGTAAATATGAACCCATAGAAACTACTACCATGTTACCTGATTTGCAGTGTTGATCTTGATGACTAACAACTCTTCAGGTTTATTAAAGAGAACCAAAACAAACCCTAAAAAAAAAAACCCAAGCCCCCCAGAATTATCTTTATTTCCTCTTTATGAAGTATAGTGTTTCCTTAAAGGAACTCCAATCCTAACCTGAGTGTAAAGTGTAAACTTCACAAAATTGCCCACTGTTTCTCCACTAGATAGAGGCAGACTGTAAAACCTTTAAGAATAGTTATTGTAAAGAATCACGCAATCATGGAATCATTTGCCCTGGAAAAGACCCTTAAGAACATTGAGTCATCAAACTATATTTGTTTTCTCTTTTACTACCTGTAATGTTCCACCCTATGAAATTAGTCATTCTTTTAAAAAAACAATCAGAAAAAATCTTTATTGCATGCAACAGATTCAGGTACTCAGAGCAGAACTTGAGGAAGTTGAAGTGTTTCTGCTATTTCTGCTGCTATTTCTGCTGCTCTTTCTTGGTAATAAGGCATTTTCTCATTGTTTAACCTTTGTATCTGCAAATATTGTCCCTGGAATAAATGTAGGTGATACAAACATCTGAATTATATCTCAATTATTTGACTATTTCATTGTTAATGAAAAGGCAATAGATATAGATGTTATTCCTAAAAATCTCTCTGGAAACTCACTAACACATACATGATATTTGAGAAGAAACTGCTCCACCAGATATCTTAGTAAAAAGTTTTCTGAGGTTTATGTAAAAGATTGGAGTTTACATGTAAAGTAAGATTACATAATCTCAATCCTAGGATTCTCTTGCCTGTAAACCCTAAAAGGTCACAGAAATAGAGCAGTGGTCACCTCTTAGCCTATTTCCCATTGAAGAGATTATGATAGCGGCCAAACTAGACTGACAGGCTCAGTACAGTCAATAGTTTGTAGTATTAGACTGATATTTTTTGATAAAATTATTGCCATTACTGAAATGAAGTCCTTCTGGGCACTGTGTTACAAGAAGATTTTTTAAAAATTCTCAGATCTTTCAATAAGTATTTTCAAAAAGTAACAGTGCCTTGTGGGTTTAGATTTATCAATTAATTAAAATCAATTTATGGTACACAGCTTGTCAGACTTCTGTTTTGCTGTAGGTTATATTTAAGGCCACCTGTAAAAACTACAGTACCAGCAGCTTAATTCCCGAAACCTTGCCACCCTTGGCTGTGTTTGACTTCTATGACTAACTTCTTCAGCCCAAACAAAATCTGGAGTCATACAAATATACTTGCTCAGTGCTTGTAAAGCAAGACTACCAGCTTTCATAGTTTCTAGGAGCTAACAATTCTGAAATCTACTTCTAACAATTTAGAAAAATATGTTGCAATTATAAAAAAAAAAAAAAAAGAGGCAGGAAAATGTGTTAGTGAACACATGGAGTGAAAGTCTCTAACTGGGCCCTGTGGTTTAAATAAAAGTCAGTTGTACAACTGCTCCTTTTCACATTTTGTTAACAAAGTGCTTCACATATTTGTATGAGAAATATTGTCAAGGTAGACTATGTGTTTGTATTTTACATTAATTCAGGGTTCTGATTGCCCTCCTCCAATGAACCAAACTCTTAGATTTTTTCCCTCTAGCCCAGGTTGGCAGCCTGAGAACCATCTCTCTGGTATTTTGTCTACACCTGTTGAAAGCTGAGAAAAAAGGGCTTCAGAATGATCCCACTTAGCTCTGTAGACAGTTAAAACCTGACCAAGCATTCCAATGGAACTGGAGACAGATGAGTCTGCTGTTCTACACAGGAAAATCAGTAAGAGATTCAGTCAGAAACTCAGAGGCCATGAGAGATACTGAACTTGCATAAGTTGAACTGATAGTTGTACAGCCTTGAGCATAAACAGGAGAGAGGAATTTTGTTTCTGTCAGAACTGTACTCTTTGGGAGTAGGATAGAGAACCTCTGGTTTTCAGAAGGGGATGATATTTTTTTCCTTCCAACTGCTGCAGCTTCTGTTTTTGATTGAAAATAACTTACTACTGTTTTCAGGAGCAAGATCTGATTCAGGTTTTTTTTTATGTTACGTAGTGATTCTCTTAAGCAAAATAATAGAAAAACTCTTTAGGATGTTCTGCCTGTACTTTTTCTTACAACAAGCAATGAAATTGTGCTTAAGTGCCTTGAAGAGTCACAGAACATTTAAATGCCTTTTTTTTCTGATCTCTGCAATTAAGATCAGAACCTGATTATTTTATTTTGCTGTATTTTAGTTACTGAGAATTGCTGTAATTTTTCACTTCAACCAAGTTTAAGTTTAATTAAAATACAAATTGTTGTTCTTAATTTTTAGCAGGAGTAAAACTGTTTCTTTTTTATTCAGGATTTTGTGTGGTGACCATGTTTTCCAGTCTGTTGTGCTCAAGGTGTTCTTACACCCATTTCCATGCCCTCTACTGTGTGCAGCAAACTGAATTGTTAAAGGTGTCACCCTTTTATTTGGCTTGAAGTTGATTGAATTTTAAAGAGATCTATCTTAAAAATAATGTTTGCTGCATTTCCCTTGATAAAATTGTTAACAATGTAACACTTAACTACAGAATATAACTATTGTAACTCCCTGCAGTTGTCTTTTTATAGTTTCTGACCCAAGGTTAAAAGATTTCAAAGCACTTAATCAAAGTATTTGTAGAAATCCGTTTTCATATTTTAAAGCATATTATCTTGCATGTTTTTTGAACAGCTATTCCTAGAATTTGATTCAAACATTATGTTTAAACCTTACAAAATAATGTCAATTGTTTGGGAAAACAGGCTGTGCAACTCAGATCGGGGAATGAATCAGTGACAGTTTTTATGTACGTGCATTTGTATATCTGCTTTTCAAGTGGTTGCAACACTTGAGACAAAGTATGTCTCAGCTTGGTCAGTGAAGAGAAGAATGGACTAAGACGTTATTCAACAAAATATCTACTGCGCTTTTCAACAGTATTTTCTAATATCCTTCTTACTTTATACATACTAGATAACATGGAAATAATAATAATAATAAAAAAATATTTACATCATCCCTTCAAAACATTACCTGGTCACATAAAAAAAAAAAACAAACCCATAATATTAAGGCAGAACATTCTTGAAAGATTTGGTACCTCTCACAAAATAGGGGCCCAGAATAGATGTTTTTGTCTATTCAGCCCCCTTTCTGATACTCACACTTTGCAAGGGTTTTAAAAACAAGCAGCAGCTCCTTTCTTAGGAGTGTAAATGAGCTGATAGAGCAGAAGAATCAGTAACTCTCCTCCAACCTGCTATTTGCTGATTATTGTGTTGTTTGTCTTAACTCGACTCTTATTAGTTTCACTTGATGGTCCCTGAATCCTGTACTGTGAGGATTTATATACTTGAACATCTGCATTGAAATGCATTGAAATTCACCATTTGAATTTATGTATTCCTTGGAACTCCAGCCAATGCAGCCTTTTTTCCCCTGGTTACTGATACCATTTGACATTTGTGTATGCATACCAATTGGGACATTAAAATAGAGCTGATAAATCTTTCCTTATAAGTACCTAAGTACCTTTTTTTCCCCTCTAACTGAAAAGGAAATCTAGGAAGTTTACCTCAGCTGCAGACATCTTCATACAGATAAATTAGTAATGTACAGTGTGGAACTGTCCTTACTGACCGAGTTAAAACTTCCCTGAAGAAATTATTAGCTTCACTATCACCAGTATCAGAAGACATTCACATGATGGAGTGTCAGCAGTAAAATTGTCAGTTATAACTGATATTTTCTAGGTTCTGAATATGTTATGTCTCTTTTAGTCATAAGACATTTTGAAGTGGGTGATTAGGGATAAGTGTATATTTAGATGGTTCAGATACACTCTTGTAACATCTGGTTTGCTAAGGCCACAGGTTTCCTGAGTGGAATATGTGTTCTTGCATTTTGGGATAATCGTGTCTTCTAATGACCAAGCACTTAAGATCTTTACATTTTTTACCTCCACCATTTCACATAAAGCCAGATTTCATTGCAAAATAATGTTTCTTTTTTTATTATAATAATTTCTCCTGGTTTCATAGATTTTTCATTTCCCTGACTTCAAGCATTAGAACATTAAAAGATATTCCATGTTTGCCCTCTTTTCAATTTTTGATTTTATAAAAGTCTTTTAGGTGACAGAACATGTACTACATACTATACTTGAGATGTATGTTTCATGCATTTCTACAGTAAAAATTAATCAAAAAGAGGAGAACAGTAAAAAGAAATCTACTTTAGCTTTTCATTAACATAGTCTTTTTTTTTCAGAAATAATTGCTCATTAATTTTAATAAGATTACACATGTTAGATTTCAGCATGTTTTTAATCAGAAATCAAGAACACTCAGAATTTTTAAGGCATTCTGCAACAATTCACAGCCAGTTCTTACAACCTGTGTGTACCAGGAAACTAGAGAGCTGTGATTGGAGTGCTCAGAAAACTGAAAAATCAGGTCAGTCTCAAACTGTTAAAACAACACTTTACTAGATTGACGTTAATTAACATCACCCTTTGATAATAATTAGTTATTGCACATTGTTAATCATTATCACTACATACTGAAAGCAATTCTCCCTTAACAATTATGCTGCACCAGATGTGAATATGCAAAATCACAAAGCTAATGCTGTGCAGTCAGCACTAGTGGCTGCAGACCGTGATGTTTGTATTCACTGAGCTCGATGTATGCTCCACCTGAGGTCCTCCCCCTGCTTCCACCTCCCCACACCCTAATTCTGCACCCACCCGTGCTTGGATACATCTAGATGTTAAAAGCAAAACCAGTCCTTATCCAGCTCTGCAGCCTGCATGAAAAGCCTCAAGAGGTCTTTAGTCCAACCTCCTTCTGAAAGAAAGGTCAGATCCGAGTTTGCACCAGAATGTTCTTGTAAACCTTTGAAAACTGATGCAGCACAACATCTGTGGGCAATCTGCACCATTGCTCATCCAAGGGGAAAAACACTTCACCAGCATGGAGTTGTTCAGATTCCCAGAGACTCACTGCTTCCAGCCTCTGCTCACACTGGCAAGACCATAAGAAAATTGCCCAGGGTAATGAGCCACGTGCTGCCAACACACACAGTTTGCACAGCCAGTTCCCACAACAAACTGGTAACAGAAGGCATGGCTGGGCCTTGCATTGTCAGGCGCAGATACTACAGGGTCTGTGGGATGTCACTAGTAATGGTAGTAGTAACTTTTTGGGCTGCTGGATATAGAAAGTGTCTCCAATTATGCAATAGTTGCTAATATTTTGGTTTAAAATAAGCTGAATATAAAATCTGCTCACTCACCTTCATCTTTCCTGGGTAAAGCAGGCCTCCATATCTGGCTAGATGAATTTATTTATTGTTATCTTGAAATGTTTCAATCTATTTAATTAATTTTCAAAGTAGTTTGAAAACACGAGACACAGTGTAAGCATCAACACAGAATCCAATGCAATGAAGTCACTGGTGGCATCCTATTGCAAATAATAATCCTTACTTAACTATAGCTTCAAAATAAATTAGTCTCTGAAGACTTCATGAAAGGATATTTTCTGTAAATCCAAGCATACTGTAGGAACCTGGTGGCAAGTAACTGTATGCTTAACTACTTCAAACCTGCAGTTTTTTATACTTTAAATAGCAACCTTTGAAAGTGTCGTTAATGTTATTTTCTATTGCACGTTTTTCCAAATATAAAATAATTTTACTGGTGTCCTAATTATTATCATTCATACTGATTTTGCATATATTTTTGTAAAGACTTCTTTAGTTTCTTGCTTGTCTATGGGGTTTTTGTACAATTTTAAGTTCTGTGTTTCTCCTGGGTCTGCAGAGGTTCCCCTCTTGTATCTTACTATATCTGCATAGTTTCTTTGGTGATTTATCCTTTTATATTTCTCTCAGGTTTTTATTTTGTAATCAACTTTAGAAGAAGAGAAAAAATTAATATACTAGCTGCACCAGACATTTATGATTGTATGTGTCTATTGTTGGTTTCTAATTGCACTGAAACATAACAAAAGGATTAAACTGGGTTTTTTTTCAGGAAAAGAGAGAATGAAAAACACATTTTAAATCTCTGATACTTAATCTTTTATTATCTTTGTTCTGTGAGTCTATAATGCTGTCCATCTCAATAACAGAGAGGCTAATGGCAACAATGAAATTCCAAGTGATCAAGGAATATCAAGGATCTTTTCTTATATCTATATATATACACATATTATTTTTCCCCAAGAGGTTTTTTTGTTCATATTTATTTATTTATATTTATTATTTATTCTTTCATGTAATTCAGTTTTATAATTTTATTCTCTAAGGGAATAACATCATATATGAGAAAGTAGGAATATCAGTGTAATATTTCTGGTATTAGAATAACTCATCCAGAATAGCATTACATTGGGAGAGCAGATGAAATTCACTCTTTAAGGAATGTCTTCTTTTCAGTTAAAAACAAAAAAGAAAAAGAAAAAAGAAAAAGAAAACGAAAAAAGAAAAAGAAAAAGAAAAAAGAATCAACCTTTCTACCACATTTGATTATCCCTTTGTTTCCTGCAATAGACACTTAACAGGATTAAGGCTTGAAAAGAAATTCAAGAATGAAGGTATTACACAAACCATAATCAGAGTGAGCTTCTGTATGTCATGCTGTGTTGACACATAATAGTTTGTATCAATTCTAGGTTAACTTTGATGAGTTTTTGGAACATTTTCTTAAAGCAAGTTGCATTAAAAAGCACAGGTATTCTTACCATTGTGTTCTACTTTCAAATTGTTATGATTTATTACTATTAGCATATCATTTA
The DNA here is from genome assembly GCF_021018805.1 of Prinia subflava. Lineage (NCBI taxonomy): Eukaryota > Metazoa > Chordata > Aves > Passeriformes > Cisticolidae > Prinia > Prinia subflava. The sequence goes on from NC_086249.1 coordinate 61,199,462, forward strand.
ATGATAATTATTGACTGCTGATCTGTTATGCTGTCTTCTAGATGTTCACTTCTTAATAGTTTTCTTCTTTTTTTTTCCAGTTATGAGTCCGTTTATTTATTCCGTCTGCAAAAACTAGATCGATGGAAATAATCATACAAATCATACATAGAACTACATAAGTTTGGGGTAGACCATTAAAAAAAAAAAAAAAAAAAAAAAAAAAAAAAAAAAAAAAAATCTTACGTGGTAATAAGGCAAATGAATATGAAGAGATTCCATAAAAAGTTCTCCAAAACAAAATTTTCTTCACAACACTGTTCTAGTTTTATTGGGATTACAGTTCTTTATGTGGCTAACAGACTTTAGACTGTGCATTTATGCTATCAGAATACTTAAGGTTGTACTAGCGCTAAGTTAAAAAGTTCTGCTCTTCTTCATGACAGCAATTTCCTCTTTTAAGCTAAGATGAGCATTTCAGGCAATACTTCACCACCAAATCATTGGAGTTGTACATGGCATAGCAGGTGTCAACTTTATCCCAACTTACTAGAGACAAATCAAATTAGCTGATATCCTATACACAAAATATTGATTTGAATATTGAGATGATATTTGCACCGGAAGAGAAAGAGCTGATCTCTAAGTCTCTAAGTGTAACTTTGATGATATTAAAAACTTCCCTTTTTCTCTAAGCAGCACAAAGAAATCTGTCATTTGATTTCATCTACTATCAAGGGGTTTCTCAAGATCAGATATCTCCCAAAACCTCACTACCTCATCATGTTAGACCTAAATGCAAAGTTCAAAATTAAGCCTCAAAATGGGCACAACAATGTCACACCTCACAGTACCACTTTCACCTACAACCTGCATTGTTTACCCACATCTTCACCAGAAAATGTAAGTACACAATTAAATTAGATTTCAGTAATCATTGTAATAGTATGCTGAGAGGAGGGATCTGTGGATCAAGGCCCAGGGAATACACAGGTTGCGTTGTCAAGGTAAATTTGCACTCCTCATCTATTTGGGTTCTGAGGTGAAGTGACCCTTCATCACTAAAGGAAAGCTGCAAGTATCCACCTACAAATGTTGCTTCAGTCTGTGAATATTAATATTTCCTCGGTACCTGTACAGATGAGTAGAGCAGAGTTGTATAAGAACTTTCATTATGTGGCATTTCCTCCTGGCTCGCTAAGGCATGTATTATTCAGCTGTGGTTATAATAATTATTGCATTAAAAAAACCCAACTTGTTTTCTCAACTCAGTACCTAGAGAATTCGAGTTCACAACCTGAGTTTAGAAATTTCATTTCCCATGTACATTGTAAATGTTAGGCATGTCAGTAATGTACTTGACACACTTAAATCACTATTTCTCTTGATTATTTTCTTCCATTGCAAAAATAATGCCATTCCTGTAATGTATTTCTTTATTATTTCTTTGATCAATTATGGTCTCGGCTCTTTGATAACAAATAGCAGATGTTGTGGCTTTTACTGCACTGTGATACTGTCAGACTGGAAAGAATTTCGTATAAAGCAGCACATTTACTTTTATTTAGTAGTGGTGGTACACTACTCTTTAGTGCCTACTTCATTTTTTTGAAGTTATGTGGAAGCATAATGGGAAAGTCAGGTGTGTTATCTTGCATATACTGTTTCAGAAGGCAAGGATTGAATATTCATATGAATAACCCAAGAAAATTACTGAAAGCCGTGGTGGAAAACATGATCTGAAAATATTTACTGGGAAATAATTATGTCAGATAGTAAAATAAAAAGCCCCAAAGCAACACAAATAAACAAACCCTGAACCAAACCAGATAAATAAGACTTCTTTGTACAAGATATATAGACTATTGAAGGTACGGTATCACAGATCTAAAACTGAGGAGTGTGAAGCTTTGAATTTTGTTTCAGTGTCAATGTTTTTAGCATAAAATAAGATAAAATTAAAGCTAATCGTGCTATTGTCTTACTTGTGGGAACCCAGAATCAGAGCAGTATTTTATTTATATTATTCATATTTATTTTCCTTCTGCATTTGTTCTGGTTTGGTTTTCTTCATGTCTCAGATACATTTCAATAAAATAAAATCATGTCTCCGGTTTGTGTTAAAGTTCTGTTAAGAATCCCACAGCCTTTGTTTTTTAAGATACTCCAAAGTGAAAAACAAGGACAAATTATAGCAGATGAATACAAAGAAATAGTGAGGTAATAAGGATGTTCATAATGAAAATAACTGTTAAAAAAATTAATATAAGTCTGACAATGACCAAAATCAGATACCGTGGGAAATGTGAAGGAAGCCTTGCAGCAAGTGCAGGAAGTTCAGCTTTTCCCGTTAACATCAGAGAATCAGGATCAATCCTTGGACATGAAACCAAGGACTGAGGGCTGGCTTGCATCCAGGCTGCTTAGTACCACTTGCATTAGGATGAAAACAGTACATTCATGATTTGTATCATTTGGGTCCCCTGTAGTGCCTCTGCAAGGCTGTTTTGTATTTTTGTTTTCACAATAAATGGGATACAGTGAAACGGCTGTGCTGCACATGACCAAAGTGTGGGGGTTTTTTTACCTGATTTTGAGAGGCACAGATTCAGTCTAGATTTGTAGCTGGGTGGAGCAGAGGGAGCAAAACTTTGGGCAGTCTCATGGTTTTGCTGTTGTTTATGAGTACTCCTTTGAGATAACTGTCTTTAGAATGAAACGGCTGTTGAATTGGGTGGGCAAAGGAAGATCCAAACCCTTGTCTTGTTTCCTGGCTGGCTGGGCTTTTTTAGCAACATAGATGTACTCATGATATTTATTTACTTTCCTCCCATGAAATGTGATGGGCTGACCTGGGCCAGCTGCAGACCCACAGGGCAGGGGAGAAAATGGGTTCATAAAGCCTCTGGGTTGACATAAAGACAGGGAAATCACTTATCACGGCAGCTCCAAAGAATACTGACAATCTGTATTCCACTCAAAATTCTCCAGGTGTTCAGAAAGGATACACTTTTTTCCACATAATTTATCAATTAGCATTAAAAACCATTGGTTATGTCCTCAGAAATTCTAATAGAACATGAGACTGAACACAGGCTTTATCTAGTCTTATCTGTGCAGCATGGCTCAAAGGTAGATCTTAGCTACTGGCTCCTCAAATGGTCCACACAAAGCATTCTTTGAATTCCCATTTCTTCAGCACCATACCATAACACTTATATGTATTTGTACTCTTGCCATGCCAGCAGCAACTATTGTCTTAATGTGCTGCATTTCACCTCATAAGGGCAGGAGAAAACTTATCAAGTTCCTTTTTTATAAAGAGAGGAACTCCAGGGCTCAATTAGTTCACAGCCAAGGTAAATTCTGTGCATTCAGATCAGAAAATTGGAATGTATTATTACATGCTGTAATTTTGATGTATTCTGAGCCAAGGAAGATATTCAGCCAGGGTGAGCAGGCCAAACTTGTCTCTCAGACCTGAGTTATGTATACGACAAACCCTAATGGAGAATTTCTAAAAGATGGCAAGGTCTGCACTATAAGGAGGGCTGTGAGCAGGTCCATTATCATAACATGTGAATTATTATTGCTTCTCCTCTGAGTGTGGATGAAAAATGAGGTATTTCAGTCTCATACTTTCTAACTGAAAAGATTCAAAATTGGTGTCTTGAAGAAAATCACATATAATTGCAGCTTTTTATTGTTTTTAAACATTTTTTATTGTTCTTAGCATGAGGGGTAATTTAAACTTTGTAATTTGATTAACAATTTAAAAATTTTACTCTTGAAATGAATCTGTGTACTCTGGTACACCAGAAATATTTACTTAAATTGGAGAAATATTCTCATGATTTATACTGCCTGCTTGGTTCTTCCTAAAGTATATTGTTACAACATTGCAATGTTTCACCTTTCTCAGTTTTAAGGCCTTATAAAGGTGCATTGTTTTGAGAAGATTTGCAAAAAAAAAAACCAAAATTCTTTTTATTTCATCATATTGAAGTAGAAATAAAAACCATTAACTGTAATTAAGATTTTTTTCCTGTATTTACAAATTCATTCAATCAAATTAGCTGTCCAGAATATATTATTTCCTGATTATTTGAGGGGAGAGAGGTGTTAATAAAAACTTTAGTTTTCTTCGATTTTACATTTTTTTCCCCTTAGGTTTTCTTTCTTTCTATGATTGAAAAGGCATTTTTAGTTGCACTTCAAAGAACGAATTAAAGAGCATTATCAAAAGAACGAAGTTACATGTGTGTTAGTTAATGGCTTTTGACAGCTTTACAAAATTACTTTCTCTAGAGTAACTTTTTTGTTGTTTTAACACTTTAAAAACTTTTTTATATACTGTCACATCATGTTTATGGTTGCCTTTACACATAAACAGTTCTCTGAAATTACTTTCTAGATTATGTTTTCAATAGTAATCCAAGCTAAGGAGAAGGAGCATTTTAAATTACACTAAGCATGACCATACTCGGATTCAAATCCGTGTTGGGACATTTTTAGGACACACTGTCCTTATGATATCCTCTCTCCCTCCACCTGTTTTACAATAAGCTCCAAAACAGTCTCAGAGGATAACCTTCTCCTGAACTGCAGCTTCTTTCAAGGACATAAGGCAAGTCCTGATGAGTTTCGTCAGAGCCTTTGTCAGAGTCTGATACTCCACTCCTCCTGTTTTAAGTTTGGCTGACTGAGGGAAATATTTACCCCACCAGTTGATCCACTCAGCTGTTGATAGTGGTTTAACTACAACAGAAGTGACTCTCTGGCTCCCTTTGTGCTGAGATGAAGTCATCTCTTTGCACTGCTGTGTAAGATGAACAAGCATATCAACACCCTTGCCCACATGAACATTCTTCCTCTATTGGGTTTTCCTCAGTGAATCACATTCCAACCCTAGGGGTTTAGTCAGTAACAACCTGCTATTGGTGTTGAAAATTTTCCTGTCCTTTTTTTTGCTCCCTCTTCCATTACCCTCACTAGGACTCATTTTTCCTTATCCTCGCTGTGTTTCTATATTTTGCTATATAGTTATTTTGTAACAGAGTAACATATTTTTCATAAGTATAGGAGTATTCAAAATCACTGAATAGTTCAGGAAAGGGCCTCAATCTGCCTCAATCTAGGCCAATAATTTTGGGAAAAAAAGCTAATTTTTTTCTTGACTCACAACCTTTTTGATAATTATATTGAATTTTTACTTTTTGACTAAAAGAAGTATGGAATTTATTAATATTTTAATGCTGAACAAACAAAAATATGTAATGGTATAATCATGTGTACCTAAACTATGATTTTTACTTGTCATTTTGTAGCACAAATTCATTTTCATTACAATAATTTCTCAATTTCTGCATTTGACTAATAACCTAAAATTAAGGTAACTCATTCATATTTAAATTCAATATTAATTTTAAATTTAACATGATTTGCCTAACTTAAAATAAAAATACCTAGGTTAAATTCTGTTGTCTTAATTCCAGACTATGTTTTATTTAAATCACACTGTTCCAATGCTCTGAGGCACACATTTATGTTTGAGACTAGAAAATCTCCAGAAGTGCTTTCTAACCCTAACCATTCTCTGATGATATGATTTTGCAGTAAAAAATAGTTTTCCAATTATTCTTAATGACATTTTTGTTTCTTGATTCTTCAGTATCTGAACTGAAAATACTATTTAAAGATAATTCATAATTATTCCATTTACTTGGAATTACATGCTATAGGAGCCCTAGACCATCCTCATCACTCGACTGTGAAAGCACATCCTGCACTATGTAAAGCAGTAAAGATCACTTCTGTTAGACAGGACTCATTCTTATATTCAATCAAAATGAAAAAACATTTATACAGTGATGGGATGGGAGATTGGTTGGTTGGTTTCTTGTTTCTCTCAATCACTGGAATTGTTAGCATGGCTAATATTATAGATCATGTCTCCCTGAGAAAAAGAAAAAAAATTACATCAGAGCTATGCATTTTTAGGACAGGATGTTTATTATGAATTCTTTTTCCCTTCATTCCTGCTAAAATGCCATTTAAACATTAATATTGTCAGTGTTTAAAAGGTAAAATCCCTCTTTTGTAAAGGCAATAAGCCTCTCATGGTTGTTACTGCTTCTTTTCTTTAAGTGAAAATCAGATTGCTATATGCAATCTAACTTTCCTCAGTCTCAATTTCTTAATACCCTATGTTCAATCAGTTTATGTGATTATTTATTCAGAGGGTCCTAAGGTAAGGAGTCATCATCTAATAAATTCTTCAGCTCTTCTTTTTGCATAGCAATTAAACAAAATGAGGTTTTTCATTTAAAATGTATGGAATATGTAATGTTCAGTGACACAAATCAACAAAAGACTAGCTGAGTTTTTCTGAAAACACTGCTCTTGAATTCCTCTTATTTAGTCATTTTGTTTCATATATTCTCTTCACATATATTTCAGTTGATGTAAATACAAGTTTTAACTAGACAGACTAAAATACTTCTTCAAATGAAAGTGCCAACACTTACTGCAACTCAGCTCCTGTGTTTTTCTGACTTGGAATTTTATTTAATATGTTCTACTTTATGTCTCCTTTGTCATGTACAGCCGTAGAGAGCATTTAAGTACAAAAGAATATTCAAAATAGAAGTAACTATTTAATAATTTGGTTTTCTCAGCATTTCTTGTGGTTTTATATACATGAAAAATGCAAAGAAGCATTAATTAATCTTGTACAGTTAATGAAGATATTTGAATCTAAAACCAAAATGCTTTTCTTAATTGGTTTCCAAAACTTAATGGCACTTTTTAAGTCTTTAAGCCCCAGGTAAAATGGGGACAATTTCAAATGTACTGTGGAAAATATATGGACACAATGACATTGCCCTGTCATATAACCAGAAAGTTTCTGCTTTAGAGGGAAAACTGATCTGAAATCTCTTCCTAGCACAGTGCTTATTTTGTTGACCAGATTAAGCTGTTCTAGGGATTTTCAAGACTTAGAAAGACAAGGAAAGGCAATATAAGGCAAAATATTTCTAGAAGTGTTTTATTAACTTTTAAGTTATTTTTTTCTTATACATGAGCTTATTTAATCTCTAGTGGTTAATTTTTCTGTAAATTCCACATCAAAATTTGTAATGCTTCCCACTCACACTATTTTATTTCTATATTTTTAAGATGAAAATGTTATTGTACAAGTCTTTTCTGTCATTTGCCTATGCTGTTCTTGCCTTCATCCTTCTCTTAGGTTAGAATAACTTCTTGTAGACTGTACCATGAACTGAGTTTTGGCTTGAGCATAAAAGAGTAATTTATTCCCTTTTTTATTTATTTTTGCAGCTATTTTCTGCTCTGATTCATCTTGTAGTCATGTAAGCACTTACACTGGTCTAATGGTGTAAGAAACTAAATGATAAAACTGAGTCACCAGAATGAAAGGAGGGCTGTGAACTTTGTTGTTTCTGATTTACGTGTTTGCTGAACTCCAGATTAGAGTACTGAAAGCAATATAATTTTACTGTCACAGCATTTCAGTAGCATTTCTCAGATTCAAAGCATATTAGTAGTGGTTCCCTGCCTGTGTTAACTGCTGCCAAACTGAAATATGTTTTATGTTGCTGGTCTTGACCACAGAAATAATAAATGTGGTACTTGGTAACCATCTACTGTAACCTTGTTTTTTTTAATTTGTCTTACTCTCTTTTGAATTTTTTGGGCTTCTTCTACTTTTTTCCATTTGGAAATTATTTTTTTAGGCTTGTCAACTTTCTTTCAACATATTTTAAAACATGTTAGTGGTGAAATTGTACTCATTTGCTCTTGTATTAGTACTATTCTGTAGTTTTGAGTACTCTTGGTTTTCTGTGAAATCCCCTTTGTAAAGCATTTGAGAAACATTTGGTCTCAACATTCTTCTTCTTCTTCTTCTTCTTCTTCTTCTTCTTCTTCTTCTTCTTCTTCTTCTTCTTTCTTCTTCTTCTTCTTCTTTCTTCTTCTTCTTCTTTCTTCTTCTTCTTCTTTCTTCTTTCTTCTTTCTTTATTCTTCTTTCTTCTTTCTTCTTTCTTCTTTCTTCTTTCTTCTTTCTTCTTTCTTCTTTCTTCTTTCTTCTTCTTCTTTCTTCTTTCTTCTTTCTTCTTCTTCTTCTTTCTTCTTTCTTCTTTCTTCTTTCTTCTTTCTTCTTTCTTCTTTCTTCTTCTTCTTTCTTTCTTCTTTCTTCTTTCTTCTTCTTTCTTCTTCTTTCTTCTTCTTCTTTCTTCTTCTTCTTTCTTCTTCTTCTTTCTTTTCTTCTTCTTTCTTCTTCTTCTTCCTTCTTCTTCTTCTTCCTTCTTCTTCTTCTTTCTTCTTCCTCTTCTCTATTTTTTGAAGTAGAATGAACTAGGTGGTATTCTGTAGTAAACCAGGTTTTCTATGATACTCCTTACTCTTTACATCAATTCATCTTCCTTGAATGAGGATCCCCAAAATGATACACAGGACTTCAGTTTGAGCTCTGACAATGACAGTCAGATCTATTCCTGTTGAACATAACCCTCATGATGCATTCTGACATTGTAACTCCCAGTTTTATGCCATATATAAATTTTGTTACCTTGTGCTTAGTTTTGATTCTGATGTTAAAGAAATATTAATTCTTGAATAATTTTTTTAGTCAGATTGACAGAAATTTCCTCAAGATTCTTTGTTCCTCTTATCAGAGACAGAGAAAATTCACTGTTTTCTTTTCTTTAGCATGGTCTTGGACATCACATCTTTCATCTCTTTACAACTATTTTCTGTTAATCCATAACTGTTTAAGAAAAGAAAGAAACCCAAATCAACCAACCAAACTATTTCTAAACTTTCACTAAACAGTTTCTTTCTAAAAGTAACTGTTCTTACTTTTGACTAGTAATTATATCTATACATATGGATGATAGAATTAATTAAATCTATACATTTGTGTTTCTTGAAATGCAGATTTAGCTAACAAGATGTAATTTTACTCATGTTAATGCAATTGCCAATTATAATCTGATTTAAGAAAAATACAGCTGTGTTCTCTTTTCTGTGTGTCTAAAAGGAGCTATTGCCAACCTTCTGATCACATTTGCAGGACAAGAACTTGCTTAGTCTGGAGCAGGCAGAATATAATAACTAATTGTGTCATGCCTGCTGAGTGCCTTGTTTTTTCCTAAATGGAATGGCATCTATATCACACAGAATTGTGCAGAGTCAAGGGGGAGTTGCAGCTGGGAAAAGCATTGACACAAACATGGAAGATTACAGTTATTTTACACCAACAGAAGGAAATGCAGATCTCAGTAGATAAAAATTCCATCTTCAATTTGCAAACAAAATAAATGAGCCTAATAAGATGTTGACTATTTCAGCTGTGAAGCAGAGCCAGTAAGGGTACTTTTTTTATTTTATGGACCAGATAACTCTTGAGGTTTTAGATTCTTATGAATAACAATTTTTTTGTTTTATCAAAAAAACCACAATAGTTCTACAAGCCACTGTAATGAAGCCATACTTACCTTCTATTTTCTGAAGAGACAAAACTAAGCAGCACAATTTTGCTGAAAGCTTGTACTAACACATGGCTTCCTTTCTTCCGTATTGCCATTCTTTTGTTCTCCATAGGGAGCCTTCAGCCGTCGTGGTACACTGGCAGTGGGACATCCATTTGTTAATGAAATGCTGCTCAGTGCATGTCTTCAAGCACAGGCCAAGCAAAATCTCTCTGACATGCTGTGCAACTGGCTGTTCTACAACTCAAAAAAAGTGTCAAAGGAAGAGAAAATGAGCATAAGAGTAACAAAAAACCAATGGGAATAATCAGGGGTATGAAAATCATGAGTACTGAAAAAGGATTAAGAAACTAGATTGTCCATTCTAAGAAAGAATCAAACAAGAAAATAACATCAGTCATGAGTATCATGTGTTGACCAAGTTTTTCAGACATTTCTGAGTGCAGTGCATAAGACTAATATAGATGAAGGACTGAGGATTAAGAAATAAGAACTGCAGCATTTATACCCCAGTTCCTAAACTCCAGTGAGGCAACTCATACCATCTAAGTTACGTGCAGAGATAGAATGTGAAATCAATGAAAAGAACCAAGAATCTCTGAAAAAGGTAGAGGGCACCAGCACTAAAGCTCCCATTACGGGGAGAACTACTTTTACCACTGTAGGGTTCTACAAAAACTGGAACTACCCGTTGTTACCTTTCTAGTAGATGCATTGAACATCATTTGATTAATTGTGGCAGTCAACACAGGATTAAAGGTTCAGTCTTTCAAGAGACATGAGTTGGGTGCCTTTGTCACACGACCATGAGGCTTCAAAACATGCTCAAAACTCTTGCTAGGGATGTGTAGATGGTTAGGAAACCCTACTGATCTTTCTGGAAATCTTAGCCTTCTGAATCCTTTTAAAGTACAAATTTTAGAATATCCACTAACAGTTTTTTCTAGGCTCATCCTTTTGGGTTTGTGCTTGTGTGGTGGTTTTTTCTGGTTCGTTGGTTTTGGGGTTTTTTATGTGTTTGTGGTTTTGTTTGTCTGTGTGTTTGGTTTTTGTCTCAGTTTATTACATAGTTTTGGGATTTGTATTTGGGGTTTTGTTTGTTTTTCTTGATGGGATGTTTGGTTGTTTGGTGGGGATTTTTTTCTGTTTAAGAGATTATGCAGTAGATTTGCTATCAGATTGCTGTCTAAATGAATAGGTACTTCTGCCTGGACTTTTGGTTTGGTTTTGCTTGTTTTATTTTTCTGCTCTGCATAAATGTCACCCTAAATTCTTATCACAATAATGATAGTGATGAAAAATCAGCTCTTTTGATCATCTGTCTGCGACAGAACTCTGTCTTGTCTATTACAGCAACAACAACGTTTTTACTTTAAGGAATTAGAAATATACTGAAACAGATTAGTTTTATTTTCATTTTGGTTTTTGTTTTATTCTGAAGCATGATGTATAAACATATACTACTTTAATTATTGCTAGAGATGAATGGTTGATCACTTACCTTTGCATTGAAAGGGAATTCTCACTATTGCAAAGAGAGGCTATAAGGCTAGTCTATTATTAGCTTTTCAAGGAGCTGTCTCAGTAGCTGAGCAAAGATTTGGAGAAATCATTCTTCTGTAACTAATGGAGGGATTATGAAAAGAGCTTCAGCTACATCAGTCTAGCAAAATTTCCTGTCATATAAGAAGCTCAGAACCACTACTCGCTGTCTGATACAAAACAGTTATCAGGATGCTCCAGTATGTGGAGACTTTGTTGAATTTCTTCCCAAGGACTAGAAAACGTGTGAAAACACATACCTGTCCGTCCCACAAGCATTGCTGATAGCTCACACCTGCTCTGAGATGCTGGAGGCCAAAAGTCCTGGTTTAACCTGAGTGTATTTTAATCAAGAGAGACAGCAAAAATATAACATAAAAATGGATGCAAGTTAGATGGACCCATAGAAAATATTTTTTCTTAGATCAAGAGCATGGAAGATTTCCTTCACGTTACTATTTTTTGGAATATTATTTACCAGTTGGGGCCAAAATATATTTCTTATTTGCATCTTGATCAAAGATGAAAACAACTTAGTTGTTACTTCTGTCTGCTGTAGTTGGTTTTTTTTTTTGTTTTTTTGTTTTTTTTTTTTGTACCTGGACATTTGATGAGATTGCACATTGAGACATTTTGTGCTGAATTAAGTGAATGTATCAGTCTAACAAAAATAAAGTTTTTGGTTAATAAAGAAAATAAAGAACTCATATCTCTGAAAAGCAGATGTTTTCTTCCTTCCTTTCATGTGTCTCAGCTTTACCCTCCAACAAAAATGAGTTAATTAACAGACATGTATAGAATATATAACAGACATTTAAATATTATCTAAATTATACACATACATACATGTAAAGGTACCCATATATATGTAGATGTACCCACATATGTAGATTCCTATGCATTCATCATCCTTTCTCACACAGAAAGACATGAAAAAACTTATATCTGACTCAATATTGTTAACAGTTACATGTACACATTAGCATTTCCACACATCCATTCTCTTCTCTGTTTATAAATATATAAAAAGTTAATTTTCTCATATTTTTTGTAAGTAAAACATAGACATATCAATGAAATATAAAACTAAATATTTTCCAATTTCAAAGTCATTCTAGAAAACTCTCTGAAGGAGTTGATGAAGGACCAGATCACGAATCCCTGACTGAAAATGGCAGCCAGATATTCACATGACTTTTTACTAACATATTTCATTTATGCTAATTATGATTAATTATTCACAATGATCTCACAACATAGCAATCAAATAAATAGATTAACTCCTTTACAATCTTACATATGATTTAATATTTAGTAAGCAGTGTCACTGACACCAGTATGAATGTTTGTATGAGTAGCTTGACTGGGACAAACTCTTTATATTAAGAAATACTGCCAAATTCAGTTAAATGACTGCCTGAAATATTCATGTGTTTAACACAGCTAAAATTCCATCCCACTATGTAACAGTTGCATTTATCTTCCATATTCATTAATTAAAATGAATGCCTATATAACTATCCCAATTTTTTTTTTTGATGTGATGTACACTATACCCACTTCTAGCACTTAAAAGACAGCACTAAAATAGCTTTAGAAAATGTTGAGAGCAAGCAAACACCCACTACATTTATAAAACTTAACGTGTGCAGTTTTTCATACCAAGTTAATTTTCAGATTCAGGAAGACACACTCTCTGCATATGAAGACACAATTTTCATAGTGCCCTGTGAGCTGAATGTGAGTTAAAATGGTGCACTTGGAAAACGCAATAGAAATCTCAGAAGTAGTTGGAAAAGGTGCTCTATGGCACTTCTTACTGCAATATGGCCACAACATTTTAATGAAAGAGAGTTGTGAAGCTGTGTAACACATATTTATTGGAATCACAAAGGTATTAAAGAACAATTATTAACTTCAGTAAAATCAGAAAGGCAGTATAATCCTGTAGTGATTATGGTGCTAATAGGAATTTAAGTCCATGGCCAAGTAACTAGACACTCATTAAGAGACAGATTTTAAAATCTAGTCAACTTTACCTTTGACTTATCATAAATCTAAGCTTTTAGCATACTTATAGATTGTCTTTGAATTCATTTTGCAATGAATGGCTCTTTGTCATCCTTTTCTATTTAGGTAGGCCTGTATCTGTTGTGCACTTTGTATTGTTTAAGTATGAGGCCATATACTTTTTATTGGATTTTCCTTCCAGTAAATCTGTTTATGAGACACTATTTGATTTAGATATTCTAGTACATATAAGTTTCAAAGCTGTTTAAGGTATTTTGATTTTTTTTAATCTAAACTTATTCAACATTGGATCAGATCTATCATCATAAACTGAGTCACAAATGTTTTTAGTAGTAAAACTCATAGGAAGTGAATGTTTTCCTACCTCAAAATTCAAGCAGTGGTTTTACTTATCAGGCCATCTGCAATATGTCTAGTTGGTAGCTGACTCCCTGGTCAGACACAACGAAGCGCAAAACATCTCCATAATTCATTTTCCTCCCCATCTGACACTTTTTATACCAATGGAAAAAAATATTATACACTATTGATAGAAGACTGAAATTTCATATAAATTTTAAATTTTTCATAAGCAGGAGTCTTTAGCTGTGAGAAACAAATGCCTCTGTATATTACTGTGTTCCAGGATATTTTTCACCATTCATTATCAGCATTGCCACACATCCCAAAATTACCTGGACACAGAGAGAATGTCTAATAAAGTTCTTAAGTCTTTTTGCAACAGTTTCAGCATTTGTATCCTGTCAGGAAATGCATGTCACTAATATCACTAAACATCTAAACTTAGCTGTGGTGGTGTGTGAAATTTAGTTTATTGAGTTTGTTATATGTTCCTTTGTTCCCTCCCCATCCACGTGTACCCCTGAGGCAAGTGATGTAACTGTCGGTTTTCTGTCACTCACGAAGCCCGCGAGTTTCGTATTTCTCCCTGTCCCCTGGTTGGCAAAAGTTGAATACTGCACCTAACGGTCCCTAGAATTCCTCTGTTGGTTGTTTCACCTTTACCCCTCCCTGACACCATCTGTATAAGTGTACGCAGAACCGCCCTCGGGGCAGTTGTGAGAGCAGGCGCAGGCGGGTGACATCGCGCTTGCCGCACAATAAACATCGCTACCTCGCTGCCTCCCACCCTGCCTCTGTTCGTCACTTTGAGACCGCTGCCAAAGATCCCTTAACAAGAACCCACAGGAATCAGGATCGTCGCTCGGCGCACGAACTGATCCTTGTGCCGTGTCGCGGTGTCCGGGCTGGCCGTGCGTGGAGACGCTGAGGTCTCGAAACACAGCACTGTGACACTTAGCCAATAGTTTGATTCAGTTACCAAAATGTAGGTGTCCACTGCCAGTAGTCATGCACCATCCTGTCTTTTGTCCAGCTGCTACTCAGAACAAATTTTGTGTTTGTCAGATATCTACCATTGTCTCGAAATACCACATATTGCCACCTTTTTTTTCATATAACCATGTATCGCTAAATTGTTTTGAGAAGGAGCAAGAGGAAGAGTAAAGAAATAGATCTCCTTGCCAAGACTTTTGGCTCCTTGACTTTTTTTTTTTGTAATTGATTTTTCTGAACTAAATTCAAAGATTCCAGGATTTCATGTCCAAATTACTGTTGATAACTGTATCGAATCAAGCACACCACGGTTCTGTGAGTAAACACAATAGAAATTATGAAGCTTGTGTAAGCTTTTACACAATGCCAGCTTTAAGGCATAGGTTTTAATCAACAACATCTATATCTGAAATGATGAAATTATGTTTTGTCATTTTTCTTTTCTTCCTCAGGCTTTTCTCAGCTCTTGCCTGAATTTGACTCAGAAAAATTTCCAGCAGTAGTTCTAAATCACATGCAGGCAAGAGAGAAATCTTGAAGAACTTCTCAGATGATCCCAAAGAACATTTTTAAAAGAATATATTTTCAAAGCAAAATACATTCCGTGTGTGCTGCTGGTGTGTAGGACATTCAGTCTGCTTTCTGATTTGTCCCTTTGCTTTATTACTGAGTGACGTGTTGAAAGGCTCACTCTTGTAAATTGCTAGTGATAGAGTTATTATCAGAAACCATATAATTTAATACAATGTCTTCTTAGACAGAGAATTACATTAAAATTAAAGCTGTTAAGGAAGACATGCACAGCCTAGTAGCAGCAGCTTAAGGGCAATCAATGGTCTGAATACTTTTTCACTGTGTCAGAAAATGGAAAAAGGTCAAGAAACGGATTTTTTTCTTGCAGGAACTATTAAAATGGAAGAAATCAAAACACTGTCTTGGAGTTTGCAGCCCTAATATGCAAGAGTAACTCCTGAAAGAAAGATACAATATAAAAAAATCTTGGGAGGTGTTTCTGATGATTTAGCTTCATAATTTCAGTTTGTGAAGATCCTGAGCATGTGGACTTCTGGACTGAACAACAATTCTTGGTTAAATAATAATTACATACTTAACGCAATTATATTTCTGGCCTTTCTTTAGCCAGACAGCCCATATGTATTTTGATGGCATCAAAATGTGGGACTAAAATTTAGGAGCTGGTTATTATATATCACTAATGTCTCTGTAAAATGTGCTAGCTTTTAAAAATCCTACAGATCTTCTAAATGACAAGGACTGTTGGAAACCCGTGCACCCTGGTCAGAAATCAGAATATCCTTTGTCATGTTCTCTAAAGATGCATGGATTAAAAAGAGGCTCATATGAAGCCATAGCTTATATTAATTTTAACTTTTACTGCTATTAGATGTATTTTCAACTTATCAACACTATAGAAGAAAGAAATATAAAAGAAGAATATAGAAGCAAGCAGTGGTTTTAATCTCTTGTTTATGCCCCTAATAAAAAGATTTTTAAAACTGTAAATTGGATTCATTGATGTCCTGCATTTTCTCTTCCTCTGTTGGCTTGTCAAACACCCTCTCCCTCCTCTATGATTTATTGTTCCTATACAGTAAAACTTGGTTGCCTTCTCCAGAAGAAAATTATAACCTAGTACATGGTCATTGCAGCATGCAGATGAATCCAAGGGAATTTCTAGATTTCAGAGT
Source organism: Prinia subflava (assembly GCF_021018805.1). NCBI lineage: Eukaryota > Metazoa > Chordata > Aves > Passeriformes > Cisticolidae > Prinia > Prinia subflava. The sequence continues at coordinate 61,215,571 of NC_086249.1, forward strand.
AACACAAATCTGATTGATCTGTTTGTAAATATAAGCAAGAACATGTGACCAGCAGCTCTGTTTATCACCAGTGTAAAGAAGTTTCTGAGCTGCAGTTCCTATGATACAAATTTCTGTGTATCAAATAGACTACAGGATATGTGGATAGAATGAAATCTATGTCTGCATTCATTATCCAACTTCTGAATAAGTGCTTTTATTTTTTTCTTTCCTTACAATATATATACAGTATAAATAAGACAATACATATACAGTACATAATATAGTATAAATAAGAAAAAAATCTTTCCTGACCTTGAGGCAGTAGCTTGCCAAAGTCTTGCTAACCAATGTATTTGAAGAGCATATAGAGGACTACCAAGGGGATTTTCTTTAACATCTCTTCAGTAGCTGACAAGACCCAAAATAAATGTGTCCTTGCAATTTCCTTATGACAATGAAATGAAATAAAATTCCTGACTCAGTATTCAACTTTGCTTTCCAGAAAAAAACAGTAGTCTAATATTCAGTCTATGTAAGAGGGAAATATCTTCTAGAGAAAAGAAATGAAAAGAAACAACAGATTTTGTACCATATTCCAAAAAGAAATCTGTATTTGTTGCTTTGTCAGAAATGACAGGAAATTTAGATTCACTTCTAATACCAGATAGTGAGTGAAGAAGATGTGGCCAAAGATACCTTTAGTTTTTGAAAGCTGTATATTTTTAATGTAGTTTTATTCCCATTTTCCTTTCCAAAAACAAACAAACAAACAAAACCAAATAAACCCCCAAAAAACCAAAAAAAACCAAAAACCAAAACCAAAAAACAATCAAACAAACAAAAAACCACAAAAAAGAAAAAACCAAAAACAAACAAAAAAACAACAAAACAAAGCAACCAAAAAAAACAAACCAAACAAACAAACAAACAAACAAAAAAAACCACCAAAAAAACGAAAAAAAAAACCCACAAAAAACCACAAACAAACAACAACAAAAAAAGCTCCCTTTGGCTAGTGATGTCTTTCTTTCATTTCAAAATTAGATAGAAATTCACAATGTTGGTCTGCCCTTAATTGTCCTGACATCTGCAATATTGACCCCAAAGACAGATATTGAATAACAAGGTGTGACCTAAGGACAAGTAGGGCTATTTGATTTGAAGAATCAAGACTTTCTAGATTTTTTTAGTATTTTCTGTGCTGGGAAGATGGGGCTGGACTTAACAGAGTACTTTCCAATATATACAGTGAAGAATTTTTTATAAGGTAAGTATGAGTTTCCTATTTGAAGGAATCACAGTCACTGCTCAAAAACAGAGTCCTAATATGAATTAGCTTTCATGCAGTGTGTACAGTCAGGAATTAGGAATTTGAAGCAAACCAGAAAGTTAACCAAAGAACTAGTCTAGGTAACACAAAGAGACACATCTCAAGTCTAATCAGAATTTATGGCAAGCATTTGATTTGCTGCCTGCCTTTGTGAGTAGCTTGTCACAATGCTACAATGCACAATGCACAATGAGAACATAGAACATCTCAGCATATATTACACTATTTTCTATTATTCCTTTTATCTGGAAAGTTCTTAAGATATTATTATTATTATTATTATTATTATTATTATTATTATTATTATTATTATTTTGACTGAGAAATCATGTCTATCCAGTGTCTTTCTTTGACAGTTCATATACTTCTCGATACTCCAACTGTACTTAGAGAGTAAAAGTTTTGCAAAATGCTCTTCAGCAGTCTGAAAAGTTAGACATTTTTGAAGTACTCTGTAAATCCTTGTGTTTTGCAGCTTTATCTTGTTCCCATTTGTATACTTAGTGCATATACTGGATCAATGTTCTATTGAATTACTCTTTCAAGGTTATTCTGGCCTTTCTGTAGTGTGTCTATAGATGGGTAGAGATGTACTTGATTTCTCTCTGTACTTCAGATTGGCTGTGTTCAACTGAATAACTTTAAAAACAACATAACTGTTAAAATTTTTCTATGCCCACATAACAAAGCCGTGGCTCCAGTACAAGTAGAAATTCACAGACCACCCACTTAACATTCAAAACTTTTGACTTTGAATACCTTTAATTTCATCCTTTGTGTTTGAGAAGAAAGAAATTTAATTAACATTACTACTGAATGCTCTCTACTTCACATTTGCAACAACTTGACATCAGTGTTTGCTGTCTTAGTAAAATATGTGGCCTCTTGCTTTTTTCAGAACATTAAGAAGTTTCATATAAAAGTACTATGTAGAAGATCCTATCATGAGCATGTTAACAATAAAAGCTCCTTTCCTTTTTTTCATGAAATTAGATGTTAATCCATTTATTTAGGTTAACATTCTTCCTTTTTACAATCACAGAATATGTTAGTTTGGAGGACACCTACAAGAAGCATCAAGTCCAACTCCTGGCACAGCACCATTCCAAGAGTCACACAATGTTCCCAAGGGCATTGGTCAAACACTTCTTGACCTCTGTCAAGCTGGTGCTGTGACCACTTCCCTCGGGAATCTGTTCCAGTGTCCAAACACCCTCTGGGTGAAGAAACTTTTTCTAATATCCAACCTTCGCCTCTCCTGACACAGCTTTAGGCAATTCCCTCAGCCCTGTCACTGTCACCACAGAGCAGAGATCAGTGCCTGCCCCTCCCTTCCCCTTATGAGGAAGTTGTGACTGCAATGGGGTCTCCCCTCAGTCTCCTGCAGGCTGAACAGACTAAGTGACCTCAGCTGCTCCTCATAGAGCTTCCCCTCCAGACCCTTCACCATCCTTATTGCCCTCCTTTGGACCCTCCCTAACAGCTTAATGTGTTTTTTATATTGTGGCACCTCAAACTGCACAAAGCACTTGAGAAGAGTTTGCACCAGTGCAGAGCAGCGAAGGACAATCTCCTCCATAGCCTGGCTGGCCATGCTGTGTCTATTACACCTCTGGACACAGTTGGCCCTCCTGGTGGCCAGGGCACTGCTGACTCATATTCAACAGTGGATGATATATTCAGGCATGTATTGACAAAAAAAAAATAATCCTTCCTTAATTGTGTAGTCCAAAAGCCACCTCACAATTAGATTTCAAATGGCTCAATCCTCTATTTAAATCTCTGCTCTAGTTTCCTTTTAGTCACTGAACTGTCCAATTTTACATATTCCTTCTTAATGGATTTTTTTTGCACTGAAAGCCTCCTTAATAAGTCTTTGATTTGTTATAATTTGTGTTTAAGTCTGTGTAAGAGGATGGTGTCAGCAACAGAGCGTAAATCAAAAGCTTAATAATTTCTTCTCTCATTCTGTTGAGTTTGCAGCTATAGTTACAATTCATTACCTTGAAAATCATAATTTGATTAAAAAAATCCAGATATAAAAAAGGAAGACTCTCAAACCAATCAAGTATGAACACTCAGTTATCTTGAGGCTAATGGGTCATTTACTGTAAGGGTCAATGTTTTTTTGTCTGAAATGAAAGCAAGTACTTTATTTTCTTCCCCTGTAATCTGCCCATTGCCAATCTGCCTCTCCCATATAAAAGCACTGCATTTCAATGGCGTTATGTATCTAGGAAACAGATATTTTATTTTTTTCTTGTAGCTAACCTATGTAAGAAATGCAGATTCAGAAAACATAAGAATTCATTTTTAAAATTTATGCCAAAAGAAATCTTCAGCTACAGAGGAACTAAAATTGCAGGAGACAGACACATTTTCTCTCACTATATTCTTTAAGAAAAATATCAAATTGGATACTTTTATTTTCCTTCTCTCCCTCTACCTTTTACTGGCAGAAAGCACAGGGATACTGGCAGACAGAAGGTTTTGGAGCATTTTTAATGCTTCCTCTTTAGCTCACTTGTAAAGCTGTAAGTGAGTAAATCTCTGCTGGATGATTTCACAGCTCAGCATGACCATCATGGAGGAAGGCAGAGAAAGTGGTTTTGCCTTTTGCCTTTTTTTTTTTTTTAATGCTATAGGCAGAGATCCAAAAAAAAAGCAAAAGGATCTCAAGTGGTTAAGCACAAAGGGGAATCACCAGCTGGTAATTAAAATAGTGAAAGACACTGAGGCAATGGTGTACAAGAACAGTAACTTGATTCCCTAGATTGGAAAGAGAGTTACATTTCTGGCTCTTTCTAAAGAAATTGTGAGCTACAATGTAAAAGTAGTGACTTTATTGTGGTGATTTAGAAATAATTTAGTTTGCCTAACCTGAGGCTTGTGCAGATCTCACAGGATTTCAGCATTTTTTTTTTACTTGATATTGCCCTTAGAGATTTACATATTTGAAATTTTAATCTAACTGTATTTTTATTTTAGCTTGAACTTTAACTCACAAAATTACAACTTCAAGATAGCAGTCAGTGGTTTTATTCAGCTGGCCTGAAATTAAGTCAGACAAATCAATGCTGGAAGATTTATAACATGTTTATCCAACACAATCTGGATTAAATCTGTTCAGGAAAGACAGCTGATATTTTTTTGAACCAGAAATCTTAGTACACAATGGTCCTGCTGCACATGCATAGTTCAGGTATATATGCATAGAAGGTCTGCTTCAGTATATGTTGGACTAACTCTGCAATAGGCAGACATGATTTGCATATATTCAGAAAATCCCAAGCATTAGACTTACTGTATTTGCAGATTGATTCCACATTTCATGAAGAGTGAAATGTCTGGTATAGATCTAACTTGAAATTGTTCTTCATATGTTGGATGAAAATTTATTATCTCGGTTTTATGTAGAAGTAATTTTAAAAGTATTTTTAGAATGTTAATTGAAATAGTTTTTATTTATAAAAATGCTGCTATACTTCAGCCATACAAATCTTTTAATAGTTGCTGGAATTCAGGAGACTTTTTCATGCACTTTGAGATACAAACCTTTCACATTATCAGACATATATCTTCTGATTACCATTTAATTCTCTTTCTCCCTGTGTTACAGATCATGACAGAATAATGAAAGTAATATGAAAAGCAGTTCTGCATATATTTTCTATGAAGAGATACTCATCTTAGATACTGAATAATTCAAGACTAATAGAAGGTTGCTTGAGTCCTGACAAGAACTAGTTATATTTTTTCCTGAAAAGGAAGAACAGGGTGGTAGCAATGCAGAAAAATGGAGTCCTAGTCCCTAAGTGTATCCATAAACTAGGTCATCCATTACTAAATATCTGAACTCTTGTAGTATTACTTGCTGACACATCCTGGGCAGTATGAATTTTGTCTTTTGTTAGTTGTCTAACATACAGCTGAGCTAGTCACCCTGGGTTCTCTTTATAGTCAATAGAGAAAAAGAGGCACTATTTAGGGAGAAATCCACCTGACCTATTTCTGACACCTTCTTTAGGATGAAATGAATCGTGCCCTAGAAGTGCTTATTTCTCTTCAAGGAGCAAAGAAGGAGCATAGAAAGACTAGCTCACCTGTAGAGGCATACATTGAAGAGGTCTGAAAGGAGCCTTATCATTTGATTCTGGTCCTTACTTTAATCAGTAAATGACTAGTTTTATGAAAGAAGAAGATCTTTCAAAATATGATTGAAAGCCTTGCACTTCAGAATATTCTGCTAACTGGTGCCATATGCAATGCTCAGTAAGAACAGTGATTTCAGTTAGATGGAAAAGAAAATGAACCTGAGACCAAATGGTTTCCTACACTCCGGAGATTCACTCTGATCATGAGGTTTTGAACTAAACAAAAATTACATCAAATACTTCCACCTTCTTCCTTAGCTCTTACTTTCCTTGAGCATACCACAGCCCTGGTTTTACTCTAATAAAATATCTCATCAAAATATTTTGAAAATATTTTTAATGAAAAATAATAATAAAGTAATATGAATTACATATTAATACCATTTCTCTTTCCCTATATCTGAAGTAATTTGACAGATTCAACTTAAATTTGTAAATTGCTTTGAGTGTTTCATACTAGAAATTTAAAGAACAAGGAAAGTTTATTATTTATTCTCTAGCACTAATTTTGTCATATCTTCACTGAAAAAGTTTTTTTCTCTTCTTCTAAAAAAAAACCCTCAAAATTTCTACAAATACAATAAGTCTTGGTAACACTAATTCTTCATTTTTTTAATCTTCCCTATAAAAGAAGATATAATCATCATATAAATATTTTTTAAACTACCATTATTATGTGTTTTGGTAAAGTTTCACTTATTTTATAATGGGGAAATGAGAAAAACATGATGCTTTTTATAAACTTCTTGAACTTTTTTCTTTTTTTCTTACTATCTTTTAATATTTATCCATTGGTGACTCACCGCTTGACCTATTCTAATATTCAAAAGCCAATCCCTCAATCCTTTAGGTATTGCACTGTAGCTGTTACACTGGAAAGCAAATTTCAAGGTATATCATTGAAATCTATAGGGACCCTAAGTGCAAAAAAACAGCTAAATGATCATTGATATTTTGTGAATTAATCCTCTGAATAATAGATAGTTATTATATTCTCAGTAATTTTTTCATGCCCTGTATGTGCATTTTAGCAGCTGCACTACAAATGATACAAGAACTCTGGCTACTGTTAACAGATAAAAGATGATTTTGAGTTTCTAATTACTTTAAGTATGATTAAAAGAGCTAAATGGTGTGACAATTCAGATATTTAAATGTACATAGTTTTCCAAATAAATTTAAAGAAAAAGTCAGTCAATTTCAATTTGAAGATACTTGCTTCTTTTAGTATTTTTTTTCCACATGCATATTCATTCCAACAATTACAGTTCAGTCAAATATTTGGAGCTGGATTTTGAGTTGGTAATTATTTAAATTTCTTGTTTTCCAGACAACACATGTACTCATAACCAGAGTTACTAGTAATGTTTAATATAAGAAGAGGAAAGGACAAAGAGGACATAGTGTAAAAAAACCCCTAAATTAGTCTTAATATGCAACCAATTTATTATAGAGCTTTCAGAGCTTTATATTTTTCAACTATTTTAATAGTGTAAACTGTATTTTTTGCACTGATTTCAGAGATAGAAAATAACACTTAAAAAATCTATTTACCTCTTTAAACAACCATAAGTCTAGAAATATTTTTTTGTCTTATTCCATATTGTGTCAGATTTAATTGTGTCAGTTGCAAAATTTAGATCCCTAAAATTATTTTTGTACATATAGGGGTGACATAGGTACAGATATTGAGTCTTCATTGTCTATGTTGGCTACATCACCATTGAATATAAAGAAAGATCAGGTACATAATACATATATAAACAATTATATTCCGCCATCAGCATTAAGGGCTCTACAACTTGGAGATCATGTGATTCCTTAATATATGTATGTTTAGGTTATGCTGAACTGTAGCCCTCCTCTCTCTGTTTCAAAGATATCATGATAATAATCTTCTGGAATGTGGCTGACTCAGCTGTAGTTCCCTGGATCCTCCTTCTTGGCCTTCTGGAAGACAGGAGGGCCATTTGTTTTTTCTAGTCCTCTGAAACCAGCTCGTTAAGTCACCATGTCGCCATTACTTTTCATGGATAATCACAAGTGGCCTCATAGTGATATCAGCTGGCTGACTTCAGGTCCTTCAGTGCTACCAAATCCCACAGATTTGTGTGTGTACAGTTTATTGAAATAGTAAAACTTTCCAAGCTCAGACTTTTCTCTAGGTCTCAGGAACCAGGGATCATTGAAAACAAGTCTTAACAAAAAAGACCATGATAAAGAAAGTATTGAATATCTCTGCCTTTTCCATGTCCTTTGTTGCCATGCACTCTGCACCACTTAGTAACAAACTCATATTTTCGAGGTCTTCCTTTTGCTGCTGATTTATCTATAGAAGCCCTTTTTTGATCTTCATGGCCCTTGCCAGATGCAGATCCAAGTGAGTTTTGTTGCATCGGGTATATCAGCAGCAAAAAAAGCAAGAATTATCCTGGACTGCACAACCTTCCCAATAGGATAAGGAACTTGTGCTAGGAACCATTACTACAAGGTTTCTTTCTTGGACTATGCTATCTTTCCCAAAGAGTAGAAAATTAATGTAATTCATAAAATTTCACATACACCTGTGATTGAAACGTTTTTCTGTCTAAGTCCCTCTACTCTCTCTGTTATTTGCCCTTAAACTGCAACACCTTTGTAACGTCATTATTTGTATTTTTTTATAGAAGAAATGAGAAGGGTACAATATTTTCTGGAATATTGTTCAGATTTTAGACCACATACAGCATGAATGATGTTCCAAATATGGTTATTTCATTGACTGTAGAAGAAGGCGCCAACAATTATCCCTAGTCTAGAACTGTCTAGTTAATGTCTACATATACTACATTAGAAATATTATGTGCCTAAGGCTTCATTTATCTGCCCATGTTAGCTGGCATTTGTCATTACCTGCAGGCAACTGAATTGAGCCCTAGATACCAGAAAAATGACATGAGATTAACTTATTAAGAAGTAATGAGATAAAAAATTATTTAAAAATACTAATCTTTCAAAATAACAAAAAGCTTCAATATCTGTTTTACCAGATCCTCATTGCTTCATTTTGGTAAGTGCAAGTCTATTTTTAACCTAAAAAATATTGCCAATTTTTTGATTTTTTTAAATTTTGTTTACTATATCTAAGCATTGAAGTAGAATATTGACTAAGGTGTTTTGAAGGTTAGATTAATATTCTTTGTTTTAAGGAGGAGACTACCAAAGTCAGAATAAGGTCTCTCTGACTACAGAATTGAAAATATATATATCAAAAATCTGACAATAAAATAATATATCAGTTGAGTTACTGGTCAAGTATATGAAAGCATATACACGGCCCCTTAAGTGTAACATATTTGCAAGACAGCTATAAACAGGTAGATTATTTTATATTAAAATGGAACAATCACTTTGTTTCATTTAATTTCACTTTTGTTATAAATAAATATTCTTTTTTATATCCACAACAATAAAGTCATATTTTAAGAACTTATTTATTTTCATGTTTCCTATTCATTATTTAGGCTGGTTTTGCATAATTTTATTCCTCTTTTGCCCCTCAGTTCTGTCTGAAAAGAAATAAGATTTGTAATCTCTAGCCTGTTGAGAAGACTAGATCTGTGCAAGAAATGAAATAATATTGAGCTGTTTATTACATATTTCATAATAGAGACAAGTATACTTTTATGACATGCACTGGACAAGGACTAGAAAGTAGCACGTATGAGCTGTTCATAGTACTAATTGTGATTCATAATCCAATTAAAGGGGAGAGATAATTGCTATTCAACTTCAGTATTCTGCTAAAATGATAGGATTGTCTCTAAACTTGAATAGGAGTTGATTAACCTAACTCATAGATTGTAATTATTTTTTCTACAATAGGCATTATTTACAGGTATGCATTAAAACATTTCTACTTTAATAATATTAAAAATATGTAACAGAATACGTTACCTGAATTTGAGGTAAGTAGATAAATAACCAAAAAACACCAAAGTGTGTGCCTAGTGAATATACTAATAACCCAGACAGTTAAAATGGAATAACTGCTTCTACCTAACTGGTGAACATTGCCAGATAGATGAACTACTTCCAGAAAGATGTAGAAAGCAATAAATATTGTGTTTATACAAGAAAAAGAAACTTGTACACTGAAAAGCTCAAAAAATAGCTTTCCAGCTTTTGCTTCAAATCTCTCTGCTCAGTTACCTATTCCCTACCATCAGCAGCTGTTGTTTGTCTGATAGACTTACAACTTTTATTTTCTTTCAACTCTTCCTTCACCAGTATCTACACTGGTACAAATTCCTGCCACTTGTCTCTTTGCAATATCTCGGCCTTTCCATTCAGTCTGCTGACAGCATTGCTGCCTTTTGGTATTCCCTGCTTTTATCTGCTTTGCCCCCATGCCTCTTTGACCTCTTACCATCTTTCTTCTCTCCCTACCAAGAAATAAGCAAGTGAACTAACTTAATCTTCTGTTTTCTCTGCCCTTTGGATAAACCCACTATTTTCTAAATCTCTTCATCATCTCCCAAAGTTCATATTTTTATCCTCTTTGTCAAACTTCTCTTGCTTAAACCTTTCTTTATTATTTCAATAATATTTTCCTTATTCAACATTTCTTGCCTAATCACTTGGTACTACTTGGCACATTTTATTGTCTCATTTTGACTCTACATCTTTAAATTCTACAACTAAGTCCTCTTCTTACTTTCTTTATAGCATGATTTTTGTGTACCTTTTAGTTTTGAACACATATCCTTGGATACACCAAGTCTATTAATTTATAACTCCATGGCTGCTGTCACCACCACTATTACGGTTTTTCTATGCTAGGGTTGTCTTCATGGCACCAGGTCTGTTGGCATCAGATAGCATTCATCTTTCTCATCTTTACGGAAGGTGTCTCTGGAGATAATTAATCCAAACCCCCTGTCAAGGCAACATCACCTAGAGGAAGTTATGCAGGAATGTTTCCAGGTGGGTTTCGAATGTCTCCAGAGAGGGATATTACATGACCTCCCTGGGAGCTTCTCCCAGTGCTCTGCCATATTCAGTGAAGAGTAGCTGTCCCTCATGCTGAGGTGGAAATTCCTGTGTTTTAGTCTCCTAACATACCCCTTCTTGTATTGCTTGTTTAGAGATTCCTCCCTTGAGTGAGGATACACCTCAAGGTTGAGCAAAGGAGGTTTGCCCAAGGTCTTTGATACAGGTGAATAACATCAATCTCTACTTAATAACTGGCTTTACCAGGTTTAATACAATTGCTTTAATATAATTGCTTCAATATTGCGTCACAGTGCACTATAATAGTTGTTATAGTACTTATATTGTGTTATAAATAATTCTGATTAAAATCTTCTGTTTTATCATTATCATAGTAAAAACAGCTTGCCCAGAGAAGTAGTGAATACCCCATCACTAGAAACATTCATGGTCAGGTTGAACAGCAATCTGAGCAACCTTATCTAGTTGTATATGTCCTGCTCATTGCAGAGGGATCAGACTAGATGATGTTTAAAGGTCTCATCCAACCAAAACTATTCTGTGATTTTGTGAGTCTACAATTCTATTTCCCTGTCCTTTAACCTTCATTCCAGTCTGCTATATATGAAGACATACACACCTCTTTCTCTTTTCTAAGTTTATTCTTGGTGTGTTTAAACAGAAAAATGCACAGAATTCAGGTGAGAGAGGAAAAACAAGAGAGGTCAGACAAAATTATGGTGCTGTCACAACCTTTGGACATCATGAGTACTCAGATGTGAGCAAGTAGGGCTCAGCCAAGCTTTAAAGTAAGAAAAAAAGCTCTCACAATTTCTTAAGTACTTTTGATCTATTTGCTGAATGTTTTAAGTATGTTTTCTGTTGTGCTGGTTTTTAGATTATTTTGCAAAAATGCAAAGACATTTCTACTTGTCTAACTGCACAATACCCAGTCATTCGGCAGCACCTCCTTCAGTGACATTTTGCCTGGATATGCTCATTATCACCATAGTAACTGAAACCCTTCCTTCACCCAATTCTACACGTGTCTTCCTTTTCTCTCATCCTTCCTCCTGCTTCTGAGGAAGAATTTATACGAAGAAACTGTTATATTAAAGGAACAGTTACATGTTGTATATTCAAATTATTTGGCATATTTTTAACTACTCCCCAAATTTAGGATCGGCCGATTTTTTTAACTTTTTACATATGTGTGATCAATAATCACTTGTTGAATTATTTACCAATATTTTGTGATTGGTTTTAAACTGAAAGATGTTGTCTGGAAGATCAGACAATAACATCTCAAGAGGAGATTATTGGCACAAAAAACCTGAGTTCTGCAAAAGAAGTGGGCAGCAGATGGGAACAGGCTTAAGTAAAAAGGAAGATATCTGGTAAATTACCAGTGATTTACACAGTGAAGTGTATTCATATATTCATCTAAAATAATATTAGTAATACCAATAAAAATGTATTCCAAAGTTCATGAGCATTCAGACATATTAGTCTCAAGTGGACTTTTTTCTGGATTTTCCATCACTTCAGTGTGATGTACAGACATTCTGAACACTGGAAAATTTTTGATTTTAGTAATTATTATTTCTCATGTGCACTTAATCATGTGATGTGAATGTGTTTAGGCACTTCTCCCAGGAAGAATATTTTTAATTTATTAAAAACATTAAGAGTAGATTAATTACATAGAGAAAGAGATGTCCAAGGAGAAGACCTTTATACTTCAGTTGTTCACTATTTATCTGCATCTTCCTGATGTTGAAATGCAAAGAGTCCTGCCCCAGGAAAATTATCTTGATGGAAGATTATTTAGACAGACTACTTTTAAGTATTCCACCTGAGGCAAAGCTGATTAAGCACTCTCCTGGGATATCTTGAATTTCCATGAGAACCTGCATGTCATTGATTGCCTGATATTTAGTCACGAAGCCAAAGGAAATAGCAGGAAATACTGTTCAGATCTTTCACAAAAGTTTGAAGCACAACTTGAAAAACAAAGTTATTTGTCAAAGGTTGACTACATAGCCTGTGTCAGAGGTCATGACAAACTGTTTTTTGTACCCAAATTGAGGTGGATCAAGGCTACTAAGGCTTAATTTATGATGCCTGAGAAGGTGGAATATGAACAGAAAACTTAGGGGATTCAGATAATCTTTTTCTAGGTCACATCCATAGTTCTTCCAGCCATCTGATGGGGTTATATAGGACAGTCAATAACAGTTTTACCTGTTATTTTTCCCTATGATAACTACCCCTGCATATAATCCATATCTGTCAAGAACTGAGCTCGCATCCTAGTCCATATCTTGTCTAGCTATTCAATGATTTGTGAGTGAAATATTTCCCTGGTCTGCACCAGTCCCTGTTCAGTGTACCCACTTGGATTGAAAATCTCAATAGTGTCACTTTCTCCTGTCTTCTCTTTGCTAGCTGAAACTTTGGGATAAGCCTACATGAAACACACTTACAAAATGGTGGCTGAAGCTTCCTAGCAGGTCCAATTCAGATCAAAGCTAAAAGTGTAAAAAATCTGGACTAGGGCCAAGTTCAAGACCTGACTTGAAAGGAGAAAATTATAGATAATAAGGATAGAATTTGGAGTTAGGCAAAATTAATGAGTTGACTTATTTATTGACTTTTTATCATTAGTAACAGAGAAAAAGACAAACCAAACCAAACCAAAAACACTGAAAGAAAAAACCTTGTAGTTATATTAGACAGATATTACGGTGGCACATGGAACTGTGTTTTTGTTTGGTTTTTTTTCTGATTATCTCTCAAAGGAAATACAGCTGACTTTACTGAGATAACTATCTCTTAGGCAGAAAAAAAAAATGGTAAGTATAACAAATTACTTCTTTACTTTTGTGATTTCCTTGAGTTAAGCCCAGCTGGCAACTAAGCAATGTGGACCCACATGCTCACACTCCAACCCACCCTTCCCATCCCTTTCTGGTGAAACAGGGCAGAGAATCAAAAGCAAAACTTTTAGGTTGAGACAAATACCAGTTTTACCTGCTATGTGTACTGAACATGACTTTGTATGGTGTGGAATAAACCTTTGGCCAATTCATGTCTCCTGTCCCAGCTCTGCTTCCTCCTCGTTTTTTTTGTCCACCTTCTCATTGGCAGAGAATGAGACACTGAAAAATTCTTTGATTTAGGGAAAGCACTACTTAGTAACAACCAAAACATCGATGTGTCATGAATGTTATTCTCACACTGAATTCAAAGCATAGCACAGTACCAGCTACTGAGACTAACTCTATCCCAGCCATAATCAAGAGGGGGATAGGTCTAAATAGGAAGGAAATTAAACAACTGAAAAATAGAAAAATCAAAATTATTGACTGGCAAAGGAACATTAGATCACTATGCACAAAAATAGAGTTAATACAAATATAATAAAAATGTGAAATATATATAATTTTGGAAAATGAAATATTTTTCCTTATATATTAAATTAAGTAAATGTTACTAATGCTGCAGAATATTGACAGAAATAGTCTAGGCAAATTTACATGTAGTACCAGACTCTTTAATATTGAACTACTTATTCAGAGAATTACATGCAAAGCTAGTAATCTTAAACGTAATATTTTATAAACATTTAATAAACTTCATAAGTGTGGAATGAAATCAATATAACTAAGAATTATTCATCTAAAATGCATGTTTATTTGATTTTCTTTTGAATTCTTTAAATCTAAATTGAAAACAAGTCCTATTTTCTGAAGTTTTATTATGGTCTTGTGCTTCAAGAGGGAAAGAAGTCTTTATTCTATTCTATAAATACCTCTAATCATTTTTTTCCAAACCACATCTCAAAATAAAATAGAACACTATCAAACATCAGGAAAAAAAATGTTTCTCTATTTTTTTTTTAATTTTGAATTTTCTGAAGCTTATTTATAAGCTTATTCATTATGTTGATATTTAAGATGATTATTACCTGGTTCTTTTTAAGGGATCGGCCAATATAAACAGAAACAATCAGAATAATTTTGGCAATATAATGCATGCACTACAGTGCATGAGATGCAGGAGATCAGATACATTGTTGTGCTTCATCATGGCAATTGTTTAACTTGCTTAATTATTCCCTTGAGAAAATTCTTACAGGCACTGACAGTTGAATGTGTCTGACTTTTGAGAGATTATGCCAGCATTCATTGTTCTTGACAGTGATATAATCAAGTTTTTTTCTCTTAGATAGTAAAGCATTAAATCACTAAAGGTACTTGCATGTTTACAGGTATATTGTTTGCATATGGGGGTATTATTTTTTTCCTTTGCATTCTTCTGCCCATTCTGGATAAGTGAATGTTATTCTGCATTTTTATACATTTCTGAATAGGAATTTGTACAGGATGATTCTGAGAAAAGACAGTTAGCAAAAAATGTTCCAGCAGTTTTGGGTGGTATCCTTTTTCTTTCAGGAAACTATGATCTTTGTGGTTTTAGACATATTTTATCAGATTCCATAAGTTGGGCAGATACCAAAAATCCAAATGATGTGTGGAGATACACTATGTCTAATGAGGGCTGGGTTTAACGGTCTGTGTTCAGAATATTTTATGTACTCCAAGTAATGTATTTTGATAAGGGAATGAAAGAGTGTGAATACATTAGGGTGAAATTTTAAGGATTCATTACATGCAATTTTTTTATCTTCAACACTTACTTCTTTTCCTTCAGAACGGATCAGATTTAGAAATTACTTCTTTTTTAAGATATAAAATGTTTTCCTTTCCCCCTCACCTTGGCTAAGTATTTTAAATATCCACATAATCTGAACAAAAAATACTCAGTCTCTTTGAGTTGCCCTGATATTTTACAGTCTGAAGAACAACAGTGTTTATTTTGCCTTATATATATATATTTTTTAAATACACTGGGTATCCCACTATTCATAATCTCTAGATTCTCTTGTGTTTCTCCCATGAGAGTACACAAGAGCAAGAATGATAGTCTAAAAATTGTGGAATTGTAAAGAGAAATTAATTTTTTTAGAATTTTTTGAATTAAAATAATAAGTATTTTAAATGTTATTTTGAATCTCTGATCATTTGCTTCTTGGTTAAGAAATAATCAAAAGTCCTATGAAATACAGGAAACATAAAAACCTTCTTTTGCTAAATATATTATCCTTCAATATTTTAAGTTTTCCATTCTTCCCCTCATATCCCTTGCTTGGGTGAAAATACTGTATTTAACTGGATAAAGAACAGAATATAAAATATTTACTATTCAGTTAAGAAGGGTTTAATCTTTAGTAAATTATTATTATAACTATTATAATCAGTGATCATTCTGAAGAAAATGCAACATTTCAAAAAGCCTAGAAGGTAATCACACAGTTTGTCTGGTTGATGACGCTTGACAGGTGTGATAGTCTACATAGAGCTGATAACAATCAGTATGGAAATATATAGAGAGAGAAGCTTAGAAGCATGCATTTTCTTAAATTAAATCTGTAGGCCTTCACTGCTTTAGCTAGCAATCTCTGAAGATGCTTCACTTTCATTGAATAAAGACTTCTCTGCATCATGAGTCTATTCTATTCTAATGTTAACTAAAGTTTGGATCTCCCAGATTGTACAAGACAGACTGTATGTGGGCTAGGTTTTTTTTCTTTTCCTTTCTATTAACTCTTCTCAGATTACAGCATCTCAGAATCCCAGAATGAGTTGGAAGGGACCCACAAGTCTCATCACATCCAACTCTGAGGTAAATGGCCCGTACAGAGATCAAACCCATGATTTTGACATTATGAATACAGGTGAATAAATACTCCACAAAATAAAAGAGTGGCAATACCAATGTCTTTGGTATCAGGAGGACCAGCTCTAGGGTCCAGAAGTTTATACTTTTTGAAAATATTCTCTTCTGTTTAATTTGGGTTAATTTCTCACATGCTTCTGATTTTCCTCCCATAGCACAGTTGCATATATTATATTCTAGTGTATTCCAAATAAACCACAAATAAACCATAAACCCAACAACCAAAGAAGCAAAAGACCTCACACTGAATCCATAATTTAGAATATTTCTGACAGTACTCCAAATACTTTTATTACCATCATTCATCAGGAGAACCAAATTCTCAATAAAGCCTCGACTTTATCTTCTATATTTCTACAAATCAGTTAAATCAATCTTCATCAGAACAGCTGTTTAACTGACTTCACCAGTTAGGTATCTACACAGACTACTTCTGCCTCTTAGAGAGTTTCAGAAATTGTTTTGAGCTGATTAAAATACCTAGGAACGTATGTGCTTGTTCTACATCTCACCTTTCTTCCTAAATATATCTGGCCATGGTATATTTTTTTCAAGACTAAAGAGGCAAACTTAATTGTCAAACTGATTTTAAGAAAAATTAGAGCAATTGTTTAGGTACATAGAATTTTAAATTTAGTTAGGCAGCAGCACAAGTCCTTCAGGGTAAAAGCTGGACTTGTAATTTCATCTTCAGAGGTGCAGTGATATGACAGCTTAGTGCCATAGTGTTAAAGGTTTTCCCAAACAACTGGATATAATAATGTAGATATGATTCTTAGTTACACTTTCTCATAAGTCAAAATAGTCCAGAGGCACAAAAGCTAATATGCATTTAGTGTATCATGGAGCTGTACTGTTTACTCTCATCCTTTGTGTTCTATGTTTAAAGAAAAAAAAAATCCACATTATTTACATTATTAAACATTCAGCTTCAATTTATTTCAACTCCAAAAATGGAAATATCATTCAATTCCCTACAATAACTGGTGGGAAAAAACCTCATGCATGGAACTATAATCTTGACACTGGTGTTAAAGGTCTGTCTGAGTTAATGAATGCAGGTCTGATGATGGGATTCAGAAATAGTTGAAAGTGAGTAGAAAAATAAATCTTGCATATACATGGTTTATGATTTGCTATATTACCTGCAACGTTTTGAATGAGAATGAGAATAATTCTGAATGTTGATCCCTTCACTACACCTAAAATTTAATATTTGTAGTTTTTTCAAATTATTGTAACTAAAGCTAAGCTGACCTTGTAGTATATATTGTATTTACACATTTACTGAATACAGATAGGTAGATAATATTACTGTGTCACTTCTCTCACTTTTCAGAATAAAATTAAAATTAAACTATACAGCTCTAATAGGAACAGCTGAATGCATGTCTCTAATCACAGACTAACCTTTTTCAGAATACAGAGCTTTAAAATGATAAATTCAGTTCAGGAATTGATGCAAAAATTTTTCAGCTATTCTGCTTGGCATAATGAATTGATTTTTTTTCATTTATGAGACCGAGCAATTGAAAAGCAGGTAAAACTTTGCTGAAACACTTAAATTTTTCTTGGATCCGAGCGAAATACTAAAAACCCACAAGGACATTATTCTGAGCCTTACAAGAGGTACTCTGGTTTAAAATATCTAAGGAATATAGTAATTTATGTATTTGTACAGACTGTAATTTGTCCAAAACAAAACAAAATCAGCTTTAACATAAACATTTGGCCAACTTTTCCAGCACTGCATACTACACCATAAAAATCTCCTTCTCAGTAGCTGTTCTTCATTCTTAGAGCTTTGTTATATCTACTTCTGTCATTTCAATTTGTAACTATATTATCTTGCAATAAGCACCACTGGTTACCCCTCTGTAATATATTCTGGAATGCTATATTTATAAGAATATATGTTGCTATTCCATAAATAATGTTTGTGTAGCTATGGGTTAAGCACTCTTTTTGTCATTGTTGTTATTGTTGTGGGGTTTTTGGTTGGGTTTTTTTGTGTTTGTTTTGGGTTTTTTTGGTTGTGGGTTTTTTTTGGTTTTTTTTGGGGGGAGAGGCACATTTGCAGAGAAACCTGCATATTCTATTGATTCCGGATAGGAGAGTGGATTCTTCATTTTATGCTCCTTTGAACAGTTTTGGTTCAGTCCTTTTTTTTTCCTGCTGCTCCTACAGGCACAAATGAAGAGATAAAAATAAAGCCACAGTAATACAGAACACCATAAGATAAATTCTCATCCCCTTTTTCTGAAAATATAGGAACATATGTCCCTATACTATCCTTTGGTGTTTTTCATTATAGTGAAACTGACCTTTCTGAAAAGAAGGGTGTCTTTCTTCATGTGTAATATCTAATACAAAGATAAAAATAATTAGGAAAATTTTAGGCATTGGAATTCATGACCATAGCACTCCAGGAAGGGGCCAAGTTAGAATCCATGTGTTTTTCAACACAAGTATTGTTCTGGAAGCTTGAAACCTGACTGAAGGGGACAACTGGAAAGTGGCTTTATCTTGTAGCCTTATGGTGCTTCTTTTTTTTAAGAAATTCATGTGTAAAATTATAACAAACCTGATGTCACTTGTACTTTCAGAGGAAAAAAGGGCTGATTAAGGGTAACTAAGGCCTATCCATAAGACATGCTATAAACCTTTAGACTACTGAGCCCCAAAGGACAAGTTATACAGAACAGCATTACCTGAAGAGAATGTGAACTGTGTGCCTGGATGATGTGTGACAGGTAAGACTTTACTGTTGTACAAAAAAAGAGAATGATGAATGAATATGACTGCTAAACCCCTGAGCATCCATACTGTACAATTATCCTCTTCCTTTCTGGCTTGGGAACTGCTCCAACTCTCTTTCTACTATGGCCACCTATTATCAAGAGAGATGGTCACAATTAATGCAGCTAATCCCACTGCAGAGGGAGTGGTTCCATATCCATTCCTATTTAGACAGATAGATGGGTGAGTGGTTGAATAGAAAGATAGAAAGACAGATAGAAAGACAGATAGAAAGATAGAAAGATAGATGATAGAAAGATAGATAGAAAGATGATAGAAAGATAGATAGAAAGATGATAGATAGATAGATAGATAGATAGATAGATAGATAGATAGATAGATAGATAGATAGATAGATAGATAGATAGATAATGTATATCCCACAGGCTTCAGCACTTTAATTTATGGAGAGTTATATTGAATGTGCAACTAAATCTGATAGTGACTCAATAACATTGGCTTTCTTAGGCCCTGCAGGTCAATTCCCTCTATTAGATTTCCCAAAATGTGCCTCTGTCAGTAAATCACAGTGCCAGTCACATAAGACAGTCATGCTATGAGACTTGGGCTTCAGTTATTTCTGAACCACATCCAGTTCAAGAGCCAGGACCACCAGTCTGAATCTAAAAAAATGAGAACTTTCAGCTTTTCAACACACTGAGAAGAAATTAAGTAATTAATAGAATTCTACATGGAATTTGTTTTTTAAAGTTCGCCTTGAGAGGGGAAAAAAAAAAAAAGATCAGAAAAATAAGAATAAATCTTCCAAAAACAAAGTACAGATGAAGTACTACTTCAGGCCAACCTGGAGATATACAATATGATATAATATTCAAGGAAATATAATTGCTATGGAGTCTGATTTGAACCTTTTTATCAAGATGCATTTAGAAGGAATAAAGAAAAGCTAAGAACAGGAGACAAAAAGTGAAATCTTAGAAACAGTAGATAAAAGTGAAATCTTAGAAACAGTAGATAAAATATATTTATCAAGTCTCTTGATTCTCTCTAGATCAAGTGATAAAAGATTTTCTTTTCTTAACAGGTACCTTGCCTTACCTTGGGAATAAATACAGGCTTAATAGGAGTAATGAGCAAAATCTAGCATACAAGCATCCCTCAGGATAATTGATTGGGTTTCGGTGATTTCACTCTCCAGGAATTCCTCCCTGGAGACATTTCATAGAAGAAGTATAATTAAACAAGAAATATAACAGATCAACTTATTTAGAACTTAGCCACAAGAGAAAATGTATCCTTGTCTTTGCCATTGTAAACAATTCTAGAATGTGTTTTCCTTATTAATGTTTTTTCTTTATTTTTTTTTTCCCTAAAAAGGTTTTAACTAGCAATTCTTATTTAAAGACTCGTAATTAGACTTTTTATATAGTTTTGCTTCTAAAAGAAGGTCCAGACTATTCCAAATGTTTGATAGGACTGCCTGTCTGACAATAACAAAGTTGCCTGGACTGGTGTTAAACAATGAACAGAGAATGAAACTATCAAGCATAGTCATTCTTTAATGTCAGGCTGAGTGATAGATGGTTCATTGCTCCACAATCATCATTCATTATATGCATCAACATTCATTATAATATTTCATTTCTGACTTGGCAGTCCTTGATTCTCTTATCTCTTTATTTCTGCACAGAAGGTATTACAACCAAGAGAACTTGTACAACTGCACCTCAGACTAATCTGTTACTTTAGTTTGTTCTTTCTCTGTATTTTTTGATACTTTATATTAAATTTGTATCAAATGCCACTCTAATAAATATCAACTTTGCTTTATTAGGAATGCTGACATCAGCAGGTGTCCTAGAGACCGTCTTCAGTTTCTGCTGTCAGAAAAATGAGGCTCACATTGAAAAATGAGGCACAAAGTCATCTGGTTGGAGGCTCACTTTTATTGAAAAGGAAGCTGAGCAGACTATGCTCAGCTCAGACTGTAGCTCCAGGAAGTTCTCTGTAAACTTTGTTTTTTTCTGGAAAAAAGTTATACATTAATTCAGCATAGAACACTATTTCTTTACAAAATTTTTAGTTGAAGCAGTGAAAAGTGTGGTCTTGGAGATTAGGGAACAAATCTCCTTTCATGTTATACTCCAAATCTTGCTATAGGCACAAAGCAAACACACTTAATATTAAAAAACCCAAAGTTTTAGTGCAACTGAAAAATTAAAATGCTAAACAAAGATTTATTAGTACTTCATATCTACTTATTGCAGGAAAGTTAAAAAAGAAAAAAAAATACTAATATCCAATCCTTTTTCTGGTATTATGCTGATCCCTCTGCTGCCCTTGGCTTCAGTCACCAGAGTGACTACAGTGAGTCAACTACATCCTGAGTTCTTCACCAAGAGGCATATGACACTGATGGTTTCTTTCTTTTCATTCTGGGATCTGCATGGTTTTATTTTACTTGCTTGTGAGCTGACTCCACACCTGGTTCGACATTCACTGGTCTGCAAGTCCATGTTACATTCAAATTTTCTTTTTATTTCATGTATTTCATTTTTTATATGATACATCAGATCCTTGTTCTTCATTCTTTTTGTTATCCTCAGATTTATTTTGCCCAGCTCATACTGGTCTGCAGTTCTCCACCTGTTGGTGGGTTATTCACAGTCTCAAGATTTCCAATGTTAGGGTATGCCCTTGCTCTAATACTGCAGCACCTGTATATTTCTCCATTATGGAAACTCCTTAACATAGTGGGAATATCTTTCCACATGTCAAGGCCCCTGCTGTCATCTGAAATTTATCCATATTCACCCATAGTTAAGATCTCTAGCTCTGTATCTCAGCTGCCAATAGCTGCATACTGAGTAAAATAGTAAATTGTTCTGTGCTGTGGATTTTTACAGTAATTTCTTCAACCATTTAGGCCATTTCCTCATGGATGGGATTGATAGTTAATTCCATTTTATTAAAAAATAGTAGTTTTTTCAATTTATTTCTTATCTTGATTTGTATTCCACACTGCTTTTCTTCAACAATATTTCCCTATATTGTACTGTATTATTGGTCCCAATTTTTCCCTAAATTAGAATAAACTAATGCATTCTCAAGCTGGGACTTGGAAAATTATCACTTAATTACCCAATTTGTATCTGTTCAGGTAACCACTTTGCTGCTTGTTTTGCTTTGTAGAATAGAGGGGAAATCCTACACTCCAGCTGCATGTTTTGAAGGTGGGGAAAAACTCTGTTGGAGGGTGTATCCATTACCAAATCTGCATCAATACTGTGTAGAAGGTGAAGATCTTCATCTTCTTTTCTTCTTGTGTGGCTCCCACTGAAACTGGGGGGATTGGTGTAAACTGGATGCTAAATGGTTGTACTAGACTAGGAAATCCTGAGGCACAGGTAATGTGGGATAACCTAGTTTTTGTTAATGTCTGGGCCAGTCATGGCCCTTATCTCCAGCCCCTCTCTGCTCTTCTTCTTAAACAGCTCAGTTAAAAGTCTACTAAATCCTATACATATGGGTATAAACCCTGAGAAAATCAAATAGCTTCTACAGAGATGTTAACATTTAAAGAGACAAAGACTTTTTTCTTTATTTGCTGCTCAGTAGTTGTGATCAACATCACATTATGTGATAAATGTTCGTATCAATGTACTTCTATGCATTTCACTTTGAATCTTTTCACAAAACTTTTTGTTGTTAACTCCTTTGCCTCTAATTGAGTGTGAACAAGAATTAATAAATAATCTGCATATGAAATTACCTGGGCTCAGTTAACTTCTGATATTTTTCATGTGACTAAATAACACCAGCATCATATGTATCTAGGGAATTGTGAAATCCTTGAATAACTCAAGAAAAGCAGAGCCACTGACCTTTGAATGCAAAGACAAGCTTGAACTAACATGTCCTAGAAATGTGATTAAAAAGAAAAAAATTGTAATTTTTTCCCTCTCATATTGCCTTAGAAGATGCTTCTTTTACAACCTTTGGCATTTTTTGCTACAACACCATTTAGTCATTGCAACACAAAATAGTCCATAGGTAACAATAATCATACTCAGGCAGTGTTGTAAAACAAGTGGATAATTACCTTGACAGAATAAAGTCTGACACTTACTGAGCATCAGCCTTCAGGGCAAGCGGTCTGCATCATAATATTTCACAGATCTGGGCTTTGAGACATTAAATAACTTGAGCATTTTTATAAGTTCCTCAGAGTGGCTTAACTCTTCAGTGTATTTTTTTCAACAATCTTGCTCAAAGGTGCAATTGCTATTGTAGCAATCATCTACCATTGAGAACGATCTCTTAGGTTTGTGTGAGACTGTACCAGAACCTAAAATGAGCTGTGTTCAAATGCATATTTGGTTTGGGTCCATGTAAATAAAATCATACAGTTTGCAATGCCATGATTTAAAGAAGATTCATTCCTAAGATATAACAGAAAGAAAGTAGGAAAACAGAGGCCTCCGAACACTGAGTGCTTCTGAGAAGAAAAAAATTTTAAAAAGAGCTGTGAAGGAGAATGTTATAAAATTCGAAATCAGTTGATAATTGAAATAAGTGTTATGGTAACATAATAATATAATTCGAGAGAATAGTGACAAGGTGCTAATAGCTGGGATATGAGGGGGTCAGTCCTTTAGGGGAAATAACTCTCACGACAAAATTTTTTAAGTAGAAGAATAGATATATTCCTTACCTTTCTTAGCAGAAGTGGAGGAAATATGTTACACCAAAAGGGGTTTTGGAGGCTTTGGCATCATAGAAAAAGGACGGAGTACTCACAAACTGTTAATAGTTTCCCAGTGTTACAGGCAGAACAAAATTTTGTTGCCCCAATAATCAGAAACTGAGGTTAAGGCTGCTATTCAGAAAAGAATGACCTGGGATGGATCACTGTGAAAATAAATGAGAGAAATATAGGGAAAATTATGAAACTCATATTCCCTTTTCTAAATGCAAAGGCAGTGGTTGAACAGGGGTTCCAGGGCACTGGAATAGGCAAAGATCTTAACAGCTGCATGGTGCTTCTGCTGTTTCCATCCATCCATCCATCCACTGCCCTAGGCAATCATCTGTTTTGCCTATGCTCAGATGCAAATGTGAGGTGAATTTTCTGAGAATTCATTCACAAAGTAACATTGAAATCAGTGGATTTATAGCAATCTGCATTATATTAGAATCTATGACCCTGCATATATTGTTATTCTTGAAATGGAAAATGACAGCTGAAAATGCTGTTATGCTGTCTCCTGTAATGTATGAAACTCTGTGCTTGCATTCAAATATATGAACATATGTCTCTAATTCCATGTTTGGACATGTTCTTGTGTTCAGAACAATATTACGGAGTCACAGGGTAAATTTTAGCAAGGTCTTTCTCTAGCAAAAGCATTTGGGTAGTTTTAAACACAACTGCAGAAATTTTGATACATGCATTTTGTAAATGCAAATGGTAAGGGAACATCAGTCACACAAACTTGTTTTTAAAGAGCTTATATGTCACTTTGGAAGCATAAATACAGCACTAAATACAGCAGAATTCACACCTGTAAAATCAATGTACTTATGCTACTACATATTGAAATGCAGTACTTCCTTTAGAGGACATATAGTATATGACTTAATCTTTTAAGTAACTGTGGAAAACACAGTAAATACTAGGATCACCTTATTTTATCAAAGGCAAAAAAGCAAAGCTGACTTTTTTTTTTTTTTAGAATCAGCTTTTCAGGTATAAGGCACTTCTTTGTGTTCACTGAAGGTAAATAGCATGAAAAATATTTGGTAATTTTTGTCTAGATTTGTTATAGTCTCTGTGACTTGCAGAAATAAGTACCTTAGTACCCATCTACATATATTTTTAAAACAGCTGTAAAACACTATCAAAGTGATGTGCAGCAGGTTATCTGAGGCATAAAGAACATTCTTATCTTTTTTACTTCTTTTTAAGGTGAAAATGTCAAAAAAACTGACTGTTTTTATGACCCATGATGAGAAAATCTCTCTCCCTCTCTAAGAGAGTTAGTGTATTTGAAAAATCTTAACATATATGATCCTATAAAAGGCTGAATCACTAAAATAGTTAAAGAATAATTATTTTTTCAAGGAAAGTCAGAAAGCTTTTACAAGGAACAAGTTGCCCTAGCAACTCTGGCACAAAGCAGCTGAGGTCAGTTAGAATTACTCTTGCAGCTAGATATTCTGTTATTTCAGAATGGCGTCAGCAGATCTACAGCTCAGGTCCTTCCTTAATTTCTGGCAGAAGCTGCTGTTCTCAGGGATTGTTAGTAATTTGACCATTTGGAATTGCATCCAAGACTTGCACCAAAGATTTGGCATACACATTTTCATTACAGACATTTATTTTTTGTTACATGAAAAAGTTCAAATTAATAAGTTTTCTTCAGTTCTATGGTAAAATAAAGAAACAGACGATGATTTCTGATACTTTTTCAAAAGTTTTAAAAAAATAGATAGCTTTCTCTTTCATTGTTGGATAACAGTGGGGTTTTTTGCAACCTATTGAAAGTATGCACACTTCATCATACTCAGAAACCCTTAGAAATCATATAATCATTAAATTATATTACTTTATGATTAGATGAAAATTTTAAATACCTCTGAAAATTATCTGATTCCATAATCACTCACACATATGTTTTTAGTTTCTTTTCTTATTAAACATAAACTTAATATATTTTAGCAGTCATGATGAGCAAGATAATCAAGAAATGGTGGATATATAAGATAAATAGAATACATAAATACTTAACACAGGTTCAATTTTGAATAACAGCAATTAAATATGAAAGACTTTCAAACTTACAAAAGTAGTTTTGGACCAAATAAAAGCAGCCTAATTAAAGGCCTAATAAAAAGAACCCAATAAAAGAAGACTTTAAATAGTTGCATAAACTGTAGTCTCTCCCTTTATCATTCTATATGGAACTAAACTATATCTAAATTAATAATAAAAAAAATAGATAAAGCCTAATTTAGGTAAGTTCATCAAGGCAAGTGACTGTTTCACACATTGTCTCAAAAATCTCGGGTTATTTTGGAGCAAATAGTTCTGCTTTCTCAGCATCCAGTTATATATACACAATAGTTCTTGGAAAGCAACTGTGCAAACTGATAAGAAAATAATGCCAAGCAATGATTAGGGAGAAAGATATTGAAATAATAATGCCATATCCTCATTTTCAAGTGGCAACCAAAATCTCACACTCTCTTTATATTTTCCTGAGTTTACAGCTCTGCTTTCCTGCAGTTGTGACATCAGAACTGGGTCCTAAATAACCATTTAAATGTCTTAGGAAGAAGTTCAATATCCTAAAATTTATATACTTTCCTTTGCTTCTTTTCACATACTTATAAGCCATGTGCTGGTTTTAAATGTTAAAGAGCTAATTTATACTTTAGTATGTGAGGAAAGTTTAATTTAGTTTAGAACTACAGCTTGTCCAAGTCTCTAAATGACTGCTCTAATACAAACAGCATTTCAGCTTATACACATTCTGGTTTTTATCTTCACAGGATTTACTTTAACCTTCTGGATGTTAGATGCTCATTATGCCTCTGCATATAATGTAATCATACATACATATATATGTAATCATAGGTTCACACATACACACATAATCATACAGAGCCTACAGATAAGACTTTCAAAATGGTTACTTTAATGACAAAAGTGATGAAGTAGACTAAAAATGGAAAGAATCATAAAATCATATAAGAAAGGCGGTTGAAAGAGAACTCCAAAAGTCACCTAGTCACACATCCTGCTCAAAGCAGGAGCAACTTCAATATTAGCTCAGCCTTATCTAGGTGAGTTTTGAACATCTTCAAAGACAAAAGTGCTGCAAGCTTTTGAAGTAAGCTGTCCCAGTGCTTAACCTCTCACTGGGAAGAATGACTATATCCAGTAGGAATTTTCCTTTTTTACAGCCACGGGGGTTTTTTGCCTCTTGTGCCTTGCTGTGCATGTATGACAAGTGTCTGACCCCATCAGGTGTACAGCACCTCTTTAAGTTGCTGTAGAATAATGTGAGCTCCCTGCCCCAGCTTTCTCTTCCTCAGACTAGACAAGTCCTGCTCTGTCAGCCTCTCTTCACACATTTTATGCTTCTCATCCCTGAGCACCTTGGTTGCACCCTTGGCTGGAATCTCTCCCTTTCACTGACATTTTCCTGCTACCTGGGAGTCCAAAACTGGATGCATTATTCCAGGCAATCTCACAAGGGTCAAGTAGAAGAGAATAATAATTTCCTTGACTTGTTGGCTAGACTCTTGCTGAAACAGCCCAGTTAGTCTTTTTGCTGTCAGAGTACACTGCTGGCTCATGGTCAACTTATTCTATATGAGAACTTTCAGGCTCATTTCCATTAAAAACAGTCAGTTCTGAGACATGGGGTTATTTTGACTCAGGAAGGACTTGGCATTCTTTCTGCTCCAGAACTTAATGAGGAGTCTGTTGGCATATTCTTACACTTTGTTGAGCTCTGCATGAACGCCAACCTGGCCCCCAACCCACCATCATCTCCCCTTGATTTAGTGCCAACCACAAAATTGCAGCTGGTGCATTCCAGTCACCTTTATCCAGGTGACTCATGAAGATTCTGTCCCTAACAGGGATAGGAAGGATGATACCTGTAACTCAAGAAATTTCTGGAAAATATAGTTTGTATTTTCTTCTTAATTTTATTTGCAAAATGGTGAATACCAAATTTCAAAGTTGTGGGAAAAAAACCAAATAAACTAACTAATGTTAAGTTCTCTCTGTTGAGAAGATCTTTAGGATAAGACAGTTAAATTGTAATAATTTGAGATTATCACTGAAGCAGAAGATTAAGAGTAGTTTGTTTAGTTCTTTCAGAATACCTGAACATTACTATGCCTTCAGGTTTTGAGAACAGAAAAATAATAAACCACTCTTACAAAGAATGAAGACTGAATAGTAAGCAAATTATTTAAAGTCAACTTAGCATATTTCATCGTGGAACCTTTATTTGCATTTAAATTCATTCTGTTTCTCTGCTGCATACACAATAATTTATCTTCATCTGAAAGCTGAATCATTTCCTAGAATTAGGATATCTAGCAGTTTTGATGATAAATACACAGAAAAAAAAAAAGAAGCAATGAACACAATGCTCTATGTCTGCCAAATCTGTTCATCTCTCTATAATTTTATAAACTGAGTAAAATAGGATTTTTTTCAAAAATTTTGAGAACATTTCATTTCTCTAAATCATAGTTTGCTTTGTTTTGCTGTCTACTGTGCTTAATGATTTATGCTTCAAGTAACAAAAATCTCTTTGTTATCAGTGTTCAACGTTAATGCTTTTGATTTTCTACGTAAGTTCTAACATCCAACATAATGAATAGGAACCTCATATGTTGAATAAATATACTTCTTGAAGTACATTTATTCACATACCCTTTTTCTTCCCATGTCATATAAATACATTTGTGTGTCTTTTTCTTCTCTTCTTATTTTACTCTGTCATCTTACTTTTTCTTCAATGTCAGCTCTGGTCTATCTTACTGATCTTTCTCTATTTATCTAGTAAGGCTTGCTTAGTCTTCTTAATAGGATCTCTATACCCTTTATCTTCCCTTTTTCTCCCAAAGGGAAGCTTCAGTTCTCTTTTGTGTTCTCAAAACTCAGAGTTCAATCACCCTTGAGTCTGTCTTTCTTCATCTCTGCAACTTGTTGAAGATTTTGTGGTATTAAGGTGGGAAAGGGCAGGTACCTTCAGCTTCATTTAGCTCTACAGTAAATAACTAATATGCAGTGTTCTGCTTTTCTCCTGGTTTTTTTCCACTCTAGGTAGAGAATTTCCCAAATCTAAATGCATATTTTGCCTTGAACCCATAATATTAGAGGACTGCAATCTGATGACAGTAGTAGACAATGCGACTGCCTAAACAACTAGGGTGTTTCTTCCTCATACTGTAAATTATGTCCTGTTTCTAAGATATGATGTCTGTACCACAGTATGACAGATAAATATAGTGATTTTTTCCTACAGATTTGTTGTAGTTTTCTTGATGTATTTTACAAAGACATAATGGGTTAAAAGACATTCTTTTTTAAGAGAACAATTTCTATAGATTACCTATGGCCTCACTTAAAGCACTTATTTAATATATGATATGAAAAATCAATTTCCACTGAAAATACTGAGTGATTGTATCCCAGTTTAAGAAATTTCAGAAGTCTCTCAGGATGATTAAAACAAAAATATGAGATTAAATATGTGAGGTAAGAAATTACATTTTTCACTTAAGTTCTAATTTAGTTTTTGTGGAGAATGAATAGGAGAACTTCTTCCCTAAATTTATCCATTTTAAAATAAGACATGGTCCTTTAGGTTACCTCTCTGCTTTCCTAGAATCTTTTTGTAATTAAGTGTGGTTGCAGGTGCACACAAAGCATTTTTCCTATTGTGTTAAAAATGGGAATCAAAGAAGATGGGTTTTTATTTTAGCTCTGTGGTGAATCCAGAAGTCCTACTTCTTTACAAACCAGTTTTAAATGCAGCGAGTGTTCCTCTAATGAACTAAGTTGTAAAGAATTCATAAATATCTTAGATATAGAACCAATTAATTTTGTACTCTATGGGTGTATAGAAGAGTGCTGTTCTTGGGGGTGCTTTTAAATCCTTGTGTGAATCAACACATGCAGGTGACTAGATGGTGACAAAAAAATCACAGCTGAAATGCAAAGAGTAAATTTATTTAATTGCCTCTCTGGCTGGAGGATTCTGACACAGCACTGGGAGACAGTGAGACACACAACATGAGGACACAGGCCTCGTCAGGCTCGGTTCAACCCCAGCGAGTGGCAGGGCTGCTGTTGGCACCCATTTATAAAAGCCTTGTGCTCACATAGCTCACCATCATGCTGTGATCTGCCTTGTGCTTTTTATGACCTCTGCTTTGATGTCTCTCCCACCAGGGAGCTCAAGCAGGCTGGGAGAGGGCCTCAAAATCTCTGTAAACACCTGTTATCTCTACACAGAAATTCTACTTCTCAAAACAGACTGAGGACAATCAGCAGCAGGCACAATATATGGTTTCCTTCACTGATATTCTCCAGCCCTTGTCATTACCAGCTGCAAGGTCACTTGAGTGAATCTTCCCTCTCCACACCATTCTTCCAACTTTAACCCTTTCCTTCCAAAAATTCCCTCTTTTCTCAAGAAAAATATCTGAAATATTGACAACGTGTCGAAACCTGTGGGACCTCTTTCTTTTAAAGAAAATATAAAAGGAGAATACACTAAATGGAGTGGCAAAATACAGTGAGCAGTGTCAATTTCCAGGACAGAAGTTAGATGAGTAAAATTAATTTGGACCACTGGAGTATTGCATGGATTTCAAAGGTATCAGAAAGCATTAGGAATTAACTCTCTGATGTAGAGGAAGTGGGGGTGATTGGTTGAGAAGTTTTGAACTCTGTAACAAGTCCACTAGAGGAAGCAGATAACTTTGATGAAATCAGAATATATGCTAACAAGACATTTTGTTTTAAATCACAATACCTGTAACACTTTTATTTTTTAGATGTAAAGCAAGTGTAGTTACATTTAATCCACTTGAAAGTGTTTCAGTAAATCTTAAGTTTACCTCCCTAGAAATGTGGGTGGAATTTCATTCAGTTCTTACTGAGGGTATGAAGTTATCTACATTTAAGATGATTATCTAGAATCTGTTTACAGTAAGGGAAGTGAAATTCATCTCTTTTTAAAACAGGTTATCTTGTGGATTAACCTTGGTAGGCAGCTAAGATCCACACAGCCACTTACTCCTCCACAGCAGGATGGTGGAAAGAGCCAGAAGAGTAAAAGTGAGAAAACTTGTAGGTTGAGATAAAGACAGGTTAGTAGGGAAAGCAAAAGCTGTGTGCACAGAAGAGCAAAATAAGGAATCCATTCAGCAAGCAGGTGTTCAGCCACCTCCAGGAAAAGTAATGGTTACCTGGGAAGACAAATGACATTGCTCTGAACACCCCTTTCCTTCCTTCTTATCCCTCCAGCTGCATACACTGACCATAATGGCACATGGTATAGGATATCCCTTTGGTCATTTGGGGTCAGCTGTCCCACCCAGATATGCTCCCAGCTTCTTGTGCCCTCCCAGACTCCTCACTGATGGAGTGGGTGAGAAGCAGAAAAGGCATTTACTCAGAGTAAGTATTAATCAGTAATCATGAAAAGATCTCTTTGTTATCGATGCTGTTTTCAGCACAAATACAAAATATTACTTCTCTTTAGCCTCTATATAGAAAACTAACTCTATCCCAGCCAAAACTAGTAGAGATGATTGTCACGTAAGCTTTCCCTGAAAATATTTATAGCAATTCAGTAGCTACAAAGGACGTTCCAGACATGTCGTGGTGCCTTTAAGAGAACTCGGTCTCTCTGCCTGCCCCGCTAGCTCAGACACCGCAGCAGGCTGAAGGGCACAGCCAGGCAGGTCACACAGGCCTGCTGATCCCTGTGAGTTCTTGTCCTGAGAGGCTGTGTGAGGCCGTGGAGAATGCTGACAACGACGGAGAAGAAGAAGGGAGGAGCCAGTCTGGTAAAAACGACAGATTTATTTGGGGGTCCTACAGCACCTCCTCACCACCTGCCAGATGCTCAGACTGCCCCGAGGCTCTTCTGCCCTGCCATTTTATACAGCAGTGAAATGGGGTGTGGTAAGGAGGATACAACCAATGGGCTTCAACCAAAGAGGTGGTACAAACATGGGGTGACATTACAGAAACCAATCAGGGACAACAGGGAGGGGTTTACACAGACTGTGAGAAAAGATTGACAAATAACTGAAGAGCTACATGACTTTGGGGAATTACAGGATAATACCAACAGGGTACAATGGGGTACAAGGAACATACCATTGTACAATCAACCTGCACAAACCTAACAAACTTATTATCAACTTAATTCCACACCACCACACAGACATTCCCTCAGATGCAGACAAATACAGTATAGACACATAAAGTTAAATGACATTAATTTCGCCCATCATGTCTAGTCATCAAACTTCCTCATTAACCAATGAAGCAATTACACCTAAAATTAAATAAATCTCATTCTTAAATAGATGTCTAAGACAGGTAGGATAAATGATACCCTGATGGTATAAATTATTTGCTTCATATTATTTACTCAACTTTCATTTTAACAGGGGCATCAATCCTGACTTACAAATTAATAAAAAAATCCCATAATGAAATCAAAACAACTCCTCCCACAAAAAACAAAACAAAACATAAAAAACCAAAAAAAAACCCAAAACAAAACCTGAAAAAATATTTTTCTTAATATTTTTTTTAAGTAGTAGGAATGTAAAAAACCCCATATCTCACAGTGTCACATGAAAAAGGGATATTTCCTCCAACTCTTTATGTTGGATGAGGCTATCAGCACCCCAGGAAAACCAAGACATTTGTACCTTATCAGTCTGTCAGCATCCCACTGTGTGGACTCTTCACTGGGCTGTCCTGCTGTATTGAAGGTTTGTTCAATGGGCTGGTTCCTGGCCACGCACCTCAGGTGACACCCCTCTGAGGTGTCCACACTTTTTCCCTAACCTGTTACCCACTGCCAGCACCTGTGAAGCTCTCACACCAGAAAATCATGGAATCATACTTTTCTTAGCAAAATTATGGCAGGTTAAGGTTTGAGGACTACCGGTGACAATATCTGATTGGTGTTACAACCTGCCCCTGAAGCCAGATCTAGTTAATAGATCTCTTGGGGAGGATTAGTGGAAAATAACACTGAATGATCACCGTTTATACATAAGTGTGTGTGTATATGGCAAGTTTATTTTAGAAAAAAGTTTGGTTGCAATGGAAAGGAGGAATGCAGCCATTTTGGTTTTATCCATAGAAATATAATATTACAAAAGTATAAAAATATCACATAATAAAATCTACAGATGAAAGGAAGAAAAAGAAGGGATAAGAGTAGAGAGCAGACAGCAGAGGGAAAAGATATCACCATCCATGCATCCAAAGACAAAAATTGATTGCTGCAATGTAGGA
Organism: Prinia subflava; assembly: GCF_021018805.1. Classification (NCBI taxonomy): domain Eukaryota; kingdom Metazoa; phylum Chordata; class Aves; order Passeriformes; family Cisticolidae; genus Prinia; species Prinia subflava. Next base: position 61,248,653 of record NC_086249.1, read on the forward strand.
GCCCATTAGTCAAGACAATAGGCCCAGTCTTGGTCCATCAGTATTAGGGGAAGTTCAATGAGTTAAGATAGGCTCAGGTTCTGGTGGGAGTGCCCAGGCTCCTCCCCTGTGGGAAGTTTTGCACCTGATCCTTATCAGGAGGGAGAACATTGTCATGATAAAAAGAATTGTCTCACTTCATAGGATCTGCTTCTTAAGGGCCTTTTCCCTTATCTGGCTTACACCCAGCTTGTTGCTAAATAAGGGTCAGTTTGTCCTGGTCATCCTCCAGCAGTGCTGCTCACTCCCGCTGCACCTGGGCTGTTCTTGTGCAGACCAGAGGGTTTGCCACCACAAACCTCTCCTCCTCACCGTCATCTGGGGGGTGCAAACCTGGCCCCAGCAAAACCCATGAGGCTTTTGCAAATGGCTGATTGATTGAGTCATTAACCTTTAACATTTCAATCTCTCACAACTGGAAGAACCTATTCAAAGTGATGTACTAACAAGGTGCAATCTAAGTTTTGTCTCTCTTAAATTGTGTGTAGGAAGTCAACCATACTGACTGCAATCTCTCTTTATTACAATGTAATTTTACACCCAGACTTTTCCCACACACAGCACAAAAGAACTTTAAAGTACTGACAGTATTGTCACCATTAAATCTGATTTGCACTGTATGGGGGATATGCCTTTTTCTACAATCTGTAATTTGGACTTTTCAAGGAAAGTTCTGGGTTGGTTTCATTTTTTTAATAGTGCTTTATTTAGCTAGTTATTTCTCTATTTTAATAAAAATAAAGACTTTTCCATTTTTTAGTTTGAAATTTTCCTCTGTGATCATGTACTTCAAAGTTTGTCTGCCTCTTTTTTCCTAATTTGAAGGATAGATTTCATGATTTCCAAAAAACATAGTATTTTTGTAAAGATATTTTGAGGTCTTGAATTGAAGTGGTTGGAAATGTTATTTATTAAAAACTGGAATTTGACTCATCAAGTTATAAATTACACTTAAACTTCATGAGGTTATTTCACAAGAAATTTTAAAAATATATTTTTTCAATTTTCACAACAACTGAAAATCAAGAGGGTTTTGATCTTTGTCTCTTCCTTTCTATGTTCCTTGTGATAGATGTTGTCATCTTCTGTGTGGCTGTTTAACAAACTGCTCAATGTTCGATCATAAGATCAGAAAAGAACATCACAGCATAAGAATAGACATCATAGGCTGGTTCAAAGGTCTGTCTATCAGAATCCTGCCTCCAAAACTGGATTGCAGCAGAAAAACAGGATCATAAAAGAAACAGAATATTAGGATAAGGTAAACTCTTGGTGATACTTCTCGGAAAGCTTCCCAGCTATCAACAGTCTGCATCTGGGAAACTTGCCAACAAAGTTTTCTAACTTTTTAGTACCTCTTGATAGTTTTCTTTTGCACAGAGTTGTCCATTATCTCTTGAATATCTATCAAGCTTTTTAAACGCATCAGGATGTGGTGGCTAGAAGTTATACAACTGTTGTTTTCATTTTATAAAAAGATTCCTCCTTATGTTTGTTCTGTATCTACCATCTGCTAGTTTCATTCATTTGTATTTTGAAAGAGATAATAAACAATTGTCTTCCTCATGCCATTCACATTTTCAGAGATGTCCATTTTTGTTTATTCCATCATTCAATTATGTTATTTAACTTTTGCCACAAATCCCTGACCATACTTGCTCTTCTATGAACTTTTTCCAGATATGTGTATTTTTCAGCTATAGAAAGAAAGATACTATATCTGCTCCAGTAATCCAAGTCCTTTCAATATAATTTCTATTACTCCACTTGGTATTTTTGACTGTTTCTGAGCATGGATCCTTCTTCAGATTTTTCATTCCAGGAACAAGTATTTTCACTAGTATTGAAGATGAAACTGTGTGTTCCAACACTTAAAATTGAGGACTGAGGCCTGAATTCTGATGTTTTAATGCCACTTTCCAAATTAAGTCATTAGAAAATCTGAAGAGTTTCAGTTTGAGAGCTGGGGTAAACTTCTTTTATTGTAAAAACCCCTTCTTAACTGACAGTAGAAGTAAGTGTAATAATATATTTGCATATCAACATTTCAGGGAATTCAGAGATTTTTTGTTAGTTCAAATGTAATTATTGTATCTTACAGAGATGGAGAAGCTTGTTTTCCCTAGGTATCTTCTTTTAATTTATTGAGATCTTATTTTTTAATAAGAAGAAAATAAAGATATATAGGGAGAATACATTAAATAATGTAAAAATATATTTTATTGGAAATTAATATTTTAGATAATAATTTCATATGTATTGAATAATAACCACTATTGATCTATATTTTATTATGAAAACTGAAAATGTATTGCTGAATGTGTTCAGCTTGCAGTGAAGGTATTTACATATCATAGTGAAATGAACCAATCAAGGTGATCAATACAGTTTCCCAATTTTTAATAACATCAACATTTTATTACAGAAATAACCAACCTCATTGTAAAACCCAAATCATATATCATTTGAGAGTTATAACAGAAGCAGTGAGTAGCAGAGATAGCCTCCTTTCCTTATTCACCTCCAGAATCCACTTATTTTGTGCTTTTTCTTTTGGGGTTTTCTGATGGATGGATGGATGGATGGATGGATGGATGGATGGATGGATGGATGGATGGATGGATGGATGGATGGATGGATGGATGGGTGGGTGGGTGGGTGGGTGGATGGATGGATGGATGGATGGATGGATGGATGGATGGATGGATGGATGGATGGATGGATGGACAAGTGGATGGAAAAGTGGATGAACAAATGGATGGACAAATGGACGGAGTAAATGGTTGATTGATTTACATTCTATTTGAGATTTCTGTGGAAACCTGGAAAAATATTCATTAACAAACATGATTTTTGTATCATTTTTATATAATTTACTCATCAGAAGAGACACAAAAGAGATTGTTTTATGAAAAGCATGAGGGTACCTACCTAAGCAAAATGGTTGTTAGTTAGAGTCCTGCAATGGACCTGTACTGCAGCTGGATGCTGCCTAAAGTGGGTCTTTAAAATGATTATGCACTAATATTTTTACATTCACATTTCTAAATACAATTTTATTACAACTGTGATCATTATCTGACATGAATCTTTTAGCTAGCACTCTTGCGATATCAACATTGTTTTTCTTCCCAAAAATAGGATGTGGCATTTAAACAGCCTTGTACTGATCAATAACCTAATACCAAATATTTAACTTAAAATTATGCTTGCAAAACTGAAATGCACTACCTCTTTCTGGTTTTGTGCCTGTAGAAATACTTGGATTCTGTTATTAAACAGAGTTCTTACATTGTAGAATTAAAATTAATTAAAATTAATTAAAAGTTATTTGATTGCATGCAAAATTTCACAATTATTATTAGAGACATCAAAAAAGCCTAAATTCTTGCAAACAGAAATCTCATCATTTCAGCTTGAAAAGAACAGAAGTATTTCACTTTTGTTTGTAACTCGTGTCAGTCAAGCTTCTTCTCAAAAATCCAGAAACCTTTTAAGAATTTAATTTCTAATTTGTGATGTACATGTACAGTCTATTAGAAGTACCAAGAATCCTCTACAGAAAAAATTAATGTTGTGAAAGTTCAAGTTTAGCAATTGTATGTGGACATTTTGGGCCAACTACTTTTTATAGGTTTTTTTGCATTTTTCTACACCATACAATTATTGCCCTCACCAAGGCAGTCCAAGTCTTGTTCCTACTATCCTTGATAATACAAGTATTATCATGTATTTTCTGTGTGACTCTTAAAAAAACTTAAAGGACTGTGGACCATAGTTTTTCCATCTGTAAAATAAGATAACTTTCTAAAAAGAGTATTAGTCAACAGTAATCAGAGTTTTTAAGAGCTTCTGATGAAAGCAGTAAACAACAGCAAAGAAAAACTATTTCAATTATTACTGAACCCTAATTTAAAAAAAAATCTGCTTTCCAGTCAGGCTGAAAAGATGATGCATTTGTAAATCAGATTTATTTTGTATAGTAATAAAAAGCTGAATCCAATCTAAATATTTTCTTACCTATAAAATATATGTGACAGCTTTGTGTTATGAATCCTTTTGCTTTCATTATTTGAAAATTATGTGATCTATCAGTAGACAGAATATCTTGCATAGTTCACCCTTTACTACACTTGTTTTGATTGCTTTAATATTACTTGTAATTAGGAGTGCAATGCTGAATTATAAAAATATTAAGCAAACATAAAAGCTACTGACTGGAACATTTTATAATGGAGAAAAAACCCCTTATCTTTCAGAAAACTGTCCTAAGGCTGTCTAGCATAATGCCAAATGATGAAGTGCACAGTTAATGAAATGTTGAATTAAGGATACCTATTACATGATTTATATAAGCTCCTATTCACTGAAGGTGATTTGAGGTTGTTATTTTTATTCATTTGAAACTGACTGCAATTAGCTCAAAATAGCTGAAGATACTGCAAAATGTTTGAATTTGGAAGGAAACATCTTTAGATTTCTAATTGAGTAATTATGTCACAGAGATCTTAACATCACAGAATAGCTGAGGTTGGAAGGGACTTCTAGAGGTCATTTCATCCAACCCTCCTGCTCAGGTAGGGTCAGATAGAGGCAGCTGCTGATGACCATGCCCAGAAAGCTTTTGACTGTTTCTAAGAATGAGCACTCCACAGTGTCTGTGGGCAACATGTACCAGGTCATCCTAACCATAAGAAAAAGTTTCACCAGATGCTAAGAGGGAACCTCTCACACTTCACTTTGCACCCATTACTCTGCTCCTGCCATCACCACTATAAATGGCCTAGCACCATCCCCCTTGCACCCTACCTTCTGATACTTATAGGCCTTGATAAGGTCTCCCCAACATCTCTCCCCAGTGGAGAGAAACAAAGGACACGTTCCAAGGAGTTCTAGGAAAAAAAAAAAAAAGAAAAACTAGTATAAGCTACCTTTTTCTGCAGCTAAATTCTTTGACCTCAATATATTTGTTCCAAATTAACTTCAGGGTGGCTTTATCATAGCTCAGTCTGTCATTTCTGAGGTCACTCCTGACATATCACTGTACACTACGTCATTTTCTATATGTGGTATCAAAAATAAGATTCCCTTTAATTACAGGATGTGAAAGGTCACTTTCATCCACCTCTGCTCTCTTTTCTCTCTCTCCTTCCCTCCTTCTCTCCTCCTTGACCCCAAAGCTAAACCATTCTTCCCAGCCCTGTCCTCATATTCTAGACATGTAGCAAGGTCTCTTTTCCCTCTCTCCTTCCCTCCTTCTCTCCTCCTTGACCCCAAAGCTAAACCATTCTTCCCAGCCCTGTCCTCATATTCTAGACATGTAGCAAGGCCTCTCCTCCTCCTCTACAAGATGTTCTCAGCCTTGAGCAACTGCAGCAGTATTCTCACCAAGGATCAGAAGCTGAAGGATATTCCAAAGGGAATTGAGTTGAGAAAACAAGTATATGCTGTAAAGTAAAAAAATTATTAATTATTACCATTGAAAATCATCAGAAAACCAGCAAATAAATAATGCACTGTTGCCAAAAATAAGATTAATTCAATAGCTTCACCTCAAGATGTAAGGCCATGGCTGAAGGCACTTTAATTGCCTAGTGTAGATAAAACCTGTGAGGTCAATGCAAACAAGGCATTGAAAATGCACAGGGAAGAAGAAAATGTGAACAACCTTATACAGAATGGACTGAACTCATCACTTCCAGGAAGGGAAAAAGATGGGAAATAAAAGATGAGTAAATAAGGCAATATATAATTGAACCTATGTCTAGATTCTTTACATCTATTTTTTTATCAAATGTTATTTAACAGGAAGCGGACAAGACATCCAGCGGGAAACTAGGCAGAGAATTCTGGGCCATTTAACAGGCATCAAGGATGTGAAACTTCCAGTCAATGTGGTTGTATCATAGCCACCCATGAGCATGGCACCTATAGCCAAGCTCAAGAACTTCTGTGGCTCCAAGGACTGTGACACATTAATTATGTGAACCCTGGTAGAAGAATCCACAAGTGTGTTAAATAATGGTAACGGCCCAATATGAGCAGTGCCCACCTAGGAAGATGAAAGGGTAAATCTAACATGCCCCAGACACAAAGTCTGGGAATGACAGTAGAGTGATGGAGGTAATACTCAGATACTTTGTTGAAGGCACAGAACAGCAGAATCCATTAGCAATTATGATCAAAACGTATGAGACTTTGCTGGAAAAGTGGGATCTGTGCAGGATTGTGTACACAAGGATAAAACTCTCTTCTTTCTGTCAAGTGACATAGAAGTTGCTAAATGAATTGCAGCAGTAATGCACAACAGCATATTGAGGCATTCATGCTGAAATGACTCACTGCACAACCTCTAACAGCATATCTAGAAAGTACTCAGCTCTCCTTAAGTTCATCTCCCACTGCCATCTTTGTCAGATGGCTGCCATCAGCTTCTGGACTATTATTTCAGCATTACATCCTGTCTTAACACTGTTCATAACTGCTACAGTGTTAATCTTCCCATGGTTATAACCTTATTGTAGTATACTGGTAACAGCATAAAGAGCAGGGAGTGGGCATTACCTCCAAAGTGATCTCTGAACTCTGAAGTAGCCTAGAGCAGACTACAGGGGGGCAGATTGACAGACCAGGTTACAAAACTTAGTGCTGAGAGAACAGTGTCTTTGGCCAGTGTCCTGAACAACAATGATTCCCTTGGGGAAATCAAGTAGTGGACTGATGCACAATGTCACAGAGGCCTTAATCTTTGTAATGATAAGGACTCTTCTATTTGCAGTTCAGTGGCTTGTTTTTCACTTATTTCCCAGTAACCTTTGACCTAAGCTGTCGTGGCTGTATCTTTCTGAAACTTTTGTGGCAGTGTTTTTCCCTTGTTATTTCCATGCACACTTATGAGTAGCTGTCTAACAAAAAATTAGTTGAGTCTATCAAGCCTTCTCCCTACAAGGTGTTTTCTGCCGATTTTTAAATGATGTCAACATCTTTTTATGTCTACTAAAATGTTTTGAAAAAGAAAACTATATGAATATTTTTAAAAATGGAACAGATGTTATATTTTGCTGTGTTCTACCTTGATTTTCTTTTTTTCCTAATTGTTTTCTATGTCTTCATCTTTAAGAATTTCCATCAGTCATCTTTAAAATGATCATGTGGCTTGTCTGCCAAAAAGAGTTTTCTGAATTAGGGGACTAATTTGTATACATATTTTTTTATCCCCTTATTAACAAGTTAATGGGAGACATGAAATTATCAAATGTCTGTATTTCTGTTCAATACATGAAATCTCCTTGGAATTATTTATGCATCTGCTTATCTCTCAAATATTGTTACACTTACGGTTTTCTGACTATGCAGAAGAAGTGGGGCTTTTGCTCCCTTACACCTCTTCTTCCAGAAGACTAAAGTTAAACTGACATAATGACATGAACCACTTGATTGGGAATATGTGATCTTGGGTTTTGATGACTGCTTGAGTATAGATGAGAAAACAATGACCTACTAATAAGTATAATTTTACCATTCACATATTAAGAGTTTCAAAACATTTATAATTGGAATAAAAAAACAGGTCTTGTACATTTTTGTCCAGAGCAGAATAGAAAACTGTGAATTAAATAGTTGCAAAACAGCCTTTGTATGCTACTATACCTAAGTATAGTATTCCTGAAAGCTGCCATGTCATGAAAGGTTATTGTACTGTTTTCCTGACACAATAGATGTCATTTCTGTGTCAAGAATAACAGTGTTTACGGAAGACTTATTCCCACAGTCTTTATTATATGAAATTCTTTTGAAACTTCTATTTATGCACATACAGTATGCATACATATTGATTTAATTCTAGAAAAATCCATACACATTTTATGTGCTAGTGTTTTCAATATGTAATATTTTGACAGTTGGAAACAAGTCAAATTTGGGGTTTACTGGTTAATAGTTCATAAAGCATCAACATAATTTTAACTGAATTCTATGTCTTAGAATGGTAATATGAAAAAAAATTCTGACCACATACTAATTTGCAGAAGAATGAGAGTTGTCTGTCTAAAGGTATGAAATTACTACATAAACAAGTAATGAAGAATTTCAAAATCACATTTCCCTCCATAAGTATGCATTCAAGTGGCTTCAATGATGTGCATATTTGACTAATTGCATTGTAGGATTAAAAAATAGAAATACGCAAAAAAACTTCATTACTGTGCACAGTTGTTTTTAAAGTCATCTAAAAAGCTTACAGGCATTTAATATTACAGCTGAATTTCTCAGTCATCTTTAGATATTGTGTGGGTGGACTGAAAGAAAAAAAATTGATTAGCTGCTTTATTTCTCCTGACTTTTAAATTGCGGATTTCTTTCTATTTATTTCTCAATATGTCCTTTATGACTAACAACAAAGGATAGATTCTATTGATTAGAATTTTGTCCTTTGTGTGTCACAGAGTAGTGTAGATTACCAGAATCTTTGAAATCCCTACAGAAAAATGAGCACAATTCTACATTTATTGTTTTATTCATAATATTAGTGAAAAATAATAGTAATTTTGAAGATTTTACACAGGGAAAAATTTATTTTAAAAAAGCATTATGGAAGTATGTAGAATTAAGGTTGAAGATTAAAAAACTAAGCTAATATCCTCAGAATGACAGTAGACTAGCATGAAATAAACAAAATTACACTGGCATAAAATAACCTCTCATGTGTAGGAGGTGAGATCAGATGATCTAATGGTTCTTTTTGACCTTAAATCTGTGGTATTATGAAATTTCCCATCTTGTCACAGTGTAGAATTTTTGTTGAAGAAGTGGTATGTTCAGTCAGAAACAGGGATCAGATGAAGAAGGCAGCTCTGTCAGAGACAATAGAAATGAGGTTAGGGAAATCGAATCCAATATATCAGAAGTGTCAAAAGAGCTGTGAATTTGAAACCGGGAAAGTAAATGTCAGGAGTAAAGGAGGACTTTAGTAAAGGGAGGCATTAGGAAGTTTAGCTGTCTTAAATCATCCAAATGCAAGTTATTAAAGTTCTATATTCCTCTTACATCTTTCACATAGTGCATACTTCCTTTCAGAGATTGCTCTGCTTGACTCCTTGTTGCACAAACATTGATATGATTCTGCTAAATGTTTACCTGTGCTCTGTGTAACCTGGGATGTGCAGGTAAATTGATTAGCCCTGCCACCTTATACAGTCACCATCCAACTCAGTAAAGAAGAGCCTGGTTCTTGTGTGATCCATCTGTTCCATTGGCTGGCAGCTCCCTGACATGGCAGAAAGCCAAGGACTGGCCAGGTTTACAAAAGAAAGAGGAAAGGTTTACCACAGCCATGCTATCTGGAAGGTCATGACAGGAACCTGACAATGAAAATTAAGGGCTTCCTGTGAAATATGATCACATTAGCACTGAACTATTCAAAACGCCTGTTGTGATGAGGATCATACTGTTTCGTGTTTAGTATTTATTCCATGGCAACTATGGCATCAGTATTCATCTCTCATCAGTAAATGGAAACTGTCAGTATGCATGTGGTTTGGCAAAGTACTTGATAGACTTCTGTGACAGACAAGCATTTCCTAACCCACTGAGAAGCAAGTTGTTAACAGAAAGGCCCAAAGATTCTCTAACAGTATTGGGAACAGAAATTTGAACTGGAGTTGAATGCCAGTATAAGCAGGATATGCTTCACTGCTGGCATACTTACGCTCTTCACAAAAAAAAAAAACACAACAAAAACACAACAAAAACAAACAAAAAACCAAAAAAAAGCAGATAAACTGATTCACGGAAAGACACAAGCCACTTTTTTTTCTCTTAGTCCACCCACATAAAGACAACTGAGACACTCAGCTAAAACATTACATGCTTGTAAGCTTTTCGGATGAGTTCAAAAAACAACCATACACAGCAAGGAAGATTTTTTGGTAGTATTTCTGTCTTTTTTAATGCCACAGTGCAATTAGTCAAATGTTCACAGTTTACTAGTTACAGATCTTACTTCAGAAACTGTCAGGTTAACAGCAGCTTTGATGAATTTAAGCAAGTCGTTCTGAAAGGGAAAAAGAGAACAGGCAATCAGACAGGAAATATTCTTTAAACTTTTGTGCTCAAGGTACAGCTTTATATAAAAGGCAGCCATCACCGCTCAGCATTTCATGCTTATTACCACATACACTTCACTTTCTGTAAATCAAAAGGCAGAGCATGGGCACCTGTATGCTTAAATGGTCACTTTTGTGCCTGCAGAATGATCACATGCTTATAAGTTTAGTCACCTATATGTTTAGACAGTTTTGAACTGATCTGTTTTTACAGTGTTTACTGAGTTTTAGCCAATTATGCCCAATGTGACTAATGCTATTTGCCTTCTTAATAGAAAATTCCAGTCATTAAAAGCAGAGCTTCTGTGAAACCTTTAAATGAAAATATATTGCTAGACACAAACAAGCATCTGTCACACATCAGTTCTGGTTGTATTCAAAGCATTGTTTGAGTCTCATCTGTTTACAATAGGACACACATCTTCAGTATGTTCTAGAAAAGAAACAAGTAGATCAAAAATGCAAAAAAATATTTGGGCATCACATCAGGTGTCTTCTGTTTCCTGGAATTACTGGCTCTCAGAGTTGGTACATTTGCCAGACTCATTGTGCAGTTTGGCTCTCTGGATGCCAATAAAAATGTAAATCCTCCATGGAAATACAAGTCGCTAATATATTTCAGAACTTGCAGCAATATCATGCTCACTATTTAATACTTATGCCACCTGACCTGTAGCCTTGTACAGCCCAAGCAATCAGAAACCTTTTGGTAATGCAAGAGTGTCTTGGTTTGGAAAGACAAGTATCTGTCAGGGAAAACTGGAGTTTCCCTTGGAATGGAGAATGAAAAAACTCCCTCCCTCCAAATTATTAAAATTTTGTAATTAGGAGCTTTCAGGCAAAAATATGGAAATAGGAATAACAGTTCTTTACTAGGAATATTAAAAATACAAATGCAGTAGTACAAAAAAAAACAAACAAGCAAAGAAACAAAAGTCCTACAAAACCCTGACAGAGTCAGAGATACTCCCTGTTGTCAGGGTGTTGGAAGCAGTCAAAATAATCCCTCCTGGAGTAACAGATGTTGTTCTGTGAAGTAGAGATGATGCTGTAGGAAAAGAAAAGGGTCCAGTGCTGGTGAGATTGGGTCCGGTCTTCCTCCGAGAATTCAGTGAAAAACAGGCTACCTTGGTGTTTGGATTGCTGGTTTTATCCCAGTGGAAAGGCTTTGGCTCCTCCCACTGGGTGGAGCATCTCACAATGGAATGAGGTGATGTTATCAGTCATGTGAGAGGCCTTAAATGGCCCATTCACAGGTGATGTCCCTCGGAGGAGGATGAGTTTAGGAAGAGATAAGGAGGCCCTGCCTTATCTGGTGTTATCAGGTGTCCCATTAACAGGAGGCATCCGTCCTCTTTCTACCCCTAGAGTTACGAGAGATAAGGGACAATATCTCCCAACCAGATTCAACAGATGAAAATAGAATACACATTTTTGGTTACATTTTACAAGACAAACAGATACAGAAAGAGGCACTTTTTCCTCCATTATGTATCAGGGAATGTATAATCATGCCAGCTGAATTTGGCCACTCCTGCAGCTGAAAATACTCATAAAATACCTCAGTGCATATTGCATTGTGTATGTGTGTGCAGCAGTAAAGGTCATTGTCACAGCTCAGTAAATCATACTGTACACTCACTTTTTCCCCCTGGCAGCATAGTGCCTCATATTACATACCATACTTCTTACGGGCATCCTGTACAGAAAATTACTTATTCAAAGCCTATTCTGGGAAGCAAAAAGACAAGAACATTATAGGAGCTTAGGTTAAAAACCAGCATAATGCAAAATTGTATGATGTATGTACAGACTGGAGAAAGAGATGGTGAAAAGCAGCACTGTGGAAAGGGATCTGTGGATCCTCGTTGATGAGAAGTTGAACGCGAGTCAGCAGTGTCCTGGCAGCCAGGAGGGCCAACCCCGTCCTGGAGGTTCATCAAGCAGAACATCACCACCTGGACAAGGGAGGGGATTGTCCTCTCTGCTCTGCACTGGGGCAGCCTCACCTCCAGTGCTGGGTGCAGTTTTGGGTGATACAATATAAGAGGTCACTTGGTCTGTTCAGCATGGAGGAGACTGAGGAGAGACCTCATTGCAGTTATAACTTCCTCATGAGGGGAAGAGGTGGAGCAGACACTGATCTCTTCTCTGTGGTGACCACTGACAGGATCCAAGGCAATGGCCTGAAGTTGTGTCAGGAGAGGTTAAGGTTGGATATTAGAAAAATATTCTTCACCCAGAGGGTGGCTGGGCACTGGAACAGACTCCCCAGGGAATCACAGGACCAAGCCTGGCAGAGTTCAAGAAGTTTTTGGAGAACACTCAGGCACATGATGTGATTCCTGGGGCTGTCCTGTGCAGGACTAGCCAGGAGTTTAACTTTGATGATCCTTGTGGATCCCTTCTGACCCTATTCTTTTATATTTCAGTGGTAATCAATAGTAGTCCACTGGGTGAACATATAATAGTAAGCACTAATATGAACAGGAATGTCTTTATATTGTGGCCAATATCCACATTTGATCTATAGAGAAGTCTTGGAATGATACTTTGGTCAAGGTCAGGCAAGTGTATGTATATAGGCTTCTGTGATTTTTTTTCCCTTGCTTATAACAGTTTTTTTCATTTTTATTACCAGATATTGATAACTGTGATAGCAGCTGAATATTTCTATAGAGTGGCTGAAAAGTTTAAAGTAGCTAAAAACTAAAATGTCTCATGTTTCACATATCCTATATGTATTACTGTAATATTCAGGAAAAATTTCTTGAACTCTGTTCTCTGTGAGGCCACTGTTTCATAGTTCCATAGATTTGATTTCTGCTTGAACTTTTTGAAAAGATGATTGTTTCTTTTTAATGAAACTTAGTGAAATCATTTGAAGAACTGAAAACATCAAGTCAAGTAGGTCTGTCTTTCTAAATATCACAGTTAATGTTAAGGAATTGTTCTTTTTCTAAAATCAAAATTTGTCACAATTACCTCTGACTACTATAGAATAAACTTGTGTGTTTTGCTAATGATTTGACTTTCCTAGTGAATTTGAAGGGTTTGAAGGTGTTACCTTCAGGTTTGATTATATCGCTTTGTGTTACAGCTACTTCAGTTTTTATCAGCTATTTGCCTAACTTATACCAAATCGATTTTAATTTTATTATTATTACAACAAGTGTAGTATAACTGGAAGCAGTTAAATTATACTGGTAAAAGATTTCAGAAAAAAAAGAAGGAAAAAATCAGGCTTTGTTATAACTCTCAAAAAAAGAAATTAATATAAGCATAACCTTTGAAAGCAAAAGTTCAAGAAGCTTCTAAAAAAACTTTCCTGTGTATGAAAGTAAAATTATAGAAAAAAATCCAAACAACAATTTCTTTGTGTCTTTCAAACAATAGTGAAGAACATGGAGTGCAGTATGTACAAATACAAAGGTCACCACTCTAAGTGAGAGGTCTCTCTTCTGCTGGAGAGTGACAGCCATGGTAGAGCAATCTAAGACAGAACAATATTTGCAAGGCTGAAAAACAAGAATTTATTTGAATTTTAAAGTACTAGTGTATCAAGAAGAAGATAAGTTCAGTTCTTAGTGGAAGACAAATCTGTAATGCAAACCAGTCAGAAAGTTTCTCTTCAAGGCAAGTAGTAAAAAAAAACCCCATTCCATTGCATTCTTATAATGATGAAAAGATGTATTGTGAGTATCACATCTGTTAGAATATGTTTAGTGAATATGACGGAGTGATTATTTCTACTTGTCACACCACTTATCTTGCCATCTGTGTATATAAATTATAAATAGACTGTAACACTGAGGTTTTCCTTCTAAGTCTTCTTACATTCCTCACTGCAGTAGTCACCAACTTCCTTTTATCAAAACAGAACTACTTTTGTTTCTTGGAAGGTTTTAAAGTGGTCTTTGCTAAGATATAGTACAAAATTATTTAGGTAAAGGATTTTCTGTTGTGTTTATAATTATGACAGATCACGCATCTAAACATGCATTTAAAAAAAACAACAGTAAAAAATATATTTTCTGTGTTACTGAGAGGCCACCAAAATTCACATTTAGATTTACAGCATTACAAATTATTTTACCTTAAGACTATGGCTGATTGTTATTTTTCAATAAACAATAAAAAATTTCATTTGTGACAAAGGAAGATCTGTTTTTCTTTAAGAGTACTTAAACATTAAAAAAAAAAAAAAGAAGAAGAAGTTGTAGCTCTTGAAATTCATTTTTTCATATTTTTTTCATTAGTTTATATCATTCAAGAGTTTTTCGTAAAGGTCCTGGAGAGGAATTCATATGGCCTGAATATGTCATCTCCATTAAGGGTGACTAAGTATCAACAGGTCATTCTTTGATGCTTTTTTTTTTTTTTTTTTTTTTTTACTGTTAAAGTGCAATGGCATTCTTGGGGTTAACTACATCTTGTCACACTGCTAAAAAGAACACAGAGGCTCAATTCAATTGTCTAACTGTTGGTGGAGGGTTAAAAAATATAATTTCTAGATTGAGTAATGTGTAGGGGGAGGAAAGTAGAGAACGTACAACTGGAACTTGACGCAGCTAGCTGGGAACAAGCGTCAGCTTCTGTAAACGGCTCCATGCTATTGTTTTAACCAAATCAAGTGTGGATCAGGGTAGAAGCGTAGGTATGATTTAAGATAGTAACTAAGGAATAGGATAATCAGTATCTAGGGGTGGGGGTTAGTTAACATGTGTATAATTTAAACTATAAAAATCACGAATCGACTCTGTATCCTTTAGACATCAGATTTGGGTGTATTATCACCCCTGTGTCCCGCGCGCTGGAATAAAGAACCGCATATGATCGCCTTTGTGTGGTTATATGTTTTCCTACGCTAACATAACCTTATGCTTTCTAATACACATTACAGTCTCTAGACCATCTGCCCAAGAGTGGCAGAGAGGAATCAGAAACACACTCTTGAAGAGGCAGAAGAGAAACTAGAACTAGCCAAGTATCTTAAATGCTGCTAGAAACCTAGATTTAAGAAGCAAATGAAGCTCAGGAGCATGAGCTCTCATGTAGGTATCTACAAATGCTTACACTTAGTCAGAAGAGTCATATCCCTTTACTGACGCAGTTGTGCTTCATAAAGATGCTTCTCACCATGGAATGGAGTGGGTTTGTTTTTTTGCCCTTGGTTTAACAATTTCCTTCATTCTGATTTCTAGTCTATAGATCCCTTAAATTTACACCATATGGTAGATGGTTGAAAAGGGTGAGGAGTGAGTTTTAGAAGTGCTTTTATAGCCAACCTATTCTTGACTAGTCCCTGACAGGATGTCTGACATATTCACACCAACATATATAGCTCACTCCCTCACAAAAATGGGAAAGGGTGTCCTCAGAGGACAATCTTCAACCAGGCTTAAATAATGCTTGGCAGAGTTCTCCACCAGTCTGATTCAGGAAACAATGCTTATTCTGGTGTCTTGCCCATACAAGATAAAAGAGATCATATGTTTCTGAGTGTATATGGAAGCTACTGTATGGTTCAATTTATTGAATGTACATGTAATAAAATAGGACTTTTGTGGGGATAATTGATTCAAATTCAGATTTTTTTTTGAGCTCTGAGAGCACCTAACATCAACATTATTATCACTATTTCTCCCACATTTATTGATCTGGGCTTGTCAGGGTAATTCTTTTATATTAAATAAATGTGCAATAGTCTTCATTGTTTCATAATGTTGATTTATTTGTGAAGTTCTTTAATATTTTTTGAAAATTTCTCTTCAAATATGGAAAAAACCTTGCACTTTTTTGTTTTTGCTGTGCCTGCATACCTTGCTTAGCTGGGAAATAATGTGAATACTATGTGCATTACTTTAGAGTGCCAAAAAGAATATGATGAATAGAAGGAAGAATAAGACTTTTTTTTGGTAGTTATTACTTAGATGTTTTTATTAAAGACAGGTGTGAATGCAGGAGACATCAAAGCCTGTCAGAAAGTGCAATTATTTTCAAGTCTGAGCATATGCTTATTCTTACTGATACTCCAAAAGTGCTGCTTGCAATTTATTTTGAATGCTTCACAACAAAAACATGACAGAAGAAGGTAAGAAATGGAAAGTGCTAAGAGCTGGCATATCTACTTAGTTAAAGCAGAATTATAAATCTAGTTGTGAATCTGCACATTTGGAGTGATAAGACTATAGAAAAATACCCTTGAAGCTCTTCCACTCACATCTTCTGAGGATGACTAAGCACTGCAGAGGTGGCTGTATAATAGCAGTAGGAGTAGAAGGATTTTGAATGCTAAAGCAAATACTGTTTGAAATGTCAGATAGGAAACTCTAAGTTGTTCCTCTTTTGCCTATAGGTAGGCATTTCTATGGAAAAATTTGCACTTATCATTCATGAAGCACACTGTTGAGTGTGCTGCTGTTGAGTGTGCTGCTTTTGAAGCAAATCTGAAACATAGCACTGTACCAGCCACTATGAATAAAATTAACTTTATCCCAACCAAAACGAGCCATGAAATTACAGTTTTGTGAAGAGCACTGTGGAGGCCCTTACAACTGCATGATTACAGTGGGTGCAAGTTTGCCATAACTTATGTTTGTGCTAATGACAGCTAAAGCATGGATAGTTGCCTAAGAGTAGTATTCTTGTTGAGAGATAGATGAGCAACAGTCATGCATCCTCCTATTCACACCTCATCATAGGATGAAGGAACAGTAAGAATTTCATAGGAAATTTTATTTTGATCTACCCTAACACACTGAGTCTAAAGAGGAAATTCCATGGCTATGTTTTCTTCCATTAGATAGTGTAAGAACTAATTAGGTCTTGTCTCTTGGATTAGAATTTTGGGGTTACAAAATATAAGGAACCCAAATACCCCTTTTTTCACTCCTGTTTCAAAGTTCTTTTTTTTTCATCTAAAGCTTGCTAATTTTTTTTATTTGGTGTTAGCATGAACGTGGCATTTCGTTTGGTCTGTTTCATGCCTCAGATATATGACCAAAAACTTGCAGTAAGAGAAATTTAGAGTGGGCTTTCTATTGCCAAGAAGCAGCACAAACGTAAAACGACTTTTTTTAAGTGCTTTTAAAAATATATTAACAGCAAATATGATTTATTACGATTAAGACATAAAGTTTCTTCTCCTAGTTCTTTGTGTCTTTTAAATATTGTACCTGAAATGTCACACTGCAAGACGCCTTGAAAATAAATTTTAGAAGGTCTATCCAGGAAAAAAGTTTTGTGCCATAATATATCGGAACAAAATTTTCAGCTCAGTCAGTGAATCTTGCTGATACAAACCCTCAGAGAATCAGACTCAGTTAATAAATACTTCAGTATATTCAGCCACCTTTTATTTTTACCTGGAGCATTAAAATCTTCCACTGAATTGCAGCTATAAAAGCCTTCATTTCATAAATCTAAAGAAAAAAGAATATAGATGCATACAATGTACATAATATTTATTGATTCCACCTATTACAGAAGTCACATTATTTTAAGATTCAAGCTCATCAGTAAGTCTTGGATCAATTCTTAAACATCCACAAGACTCTATTTTAAGTTTATGTAACATCAAACTATGTGATTTGTGCCCTTTCAGTATTCTTAAAAAAATATTGTGAACTGAAATACACACAACCTAACTTAAAACAAAAACAAAAACAAAAGACAATCAAACAAACAAAAAAAACCCAAAAAACAAAAGCCAGAAAAAAGACAAAAAAAGTATAAGTACTGACAACTTCCATATATATTTTCAGTCATCTGCCACTATCCCTCTCCCTTTCCCTCTTTGCCACACATGAAAAAGAACTTCTCAGCAAGACATCTACAACGTAGTTAAGCCTAGAGACATTTCTGAGCAACCTTTCTTATGGGGTGGATATGAGATCTTTTGCATCTGTTTGGAAATGAACCACCAAGAGAAGCATCAGCTGTGCTAAAAGTCACATCCAAAACCAAAATGAGAATGTAGACTGAGAGGATAAGACTTTTATTCCCAGTTTATTGGAGATTGTGAATGTGATAATGCAGATGAGGCAGACAGAGTGTATTCCAGATGGATTTGATGTGTCTGATTTCAGGGGGAAGGTGGATAGATGGGGAAACCAAGGCTCTACATTGTACAGGGAGAACAAGGGTTTCTTTGGGAGGAGAATGCCAGCCTGCAGCCATTAGGGATTGTCCTGGACAGTGATGTGTAGTTCATTTCTCCATTGGCTCTTCTCCCCTGGATAGTATCTTTATGCCAGCATCACTCCATGTTTCTTTATTCCTCCCCTCTGTTTCTTCCCAATACACTTGTGCTTTCAATGTCATAGCTCCTCTCACTTTTTTTGCCACAGCCTATAAATTTCCATGGTATTTACCCATTTCCTACTAATATGCATTACTGAAATGTTTGTTTTTAAGATCTGCCTCAGACCAGTGTCTGACTTTTCCAGTTGGATTATCAACTCTATCCAATGACTGTGCTTAATTGTAACAAAACCCACAGAAGGTTCATTTAGATTAAACAAATTTACTTTGAATTCATGTTATAAGGATTTGATCATCTGCTTTCTCCACCTCTCAGAAAATTAATCAACAATGTGTACAGTTTTGGATTAGCTTTTTTTTTTTTTTTTTTTTTTTTCCCATGCCTGCTTAAATAGGTCACTGAAGGGAGGGAATTTTTGTACTGTTTGCTACTATTGTACCACAGAGATAATACAGACAAAAAAACAATCATCAGAACAATGTGACTGATAATGTAGTGTTGTATTCATTTTCTCCTCTGGAAATTAAAATATGTGTTCTTTCTTATTTTGTAAAGTGGGTTTTTCAGTGAGCTGCTTTACAATATGACTCCAACAGTTACACCATCAGCAAATGTCAGTGCATTTGCAGAAACACAGAGTGAGAAGGAAAGCATAATCAGAACGAAGAAAACTTCAGTTCACCCTCAATTAGATCCCTCTGCTTGGATGGATGACAATCCCTCTACACTTTGTTTGCTACATTGACTAGAAACTCGATTCACTAGTGAGAACACAAAATTTTTAGTGGAGACGATTGACCTAACTTCTAGTGAGTTTACTAGCTTGGGGCAAAGCAAGAGGTTCTATCTGATATTTTCAAGCCCTGTGTTGAGGTTTTGCACGGCACAGGGTGTTCCAAATGATTCTACACATATAAGTTTTGGCAATTGAATTAAGCATCCAAGTTTATGTATAAAAACTACATTGCAAACAGATAAATTTAGATTTTTAGTATCATTGAAGATGTTGAAAGGGCTAAACCATACTGTAAAACACTGACCTTGCTATATCTGTTGATGTAGGTTCTGATTTATTTTTTTTCATAGTATACCAAAAGAGAGGGATGACTTCTTCAGAAAATTGATAGATCACCTAACTTTGTTATTGTGGAGATTTTTTCCTCAGAAGCCTGGTTGACACCAATTCTCTATTACCACAGAGTCTGTTACCTAACACTGGAAGACCACAGACATGCATTTCGGTATTGGCTAAGTAATTTTTCACATTAGACAGGAATATTAGAAAGAACAGTCAAAACGTATTCAAAATGTTCAGAGAAGTAAACCTACAATTACAGTCAGATATAAACAGATTTTAATGCACTAAGTAGCAGTCATTTGCATATTTTGTGTTTCTAAGACCATGTTTAATTTAATTTCTTTTTTATTCTTTTATCCAGAACCAACACTTCATATTGTATTATGCTAACTATTGTCTTGATCTTTTTTTGTTGTTGTTGTTACTTGGTGTATTTTTACTTTATATAATTCAGCAAAGTAGTAAAAACAGTACTAACAAAATTAAGTAAACAAAAAATTGCTAAAGGACACTAAATGATGTAGTAATAGGAGGACACACAAAAAAAGAGTACTTTTACTTTTAGACTTATCACCTTAATACTTTGGTTGAAGTGTTTGAACTGTTTTGAAAAGGTTAATGCTTTGTGTTGTGTATCCTTAAGCAAAGAAAGATACATTTACAATATGATGTCTACTAAAAATTATCAGAGTTATTCTCAGAAATATCAGATATCCAACAAAAATCCTAGGGTTGGCAATCTCATTATAATTCGAAAAGGTTCAGAATCTGAACCTAAATATTTCTGTATTTTCATGCAAGTGATATTACTATCAGTGTCATGAAAAACTGCCATAAGTATTGCTGCTCTTATGTTGCCATACTGAAGCAGCCATACACAGAACAGAAAAGGGTGTTTTAAAAATGTTGGCAGTTCAGACAGCTTCTTTATACTGTAGGGTTTTTTACTCCTTTCAAAACTGAGAATTTGAAAGTACTTCTTGTATTACTTCTTGTTTTTTTTTCCTAGCAAGATTTTATTTTTCCTAGTCCTGTTGTAATCAAGGTACCTCTCACAGTGATGAAAGTTACCATGATTGCAAATGACCTATATGCTTCAGACATTGTCAAGATTGTTCAGTCAGCAAAAATTTGCTGAAGTGAAAGAAAGTAAAGTTTTTGGAGCAGTGAACTGCCTTGGCCACAGAATGTTAAGGGATTGGAATGGACCTCAAAGACCAGCTCGTTCCAGGCCCCCATGCCAAGGGCAGAGACACCCCTCACTGGACCAGGTTTGAACACTGCCAGCCTTCGGGCATCCACAACCTCCCTTGACAATCTGTTCCAATGCCTTACCACCCTCAGTGTAAAGAATTTCTTCCTAATATCTAACTTAAATTTGTCCTCTTTCAATTTGTGCCTATCAGTCCCTGTCCTGTCACTACAGCTCCTGATGAAGAGTCCCTCTCTGGCTTCCCTGCAGGCCCCTTTCAGAAACTGGAAGGTTGCCATGAGGTCTCCACACAACCTTCTCCAGGCTGGACCGCCCCAGCTGTCTCACCCTGTCATTATAGGAGAGGTACTGCAGTCCACTTACCAACTTTATGTCTCTCCTCTGGACTTGCTTCAATAACTCCATGTCCTTGCTGTGGTGGGAACACCAGAACTGTACACAGTGCTTCAGGTAGGGTCTCACAAGGGTTGAGTAGGTGGGGAGGATCTCACATCCTATGTAAGAGCAAAGCACACAAATACAACCACGTCTCAGACTCGGTCATTTGGTGATCTTCATTGTTTATGGAAATATTTTGATTTGCCTTAAATTCTTTGTCAAAATGCACTTGAAATTGCTCTACACATATTCCCTTTCATCCAAAAAGCATATTGGATTTATAGCAAAACCCAGGGACTGTTGCCAACATTAGATACTTGTTACACACACCATACTGCTAAAAAATTTCTTCCAGCCTCAAAAGCTTGTAACCAAAAGAGCAGTGCAATCTAATGTCAGGAAAGAGGAAGTATCACTCTCACCATTTACAGGTGGTAAGATATAGTCAATTAATTAAATTTTCAGTTGAAACCATGTTTGTTCATTTACACATTTGTATAAATACCTGACTCAAAGATTATCTCCAAATCACTTTTCAGTTTCCTGACTGTAAAATAATCCTTTAGATAATGTGTCTTTTTCAGACACATTTGCATCGAGTGTTACATGGCACTGGGTGCTCCAACTAAAGTAGTGAGCTTTTCCATACAGTTCAAAGCATTATTTGGCATAAAAACATTATTTCTTGAAATAATGATTATGGCAATTCTGAAAATGCATGTGAGATATTCAATTCTCGTAGATATCACTGAAGCACATTTTACTTGGGTTTTATTTCAAGCTTTTTAAGAAATAAACATCTATGGGCTGTTTTAGCACTCCATTTGGGGTGAAAAGTTTTTAGTTAAAAATTCCTTTATGCAACTCAGCTGTTGTTTTTTTTTTTTAGTTCAGTTTTTTAGTTCACTGTAGTTCTTGTTATTTCTTGTCATGAAATTGGGATTTATTAATATTCTTTCATCCATACCGTTCCATAACAGTATGCGAGGGAATCTGCTAAACAAACAATAATGACTTTGTTATGCATGTAGGAAATACCATAACTGAGAAATATTTTCCCAGAGATTTAAAACCATCTATTTTTACTTTGGCTATTTCCTTATTTTCTAGATTATTTTCTCTTTTAACAACTTCTCTATTGCACATGTGTTTAATTTTCTTGTCTCATCACAGGTGCTTGATTTGTCTTTAAAAAAATTTTGAAGTTACACCTGATGTTTTGGTAATGTTAAATAATCTCTTTTGTACAAGCAATCACTTTGGCCTTTTGATTTCGTTTTGGTTTTGGGTTTTTCCCCCACCCCCCACTGTTAATGGTGAAAAAAAACCCAAACTTGCAATGGACCGTTTCTGAAAATTCTGTTGAATTTTAGCTTTGAAAAATATCAGCTTTAATCATTTTCTACTATTACTTTCAAAATCAGATATCTACTTCATGTTTAGTTTCTCATGTTGTAATATTAAGGCATCAAGTAAGGGAGAGCACCAGGTCCCTGTGATTTATCTGCAACAGCTGATTCTACAATGCTTTATCCTCAGTTAATTCTCTAGACATAGGTGTCTAACCAATTTTAAATCATTACCCATATCAAAGGACAAAAACAATGTTTGCCACAAGCATAGAGGGGATTAAAATTTAGGGGACAGCAATGTGAAAATGTACTGAGTAGAATACATATTAAACTGAAAATCACGTAAATCCTGTTGTGGGCAGGAATGCAGCATGTCATATAGACAGAATTTCAATTTATCATTGCAGTAATTGCAGTTCTAACAATCTCATTAAATTATAGTAAACAGACACAAGTAATCCAGTGCTATAAAACAAAGATCTATTGTTCCCCCCCTTACAGGGTCTTTTAGGCCTTTGATGGCTTTGGCAATTTAATAATTCACAAGTATTTGTATCCTCCTCTTCCTTCCTCCATGAATGACAACAAAAGACTCCTAATCCTACCTTAATGTGGTTAATTTAAAATTCCTTCGATGTATGTTGGAAATGGAAAAATTCTTCAGAAAAATTTCATTGAGTGACTCCTTAAGGTGCCACAGACAGCCTTTATAGTGGTCTATGAATAATGGAATTGATTTGAAAGAGATTTGTGAATCTGTGTCTCGTCTGGTTGATTAGAGCTAGCACTTTGTAATCTGTAGTGAACAGCAGACTGAGCTACAATGATCTATAAAATAATACTGTTAAAAGTTCTAGAAAAGGGAAAACAGAAAGTCATCAAGAGAATTTGTAGGATGAAAATGTAGATAAATATCCATGTAGATAACCACAAAAATATTTTGAAGAGACCAACGGAGACAGCATTTATACTGCCTTGATCAAAGAAGATACTCTGATACTAGAAAGAAAAAGAATGCAACTATGAAATCAAGTCTAGTGGAAGTATGGAGTCAGACTATTACATCTAGGACATAACATAAATAGTGCTAAAGAAAGACCTGAACATATGAAACTCTCTACATTACTCGGAATGCAGCATCGTATTGTACCTAACCCTTTATACGCTTTGCTAGAAATACTTTTTATACAAAGTTTTCCAAAATTTTATCACAGAAAATATTCAAATATCATTTGAGCTTCATCATCATTAAATCAAACCTGAACATTTCTTGCTTCATATTTTCATTAGAAGTGTCAATGCTCTCTCATAGCTCCACTAGAACAAGAGCTAGACTATCAAAAGTAAGACATTATTTTTTATGCCTCTCTGCCTCTCTTCTGCTTGCTACTACATCTTTTTTGATGCTTTTCTCAAGGGGAAAACCTCAGCAAATGATAACATATCAAAGACCACAGGTTTCTCTAACATCATAGCAGTGGTTTGGGATGGTGACTGAGAAGTAAACTCTTTCCTACAGATTAATGTTGGGTTTTTATTATACTTTTATGTGCTGCCTCTAGCTAGGTCAGGGTCTAGAAATATTGAGGTAGGCAAATATGGAAGAAGTGGAGGAACATAAAATAGCTTTTTGGTTTGCAAAAATATATATATAGAGAGAGGTATTTATATCTCTCAAAGCTATGCTGTCTTTAAAGTCTGTGGAGAAAAAAAAAAGTTTTTTTCTGGATGGATAATTCTTGTAGTCATTTACAATTGGTGATAAAAGTATAAGAAAAGCTGTGCTCATACCCTCTAATGACAACTAACAAATATAATTGAGCATTATAAGAAGAACTCTTGGCCACCTTTGACAGCTACTTCTAAACAGCTTGAAGACATTTCCCAGTGATAATTTTTCCAAAATACTGCATTTGCACACAAGAATCGCTATGTCTCACCTTTGGAGAATCTTCAATCAAGTAAATATCTACATGTGAACAAAGGAACCAAAGGATGGGTGGAGCTCATTTTGCCTCAGCAGCTCTGACGGTGCTGTGCTGTGCCTCGGTGACACCCCGGTGCTTTGGCTGCTGCTGAGCAGGGCTGGCACAGCACCAGCGCTCCCTCCCCACCAAGGGGCTGGGGCGGGCAAGGGCCTGGGAGGGGCACAGCCAGGACAGATGACCCAAATTACCCAAAGGGATTGTCCATATGACATCAGCTCATATATAAAAACTAAAGGAAGGAGGGGAGGGACTGATCTTCCAAGATTTAGGATGTGCTTCTTTTCAATTGACGCATAATAAAATATTTTGGTATAAATAAGTTGCATTATATATATATATATATTTGGTATATATAAGTAGCAGCAGGGGTAACCAAGTAACCTGCTACTTTTTTTCTGCCTGCATTCATATCACATTGTAATCTCTCTCAAAAGGGAACATTTATTTTCTTATGACTGTCAAGGATGTGGAGGCTTCACAAAGTGCAAGAATTCCTCTCAGTAATCATATTATTAACAGATTATTTCAAAATAACTTAGTGTACATATAAAAAATCTTGACAATGTCATTAGACTATATTGTTGTTATAAAACTGTCAGAAATACTGGAAGAGTTTACTCCTAATTTATTAAGTTCTCTCTCTTTGTCAGCAAAGAAATAATATACCAGAACCAGAAAATAAATAAATCTGGAAGTCTGGTCCACAGACAATCCAGAAATACAGACAGGTATTCAGATCCAACTAAAGGTGCCATCATACCCTCAATCTCTTACAACACTGCTGCTTGAAAACATAGGATTTTTACATCTCTATCAGAGACGGAGGGAGTGCTTTTAACACCGTAATTGATTATTGGATAGAAACACCTGTATATCTCCAGACTCTGAAGTAAGCTTATCCTTTCTGTTTCTCTCTACCTTGTCTACAAACTTTGAAATTTACATCTCTATTCCTACAGTTTATTTGGGCATAACAGCTGTACATGGCATATTTCTGATAGCTAAATCCTGCCTCTAAACAAGGCACATTTCAAGTGACATTATCTCCATTGGGAAAATATGGATAGGGGGTCGTCTAAATCGCAAAAGTATATTTTAGGAAAAAAAACCCAAACAAACCAACCAAAACAACTGTTATTCCTTTATGTGTTGTACAAAATCAAAGATGGGATGCTACCTTCCACTATATAAAGTATAAATATATAGGGAACATAGTCTGATATGCATTTAAATGTGTTAACTTTTTGTCTGTTTTTCCGTTTCATTGCCTCTTAATATATGTGTGCACATATGCATTTATTTTTAAACATATGATTGAACAAGGAAAAAAAAATTAAAAAGTGTATTTACCCCTCTAGCAGATTACTTCTCTGAGAAAGAGGTATATAAACTGTCTGTTCTACTGATCAAAACTAATATAGTTTATCTCTGTCCTTTGTATATTTCTTTTAACACATTATCATTAATAGTAATTATTTCTGTTATTATCATGTTTTCATTTTCATTTATTTTTTCTATCCATAGAGCTGTAGCTTAGAGAAAAAACAAAATAACGGAAAAAGGATTAATTAAAATAGGTAAATGATCTCTGTAGTCTTTTTAAGTTTGAATTTAGTAGGAGAGAGAATTTCTCTGTATGTTCTTTACTGTTCCAAAACCTTCTCGGATTTTTTTTTCAAAGCCAGTATTTTAACACTGTTGCCAGGAAGAAAAAAAAAATAAATGCAAGCATAAGCTGCTGTTCTGAAAACATCACTCTTGTAATTTCAGGCTTGTGTTTAGTGTCCCCATGAGTGCCATTCCAGCACCATTGGCTTCTCTTCTGTTCTTGCAATTTCTGTTGATTGTGTGTGCATGGCCTCTTCCATCTGCTGACAGTAGATCAAAGAAATAAGCAACACTGGTAAATATTTTGCTTCACATAAATACCACTAAACTTAGAGTTAGACACGCACACACACACACACACACACACACAAAGAATAAACTTACTGATACTATCACAATAACAGAACTCATTTGTATAATATACTGAGAAAATGTCTTATGAAAGTAAAATTATTTGGATGATATGATACATGTAGTTTTCTTAAGAATTTATTGAACCCAAGTTAAAAAAGTGAATGATACAACCTTAAATCAAGGCTGGTGAGGGGAGAAGCAGAAAAGAAATCCTATTCTAGTTCATAATGTCAGTCAAGACTTACTGGTTGATCTGCACTTAGTTCCAATGTGCTTTTTACACACACACACAAGTGCACATATGCACACAGGCACAGACATACACATTAATTGAGTCAGATGTACATTATATGTCCATAGTTACTGCAGCTACCTTTTTTATTACAAACAGAAATTGAAACCAAATATTCATGTACAGAAAAATAGCTATATAATTTCCTAATATCTGTAATAGATTCCCTGTGGAACCGACACACAGAATAACAAGGCGGAGACAAGAGGTCTGCAGTGCAAAGGTGCTCTCCAAAAAGAGGGTGAGCCTGTTTATTTCTTTCATTTTTATACATTTGTGGGTCTGGTTGTGGATTGGCTGCTGGGGTTACTACCCCTTCATCCCATTGGCCAGGTCAGCTGTCAACCAACATTATTTTCAGGCTAAAAAATATGTAAATAAAAGACAGTGAACAGAAACAAGGAGATTTGTTTATGTTCCAAGGTGTGAGAACCTGAAAAACTGCTCCTAATATTGTTCAGAAACTAAAGAACTGACTCCATCTTATGTACAATGCACAAGGCTTAGAAAAACTCAGAATAAACAGGGCTACAATTCCCCAAAGCAGCAATATTAAAACAAGCTTATGCAGCGGTTTCAAGATTTGTGCCTTTAGATTTTTCTGGTTCCTACCTTGTTCATCCTGCTACTACCAAAACTGGCTTTAGCCCCTCACTTTGCATCTGCCTGAAAACTGAAATTGACAACTACAGCCCTGAGGCTTTTGATATCATCATGGGCCTGGACTTTTAAGCTCTCTGATATCATCTTCTACACTCCAGTTTTTACTTTAGAGTCATGGACAAGTCATTCTATACAAAATAAAAAATTGTTATCTCTGTCTGTATGTTTATATTCCAAAATCACTGTATCCATAGGCATTACATTACACAGTTGCATTGCACTGAAATTTGAAGGATTTTATCATGCTACAATTAAAAAAAAAAAAATTGCTCTTAAATTACAAATACTATTTCTTCCCATCCCCCTGTCATCTATTTTTTTTTTCCCCTTCTGTTTCTTTGGGGTTTCTTTCAATACAAACTAACAATTAACCTTAATCTTCCTCACGCTTTTTCTTTAGGGCATACAGGTCTGTAAAACAAAAAGAATCAAGTCCCATTAATTTACTGCGAGTGTACCAAAGTATTTTTATAGATAAGTTGATACAGAATCATTTGGAACTTATTGCTCTCCTTTGTGTTCAAGGCCTGAAAAATTAGAAAGTTTTCAAATGTTTAAAAAACCCCATATGTCAAGTAGGAAGAAAAATTGTCTTAAGAGTCTCTGAAATAATTGAAGTGTCTTTATTTCCAGGAGCTTTGTGTTTTTTTCATTAATATGTATTTAATGCTATAATAATTTGGTTCTGATTCACCAAACTATTTGCTGTGTAGGTAAGATTCCATGCAGCAATAATTTCACATTGATTTTAGGAAACAAGAAGAGCTGATAATTGGTCAGAAGATGCCTTAAAAGGTCCCCAAGCAACCCTATTTTCTAAATCCTAGTGAAAAGAATATCCAACAGGAAAAAGAAAAAAGGACATAATATCTTTAGACTGTTCATACATATGTTGGAGTAAATATTAGCTCTAAGCTAAGGTAACATTTAAATATTCCAGCATTCATAAGCCTACCCTGCGAATTACTGCTGATTTTCAATGGGATTTATTAAACTGTCATAATTTTAAACTATTTGCAAACAACTACAATTTGCAAACAATACTGTATTTCTCAGTTGCAAAGTATTTAATATAAAAGCACTATAAAGATTATTATGTTAAAGTTATGATTATAATACATCTCAGCTATGTTATTCCAAAGAATACATCACTGAAAAAGTGAAGTTGTATCTACTTTATCTACCTATGATAAATTCAAGAATTAATAAATCTGGTGTTGTCATTACAAACTCTAGAGAAATTAAAACTATTCCTATTGTGCATACACTAATGATTGCTATAGGGTCAGTCTTAAAAGGTGAAAATTGTGACAAAACTGAAGCTTGTGTGAGTTTTTAGATGATGATAAAAATAAGCTGCAATTTCTAAAGGAAACTTTTGATGTAACTGCTGATGAGGAGTTTTGAGAGACTAGCTTTTAGACTAGATGCATAACACCAAATTTGAAATTCAAGCTTTCATATTACAGGTACGGTGATAGTGATCTTGCTCTTAATTACAATTTTTAATGTAAAAATGTATTAGTATTTAAGATAATATGTAAAAATTTATATGTATTTAAGCCTACCATACGGAATTTCAACTCTGAAGTTTTATCCTTTTTCTTAATGAGACTATTTTTCAGTGCCATGGCACTGTAAATAACACAATAGAGATTTCCGTTTTGGATATGGCATGAAGGCATAACATAGGTAACCTGGAAATGCAGCAGTTGTGTCACTCATATCCCTAAGAAATTAGGCATCTAGATTTGATTAACTATAGAGAATCCTTCTGAAGGCAGTCGAAGGCAACCTCTGAAGAAAATTTATCCTTTCTTGAAGAAACTCCAAAAAACAGATGAACTCCCTCTTCTTTTTACTTCCTCTCCTATTCTTTTACCTGAAGAAAACCATTTACCTTAGCCTAGATACAAAATGTAGGTGTCTGAAGTTAGAGAAGATGGATT
Organism: Prinia subflava; assembly: GCF_021018805.1. NCBI lineage: Eukaryota > Metazoa > Chordata > Aves > Passeriformes > Cisticolidae > Prinia > Prinia subflava. The sequence continues at coordinate 61,277,936 of NC_086249.1, forward strand.
TCTCCTTGATGGATTCACCATGTACTGGCTGTGTTCCTAGCCAGAAGTAAGCTTTTAAATAAATATCAATCATGACTTATTATTTTTGTTAACTTGCTTTTGTTATAGGTAAAACATGCTTCCAAAAGGATTGCAGAATATTGTTGATAACCTCTCACTGGTTTAAAAAAAAAAAAAAAAGAAAAAAAAAGAAAAAAAAGGAGAGTTCAGAATGCTTGGAATTTTTTTGTTGTTTGTTTTGAGGTTATTTTTAAAAGATTATATTTGAGCTAGTCAGATTAAAGTCCTGCCATAATCGAAACAAGTACCTCTATTATGCTTTATGCATCATAATATTAGATGTTTATGGTAGGGAGAGCTAACATAAACACATAACAATACTACACATAACTAACTAACATCTACACATAAACATCTGGGTAGATGAACTTCCTCTGGTAATATCCCATCCACTAACACATGCACACATGCATAGGGAGAAGAGGACATTAAAAAATCAGTACAAAGATACTAATTTTGAACCTATATAGAAAAATAAGTCTGTGCATTTTAATCCAAAAAATCATGGAGCTCATTGGTAGATGGTCATTGACAACAGCAAGATTTAAATCAAATTCTGTTGGTGCCCATACATTTTGCAGAAAAAAAATGTGCTGCCTTCTTTATGAAAATTGTGTGTAAGGGTTTATTTGCCCAGCTTTAATCCATTCTACTGATGGAAATATTTAATCAGAGGAAATAGGTACACCCTATTCAAAAGAGCTTCAGTGATTTCCTGTATTATGCAGTTTTACTCCACTGCTGGTGAGGAATGCTATTCAAAAGCAAAACAAATACCAACTTGTATGCAAATGAACATGATGAGTACCAAGTATTTGTCTACTGTTGAACTTGTTTCTCTGTTCTAGAAATATTTCTGAGTTAATTTCATCTGGATTACATACATACTTGTTTTGTAAAGGCAAAAGTATTTGAACTATACTTCGTATTTTATGCTGGTTCACCTCTAAAACTAGAAATTAATGTATATGTATCTGCACTCAAGTCTTTCTCAATCATCTTTCTAAGTGTTCAAAAACTATCAAAACCAATATGATTTTAATTTTAATGTTTCTTTTCTATTTGTAAAACAGGATCTCCTTATGTTCTACATATTAAACAGAAAGACTGAATAGCAAGTCTAATCTCAAATGAAATTCGGTGGAAATTCAGCAATGAATAGCATGAAAAATTATTTACATGGAAGAATGTTAAAAAACTCACTGTTTCTAGTGGAAGCATCCCAACTGAGTCATGATAAAAAGGTTATAGATGCAAGAATGTAAAAAACAACATAAAGCCATACCATCATTGGCTTTGATACACAGGAAGTTAATTAAGAGCATCATTAGTACATATTACATACATGTCTAGAAGACATAGAATTTATGTGATAGTCTTATTCTAAATATCATTGAGTATTTGATTAAAAAAAACCAAGCAAACAAAGAAAAGAAACAAACCCCCCCCGCTTCCTCACCAAAACAAGATATTGGATGAATGTCTTCATATTTCACAATTCCTGACCAAAAGGACACATATTTTGGTAACATAACAGCAAGACTTATTTTATCTGAAATTACTGTGAAATAATCATACAGCAGCACTTTAATGGGTGCTTGATGCCTTAGAGACTTACATTTGACAAATGATTCATGTCACAGGATTGATTCATGAACTTCTTGTGGTGACAGGCACTATTTAATTGCTAGTATGCTTAAGAAAGTCTTGGGTGATGAAGAAACACTACAGGACAGATTTCAAATATACAGACATGACCTGTGCCCTACGGTTTACTTTTTTGGGGGGCTGGGGCTCTGTTTAATTTAGAAACTATTTATGTCAAGGTCAAAAGTTTCTTTCTCCTTTTCCTGAAAATAATTCAACTACCAGCTTCATGGTTCAGTCCAGTATTTTTTACAGAGGACACTGTTAGACTTTCAGAATCAAAGGGCTGAATGAAAGGTAGAGAAAAATTCTAATATAACAGCTAACTGCATTATATGGTGCAAACATGTATCCCGAGATATGAAATGGAAACAAATCTTCATGACTTTGTAAATGTTGACTAAATTAAAGGAAAAAACATACTTCAAAGATAGGATTGCTCTGAAAACTCATGTGGGTTATTACTGTATTGCTGCTGTTAAATTTCCACAAGGACTTCTTCAAAGGGGAGGAGAGAATCATTGAAAATTTGAGCTCATAGTGACACCTGTATGAAACTGTTGCAAAGAAACTCCAAAGTATATTTAAAAGAAAACAAAACAAAAAGAAACAAAATTAAATCCACAACAAAACAAAAATAAGAACCCAACAGAACAGCCTTATTCCAGAGTTTTCAAAATCCTATACACAACACATCATTAAGAGAAACTGCTTAGCTTTGCAAATTACTGCAGTAAATGAGGGGTACTGTATCAATTCAGAGAAAAAGTCTAGGATACAAAAGAAATGAAGTAGTGGTAGTTGTAATTATCAGACTGATAGAAAGTAAAATTTATTAACCCTGATTGAATTTATTTTCAAATTTGAGGAATATTATCCTGAATGGTTAATGTTATGAAGCTAAAATAAGTAAAAAATTATGAAATGTCTTATCTCAAAACTTAGATTTTATGTTTTTGTCAGTCTTTGTTTTTATTGAATTTCATGGAATTGTGGAATGGTTTGAATTTGAAACTACTTCAAAGGTCTTCTTGTTCCAAGCTTTCTGCCTTGGGCAGGGACACCTTTCACTAGACCAGGCTGCTCAAAGCCTCATGCAACCTTGGCCTTCTACATAGGCACTTCTACAAAAGGAGCATCTACAATGTCTCTGGACAACTTGTTCCTGTGTGTCCCTGGCCTCACAGTAAAGAACTTCTTTCTCAAATTCAATTTAAAGTTACCCTTTTCAGTTTAAAGATGTTCCCACTTGTTCTATGGCTACATGACCTTGTAGAACATCTTTCTGCAGCTTCATTGAGAACCCCATTTAGGAACTGCAAAGAGGCTATGAGATCTTCCCAGGCTCTTCTCCACACTGAACAAAAATCTCTCAGCCTGTGAGGTGAGGTACCCAGCCCTCTGACCACCTCTGTGGCCCACCTGCACACTTCATCAGCTCCATGACCTTCTTATGTTGAAGGCCCTGGAGCTGGATGCAGGTGAGGTCTCACAAGAGCAGAGGAGAAGAACCATCCTTCCTCAGCCTACAGGCCACATTGATTTTGATCCAGACCAGGACACAACAGGTTTTCTGAACTGCAACTGCACAGTGCAGGGTCATGTTTGGCTTCTCATCAATCAACGCCCTCAAGTCCTTCTCCACAAGGCTGCTTTTAATCTGCTCTCCTCCCAGCCTGTACTTGTGGTTGGGATTGTCCCGACTCAGGTACAGGACCTTGTATTTGGCCTCACTGAACTCCATGAGATTTACACAGGACCACCTATCAAGCCTGCTGAGGTTTCTCTGGGTGGCATCTCTTCTCTCCATCTTGTTGATTGGACCCCACAGCTTTGTGCTGTCAGCAAGCTTGCAGTGAATGTACTAGATCTCTCTGTCCATGTTGTCAGCAAAAATTTTGAACACGTTGGTCCCAATACCAATCCCTGAAGAAAATAATGTTTTCAATTTCAGTATGAAACATCTCTTTAATAGTAACTATCAGGGCAGAATATTAAATCCATTTTTTTTTTAATCCTGACTCCCTGTGTTCCTTTGTTTCAGTGTCTAAAATTCACTGTTCTAATTTCAAGGTGAGATCTCATTCCAGTTTATGACTCTATCCACTACAAATAGGCAAATCAATGTATTACTGTTTCTTTCTGATTTTTAGTTGTTCACTAGAAAAAAAGTGTCAAATAGGACCTCCAGGGCATTTCTCTTGAAAATCCACCTCCATAAATTGGTTCCACAACCCTTTATGTAATCATGATCATATCCAAATATTTATCAGATTTTTTTTCCTTAGCAATGCTGTTTTATTTCCCACAATTTTCCTATTTGATCAGTTTTTTACTGATCATTTGTTTTTTTCCACAGACATTACACTACAAGAACCAAAGAGAATGCTGTGAGTTGTTACATGGTGGTTTATGAAATAAACAAGGCGAGATTTATTTGAAATATCTGATCTTTGTACTAAAATATGCCTGTAGTACTCAAATAGTTAAGCAGTAGTTAAATCAGCAGTTATGGCCTCAGCAGGTCATGACACTGCATTATTCCAACAGAACATATGCAGGCATCAAATGCCTTTTTTGTTTCTAAGTTCATATACACATTTTCTGTTTTGCTTGTTTGGGTTTTTGTTAATTATCTAATATTTATGTCCTTCTTAGAGGGACAATCACGTCATATTAAATCTTCATAGAAAAAAAAATTCAATCATAATTTACAGATTAAAACCCCACAACCTTAACATAAAAATACAGAGGTATACATTTGTGTGTTACAAAGAATGACTCACTTTTCAAATGAAATAGAATTCCTGAATCTGTAAGATTCAATTTCATTTTTTCTCTTTCCAATTTAATCTAGAGATGCAATATTCAGTCTTGCAGTTTCAGTTGTGAGCTTTCATCATCAGTTATTACAGTCTTTCTTACTATTTTGTCTAAAAAGTAATTAATTTTAGAACTGGCAGAATTCCAGGAGTCATTCTTACTTTTATAGCAGTCAGTATATAAAATATTGCCACATAATTTAACATCAGAGTCTAAAATTAGGGGTTTTAACTTAAATCTGTTGGAAGAAGAGACTAGGCCAAAGAAAATTTGTTAATAGGTTTTTTGTTGAATGCGAGGTATTACCTCATAGATCTGTTCATAAATTCCTATAAAACTATTGTTTTCTTTACACATATATTGCCTATATTTTGAATCAAGTAGTATTGATTGTTCAATTGCATTGTCTTAGATATTCTTTGATTTAATAATATACAAATCTTGGAAATAAAATTAAATCTGTATCTGTCATATTCCATTTCATTCAAATACAGGTATTATGTTATATCATTATTTTCTGTGACAGTCATAAAATCAATTGCATAATCTGTTGTAACTTGAACATGTATCTAAATACTGAAAAATATCTCTGTATTTAACTTTTCTATCAGTCCTTATCAATCACCTTTTATTTTTCCAAACTACAGAAATTCTTAATCTGGTGTATGTGAAATACTTACTGCAGCCGAGATCCTTTAATTCTTTCAAATATCGGTCAATCTTTGATGTCCTAATACCACCTAGTTTCAAAATGCTACAAAGCTGTACGACAAGGAAATATAAGGATTCAGGATAGTATGAAAGTGGGAAGATGATGTCTATGATGTCTTTCTCTTTTTTTTTTTTTTACTAACACTCTCTTGCTTGCTTTCTCTTTTTCTGCAAAGATAATTTGATCTTTTATCAAGAGCAGGAGCTTGGATTGTCCCCTGAGGGTTGTTACTCTCTTGCTGTGGACTATTACACAAAAACATGAAAATCTCCCCAAAGGGAATTATTTTGGTATGAGAAACACTATGCTATTACGGATTAATTTCTCTCCTAAAATCTATTGATTTCACACTGATTTCCCAGTGCTCTGTTTTGTTCCAACATTTTTGCCAGGGAAAAGAAGAAATATTGTAGCTGGGGTTAGGAAGAACAGAGGGACATATTCAGGGTTTCCAGTTCTTCTCCCTGGTGTGGAAAGACCAGTAGCCGGGCCACACTTATAGAAAAGAAATGGAAAAGAAGCTAATTGCAGTATAGTAACTTTGAGCTGTGCACGGTCCAATATAGAAGGTCAAGCCAGGAAGACAGCAGCAGGCGTATCTCAGTTATTTAGCAGTATGTAACCCTAAGGATTTTTGGGTTTTAGCTATTACAGAGTGCAGAGACAAACAGCATATTGTCTAATTCCAACATGTTTTTATTTAGTAAAGCAGATGTTGACTTTCTTATGTGATACTTCTTATGGTATACTGAACAGATTTTAGTTCTTATTTACTGTACCTTCTTTGTGCTTCAGCCAATATATAGCCCATTTCATCAGTCTTTTTTCTCTTTCAGGATGATCCCAACACATAAAGTGTTAGCTTCTTATATGGACTCCTCACAAGGGATCTCTAAAAAATCTTATCAAAAGATGTTTGCTGCACACTTTCATCATTCTGGCAGCTTGATTAACAATGAGATCTGACAAACTGATAAGATGACCATTGCTTTAAAATTATAAACCAAAAAATACACAATTTTTTTTGTGTTAATCAAGCTGTAGTTTTCCAAATTTAACTCTTAAAATAGCTTTTAAGATTTCACATGGCTGTGAGTATAACGGATCTATAACTGTTTACTATAACTATAGTACTCAAAGGCTTTTTTCAAGTTATTATCTTACAATTCTTGACCACTCTGAGAAATTTTGCTTCTACCAATTTCATGACAAATAATAATCCAGATTCAGTGGTTTCTTTTCTTAGTTGCTCCCTTTGTTCAGCTGTAAAGACATTTACAAAATATAAAAAGATGTCTGCTATACATTTGTTTGTTTTTGAAGTTTATTACTTATCTAACATTATGTGTATACACAAACTTCTAAATATTTATTTAACTAAATATATAAAATAATGCAAATAATGTTACAATGTATACTTTTTTGTCTGGGTTTTTAAAGAGTGAGTGTATGTTGCATTTTATTAATTAACTTGACATTCCTTATCATAAATGCATTCTTTCATGACTTTCTCTTTGCAGTGAAGCCTTGACTACAGTAAAAAATCTGAGAATAATTAATGTGCAACACAATATGCATGTATGCTATTAAGGACAGAGCATGTTATCTGTGTGAGCAGTATTCAGAGTACCTAGTTATTATGTTCTGCTTTTCCCCCATGAATACTGAAAAACTTTTTAATGGCAGGTAAAATCACTGCTTTCCTGTATGAATAATATTCATGAATCACAGAAGATTAATTTGGTTTTTTCAAGCTGCATTATCAGAGAACTGATGGTGAAAATATTACAAGGTACTACAACTTGGATTTTCTTTGTTTCAACATCAATGTGAAATCCTGTTTCTCTCTTGTAGAAAATATAGCGACAGCTTTATTTTTCTCTTACAACCGCATAGATCTTAGATGATCAACAGCAGAAGGCCAAGCAGGTTATTCTGGAATGTGTGAAGAGACATTAAAGACCTATGATTACACAACTGAATTGAGCTACAAATAGCTGAGCTCCCAGCCAGAAACTCAGATATGAAGTTTCTTGAACTGTGTGCCTTTGTGGCAGTTAAGTCTCTCCTCTGTGCTGAAGGACTGACAACACTGAGGTACTAGAAACATTTTTTTTCCTCTTTTCTTCCAAAACACGTACTAGAAGTTGTTGCTTTCTTTCTGAATTAGAAAGTTAGTACGAGTTAGTTGTACTGAGAAGTACAATATTTTCAACCAGTTTAATTTACTTAGTATATCACTGTTTTAATGCTCTAATTTAAAGCCCAGCCTACATGCTGCATAACTTCCATTTACAGCTTTTAGACTAATGGCATTTTCATCACTGAATGGTGCTGTCATATAAAGTGGCTGTTTATTTCTTTGAAAGAAGTTCAAACAACCTATTCCTCTAGTTGCTTAACGAAAATGACAAAAAAAAGGATTCTAGTGTTTGCATTATATATCCATACCTAGAGACAGCACAGCTGGTATTCATTCAATTTTCTCAGGAACTGAAAATCTCAATATTGGTGTTCTGATCATCTTGCAAATATTTTATTACATATTTTCTTGTTTGTCTCTTCTTTTAATTTTTTAATTGCAGTAAAAAATAAATACAATGCATTAATTCCTAAATAGTATAACATATTACTCTATTCTTTGGTAGTGTGCTTTTGTAAGCCATTTTCCTTTACATATTATAGACACTGAAAGAGTCCTGATGTAGAAAATCATATCTTCTGGACTGTTTTTTCTTACATTTGTTACAGGAAAGGTAATCAGTATAGAGCTTGCCTTTTATTTCTTTGTTTGAGTATTGATCATTCTGCAGTTTGAATCTGCTACCACTTTTCTCCTTGATGATAACATTTTCTCTGCCTGGAGCTTCTACTGTTCTAAAATTAACTCTTGTATAATACATCATTCTTATTCTTAATTTCATATCACAGACACTACAGTGTCACATATGCAATAGTTGCATGAAAATGAAAGTTGTGAATATTGTATGTTGTTGTAGCTATTTAGAATATTATATTAGCTATTCTAATTATTGTCCCAGAGCTGCATGACCACATTATCAAAGATGATCTCATGGAAGGTACTTGATGAGCATATATTCCCTTTTTAGCATTTCCCATACATGATGAGGGAAAATATGAAAAATTGGAAAAGAGACATGCTGAACATATGCTTCTCACATGTCCCGATTTTATCATGAGCTCTCATTAAGCTGCTGCAGATCTATCAGAAATTCTGTATTAAATCTCAGTTCATTTTCAGAAATAAAAAGAGATGCACTCAAATAGATTCAGTCACTGGAAATATTTTTACCTGTATATAACTGAGGGAAAAGCAATAACCAATGGAAAATTTCTGTGTCTATATTTCTTCAATTCTAATGGGGTTTTAGAGAAAAATATTTTAGTAAAGCAAAAATCATCACTAAACTGCATTTTTAGTGCAACTACTATCCTTTAACTATGGTCAGCATGGATGAACCTCATTCAAATAATCATTTGTTTTCTAAGCAGTGTCACAGAAGTAAATACACTTGTGGATGTATAAAGGGGCAGGCTACATTCATCTGTAATTGTATGCCAAATCTAACCTTTTTGTTGAATATAGTTTAGCAAACCCTTTGAACATGATGGTATAGGAAAAATGGAGTGAAAAGTCATCAGAGACAGTTGTTGAATAACATACATTAAGTGTATGATGCATTTTTCAAAGGAATATATTGAAACATGCAACAGCAGCTTTTGCTCCTCATAAAATGCAGCATGTAGTTGTGCACATTGTGGATGCCAATACCAGAACACATTCTACTAAGCATTTCAAAACAAATTTGAAAGGCAGGAATTCTGCAAGCATTTTTGCACCTGAATTACAATTAAATAAGATTTACAGACTGAAGTTACAGAAACAGGAGGCAGGGAAATTTTGCCTACTTTCCTGTGCTTAGGATTGCACTCAAATCAAAACTAGATATTCATGATATAAGTATTGTGGGCACATACATAGACCTATTAATTGAGAAACATCTCATTGTGTACTGGAGATTACATGATAGAAGGCTTGCCTCTGCTCATGAACTGTCACAGGGAGAGGAATCAGAATAAACTAATCTCAGAAGTGAGTAGCCATGCTCCCTGCTACTCTCTTGTTTGTTACAGGAGAGCCATCACCCTCGTGGTCTGGGTATGAAACAGGATTAGTCATGAAACACTTCTCTGGATCACCTTTCAGACTAAGGAGGGTTACTGCCCAGCATGTGGAATTCATAGGACAAGGGGAATATCATCTTTGGAATTATTTGAGATTTATTTATCTATTTATTTATCTTGGAGATTTATTATGGTATCTTTAGGACTGGTAAAGAGAAGGATCAAGGTAGTTTTGGGGGAAGAACTACCCTTGGAATGGAGGGGAAAGGAAATAAAAAGTGACAATTGCATGTTAAAAAGTTGATGACCATTACGCTTCTGTGGTCATTCCTTCTGCCTGGTTATCAGAGACTGTTGTGCCTTCTTACTGAATTCCATTACTATCTATTTTCCTTTTAAGGTGACTGTCTGTCCTGTGTGTGCCTGTGTGCTGGTGGGTGCACATGCATGCACGTGGACATCAGAATGACAGTAACCATAATAAGTCTGTGGGTGATGGGTGCCCAGGTGATTCCAGGGCTTGCAACCAGGGAAGGTGGGGTTATTCAAATCAGTATATGATCACTGGTGAATATCAATCTGGACTACCCAACAAGTAAAATAAAGGTCTTAGAAATGGAAAACTTGGATGGCCATAGTTTGGGGCCAGAGATGTGTTTAATCTCTGAGTGAGACAGATGGAGAACTTGTCTGCTGGAGGGGGAAGCGTGTCCAGATCATCTTTCAGAGGGACTCTAGGAGAGATGGTGTGAGGAAATTGGACATGAAAGGATCCAGGTCCAGCTACTAGACAGACTCATTGTTTAAGATCAGTTATTGAATAAATCATACATATGTGTTTACAGAAGCATATATTTCTCACTCTTGGGCACTCATCCAGATCTGTCAGAGTGGGGAACAGGATGAATAGGTCAGTGTTTCCTGTTTCCTTGACTGCTGAAGGTCTCTGTGTGAAATGATCTTCAGGAGAAATTTTGTGTATATTTACATACATATTGTATTAGTGTGCTTGCATATATACCTGTTGGAAATATATGCTCAAATTTGCTACTGGTTGGATGTGGAGGCATAGAGCTGCAGCAGTCAGGTCTCTATTGGGCTGCAGGATTTCACAACCCATGACAAAGAAAAATGGAGTTTTAAAGAAAATGTATATTTTCTCATTAAAGAAAACTATAAAATCAAAGCAGACTAGATGAACAGATAAACATTTGTATGTAGATTTTCATCTCCCCCACACTCCACAGGAGGTACATTTTCAAAGTGTAATGCATCTTATCTTAACATAGATGCTTACAACAGTTTTTCTACATTTTGTTCTTTCACTTAAGGATGAATATGACCTAGAAAAATAGTTTTATTACTGGCACTAATTTTAGACATCTAAAAGACTTGAACCACTGTACCTTAGACCCATACTTAAATGTTTGCTGAGTGTTCAGGGCACAACTTCTGTTGCTGCATTGAAAATATTATATAGGATGACTGATTTTCTTTTCATGATTACTTCATACACTCTATCAAGCAGAAAACACATCTTACTAAAATATTACTTTCTGCAGATTGAGACTTCTAGATAAAGCTTTATGTTTTGTATTTTAGATTTGGAAGAATTATCTGTCCCTCTTACATGTACATTCAGGTCAGTCACTGTTCTGTTTTTTAACTCTTGCAAACATATCCTGCATTTGTACACTATATCATTACCTTGGGTCACCATACGCTGTTTCCTATCTTGCTATTTCTTCCTTTTCTACCTATCACTGCAGTTCTAGCTTTAGAGAAATTATTTATAAGGACAGTAACTGTGATATTAATGTCAGACTCTCTTAATTGTAAAAAAAAAAAAAGAACTTGAATATAGGCCAAGACATGGATAGGTTTCTCTTATAAGGACAGATAACACTGTTTTTTTACCTAGGGGTCATTTCTAATTTTTTTGTTCATAAAGTAAATCTCATCAAAGTGATTATACAGATTTTTTAAAATGGGAAAATCAAAGTAATTTATCTAAACCTCTTCAGGTGTGAAAAAAGGTTTGGCTCTGAAAGTCTGGCACACTTTGAAGCACCTGAAAATAGGGGTCTATAATGGAAAGTTATACAGATATTAAATGCATATTTTTCTGACAGTTCCAGCATCATTCTTTTCTCAATGACGAGGAAGGATGTGGAGAAGCCTTCAAAAACACTTGAAGATACTTCTGTTCATTTGAAAAGTTGAGAAGGTAAAGAGAGAAAATAAAAATAATATATAACTTCACTAGGAAAAGACCAGACATGCAAAAAAGAAAATGTGTCAAATCATTGCTCAGACTCCTGATTTTAAATTTGCTAGTTTGCTGTGTGTCATTTAGTAGTCTGATTTTGTGTAACTTGGTTTTGACAACTAGTTGAGATCCTGTCACATATTTGGGTATAAATTCACAGAACTTTCAAGATTTTTTTTTTATGAAAATAATTTGACAAAAAAATTGAAATAATTTGACAAAAAGCACTCTAATGATCACTCATCACCATCTGATGATCTGAAATTCTAAAAAAGCTCAGAAGACAATGTAATTTTTGCATAAAATAATCTGCATATTTTGTGTCTTCCACAATGTGCTAAATGAGAATGAGTTGCTGAGAAATTATTTTGATTTTTATCACTGTTTTTTTCTAAATACAATGTTTGGTATTTTATTTTTAATGGTAAATGGAGATATCCAGATGTGCACTTTTTAAATTGAACAGCTGTGTTTGCTCACTATCTTTTGTCTTTCATCAGTTCATCCATTCCTTACTGTTTGTTGCATTCCTTTGTTAGAGCAGATATAAAATTAGACTGTAAACAAGGCAATGCTTACAATGCTGTAAGTGGTGGTACAAAGCCCAGATGAAAGAAGATAAAACCAGAAGTCTATTTCTGAACATTGTCTGACTAGGAAGATGGAAATGGAAAATGAGAAATATAAATGTATAAAGAGTATCATATAATCTGCCTTCTTGTGCCATCTCACATCTTCCAGCAGTCAGTACCCAAAGCATTGTCGAAACTTGGGGTAGCTTTCCATCGTATGTGTGCCAGGTTCACTGTAACTGTTTTGTATTTTTTTCTGTACTTATGACACTATATTTATGTCAGTAGAAGTACAGTAGAAGTGTAGTAGAAGAACAGAAACTGAGCCTAATAACTTGTGGACACCTTCATTATGTAGGTTGCCATGAACACCGATCATTTTTAGAAGTCAAACAGTTTTCCGATTTGCTGTGGATGTAAAGCAAATCTAAATCCTGGAGTTTGCAAACTCTGGATATCCTGAATCTGCAGATATTCAAGGGCATCTAGACTTTCTGATGTTAACCAGGAGCTGAATTACTGTTGCAGACAGACTCGTGTTCTGGGCTTCTGAATACCACAGAGCCTCAGTTCTGCAGGGTTTCTCTGAAGAGGCAGTTAAAATTAAGTGCTGTACCTCTGTAAGGAAAGTAGTGATGCTAGAGGACATTTCCAGGCCTGGGACTTGATCATTGCACTGTTTAATTCTTAGAGCAGTCCCTGTCATGTATTTTGTCTAGGCCAATTAATACTTTCCAAAAAAAAAATCTCTGGGTCAGGGACCATTTGAAAGCGATGGTTTGGATGCAGCCAGCCTGAGGGATGGAACTGACCTCGGTTTCTGTGAGGAGTCCTCTGTGTATTTTTTTTTAAATCTTTACATAAACTGAGCTACAAGATGTTCCAAGTAAAGCTCCTGAACCAGAGGATTGCAGAACTATGATGGAGTGATCAAGGACTGGGAAACAAACACTCTCAGCTGTTCTCATTCAAGGGGGAAGAAAATCTTAGGAGGCATTTTGCAGTTGTATTCTACCTCCCTTCTTGAGTGAGTTTGATTCTGGTGACTGGTACTTTAAAGAAACTGATCTCTGCTTCTGAGTTCTTTGGGGTGCTGTACAATCTCCCCTGCTATATTGAGAAACAACTGTGGAAAAATCTTATTTGTGCCACCCCTCTCTATGAACTAAAAGTAGCTGATGCTAAAAATTATAATAGCTGCCTGGTTGACTTTTCACTATTCTTTTCTGCCTACACATTGCATATAGAGCACCTTCTACTATAAAATAGTATTTTTCTTTCCTTTTATTTTTTTTCTAATGCAGAAGAGGGAGAAGAAAAGAGTGGCAAAATATATTTCCCCAGGTCAACCAAGAGCAAAAGATACAAGTAAAGAAGTAAGTTGCAGGGTTTTGGTGTGTTGGTGCTAATTAAAGAACAGGATATTATTTTATGCAATCTATTTAGGCAGTCAGCTGTAATACCTAATCATTTTCTTTTTATATGTAATCCAGTGTTGTTTCTCCCACATACTACATTTACTTGATAAAGTGAGGATGATTTTCTTAATTTGAGTTTAATTGTGTAGTGCAAAAAGAGGTACATGTTCACTCCAAAAGTGTTAGCTAAACTGTGATTGTGAGTGTTCAGCTGTGAGCCTCTGGGTTCCACAGACACAGTTTGGTGTAAAATATATGTTGCTGCTGCTAAAACTGATCCTTTAGGGAAGTAGGCAGCAGGGCTAATTTTCAGCCAAATTATTTACCTGATATAGCTCCCAGCAGGTCAATGAGCAAACCAGAGCCAGCACATGGGAAACAGTGGCAATAAACCTTTGAGAAGGCAAGTAAAATTGCATTTTTATAAAGAACATATACCTATGATGTGTTAAAGGGGATGGAAAAAATAAAATTATGGTGGACAAAATACGTTTTAGATTTCCAATTATTTACTTTCCCAGAATTAAAGAATATTCCCAAATATTCTTTTCCCAGAATTAAACCCCTGTTTTCCCCCATAAGCATTTTATCTGGCAAGTATAAAAATATTGTGGCTAGCATATCACTGTCCATTTTAATTTTCCTTCCTATCCACTTACATGATGGGAAACAGACAAATGAAAGCTTTTCTTCAGGTTACAGGATGGTCCATATATGTTGTCACAGCAAGGGAATAAATCTAGCAATTGTGGGTAGTTGAAACAGTTGAAATAATCCCTCATGGCATATTAAAATATTGTTAAAAATATCATGGTATATTTATCTAGTGCTGCAAATTCCAGTGTATTAAATGGTACACTATATTAAGTGATATTTCACAAAATAATGTTTATTTTATACACTTACGTATACTATACATACTTATGTATCTATATTAATATATACAACAGAGAAAACTCTTCTGATGACATTACTATAACTGACATTGAAGTGTTTCCTGACTTCTAAATACATAACTTTAGAACCTTAATATTTTAAAGGTTTTTATTATATTCAATATATAATATTCTCTACAGATAATGTGTTGTATTACACATTCAATGAAGCAAACAACTTGTTACATGTAAATTAAATAGATTCACCTTTGACCTGCATTCCTCCAAGCTACCTGATTAGATCTGGTTATAGGAGGCATGCAGTTAGGTGAGTAGTGGTGGTATTTTAGCAGTGGGGTTTAGCAGATTACTTCATTGAAAGGACAGTAGAGCTTTTTGAAATTAGTGATTGCAAAGTTTAGCAACAACAATTTCTAATCATAATTTCTTCATAATCCCAGCTGTAAGGTGGTTATAGGCAAACTAATCCATTTTATTGCATAGAAACATTTCATTTAATATTTTACACTGAGAAGGCAGCTGGTGGTATTTCATTTCTCTTTGGCAAACTTAGAAAGCAATCATTATGTAGCTGTTAAAAGCATACTTGAAACATTCCACATTGGTTGATTTTATATTCTGACAGATCATTTATATACAATCATGCAGTGCCTCATTTTCGCAAGACCACCATTTTCTTTCAGTGAAAAATGCAAGAAATAAAAAATCATGCAAATCCTGTTATAAGGAGATTATTTCAGGAATATATAAACTCTCTGAAAACTAATGTCTTTCTTAAATATATCCAAGTCTCATCTAAATGGTAAACACCATCTAATTCATATGTCCCAGGAAAAAAATCCAATAATTTTCAAAAAAACTAAAATGAGATCTGTAAACTACATCACAGTTTTAGAAATAACTAACAGTACATCTGAAAATAGACTGGTGAAAAATAGAAGTCAGGTCTGACGTAGAGAAAGATTAGAAGTTTTTTTTTCTATTGTCTACAAACCCTGTATCTCTTTTCTAATTTTGAAAAAATACATAAACAGAAAATATTCTGAAATGTGAAACATTTACTTTTTGACAGTGTTAAATCTGGAAAATCTTTTGTTAAGTTGGAAACTGTTTGATTGACATGAGAGTAGAATTTTTTTTTCAAGCATGTCAGAAGATTGAACAGAGACCTTTAGGTAGGTTTACAAGTTGTGAATCTTCTCAGACCCATTAGGGCTCCTCTGCTCTTGTGGCACTCCTGCTCAGACCAGGTTTGTTTCTGGCTATTTTTTTAATGCTAATTGGTTGGATTGAGGAGGGAAAGGTTGTCTCCTTTCCTATCCTTAGCCTCCCAGTTGAAAACAAACATTTTCACACTGCACATCATACCAATTAGTGTGGCCGATCAGGTTTTTTCTTATCATGACCTTCTTTGTAATTTCTTGGTCAGTTTTTTCTCCACATATTCTGTTTCATGGCTCTTTTGACAAGGTATCCTTGAAGAAGCAAAGATTCTCTTTCTACCTACCCTTGCAGAGAGCACTGGGAAAACTTGTGGAAATTTTTTCCTCTCCTTTTCTCTTCCATTGTCTTCCTGATACAATTCAGCTTCCTACCCTACTTTCTACTAATTGGAAGACAGTGTCTTGGCATTGCACCAAAGTAATACTTTCATGTGTGAATCAAAAGCTAAGGCAGAAAATGAGCTTTGATCTACTGATGAAAACAAAATTTAGCCAAAAGGCAAGTTTGATACTGGGTGGGTTTGGTTGTGGGGATTTGGTTTGGGGTTTTTTTTTGTTTGTTATTGTGTTGTTTGCTTTTCTTTTTTCTTATTTTTTTTCATTCCCAGGTTTATTTATCCTCTGTTTCCTGATGGCCAAAGATGTCTCTCAAAACTTTGTTATCAAAAAATTCTTTTCACATATAATCTAAGATTACATATAGTTGTAAAATAGACGTAAGAAAAAGGTCTTTATATTTTTATAATCCCTATTTCGATAAAGGGCTCAAAGAAAATACTGGGTAGAATTAACTCCTCCACAATTCAGCAAAAGGAGGGTACATTCAGAGGACTATTCCTTCACCTATCATTATCAGTGACTCATATTGCCATCAAAAGCAGAGCCATATGGAAATTACACAGTACATACTGAAATAAACACATTAGAAATAGAGTTCAACACTGAAACAACTAGGCAACAAAAAAAAAAAAAAAAAAAAAAAAAAAAAAAAAAAAAGGAAGAAAAATAATCCCTGTCTCTGAGAGCAAAGAAAAATAAGTGTACAGCATTGTTACATAGAGAGAAGTTACAAAGAATTTTGTTGTGACAGCACAAACAGCTCTCTGCTTCTTAAACCTTATATGATGTTTCAAAGTGGTGTACACCTAGTTATTAGAGCTTCAGAAAAAGCTAATTAAGCACTTCATGGCTCCTCTACACCC
Source organism: Prinia subflava (assembly GCF_021018805.1). Lineage (NCBI taxonomy): Eukaryota > Metazoa > Chordata > Aves > Passeriformes > Cisticolidae > Prinia > Prinia subflava. Next base: position 61,294,904 of record NC_086249.1, read on the forward strand.
ATAAATGCCACAGAAATAGTCACTAATGAAAAGTGTATTATTTACTCATGTTCATAACTGAGTTTTAATATGTGTTAGACATGAAAATCCATGCATGATGAAAAGAGGCTGTCCTCCACTGAGTCACATTCATCAAGTGCAGTCAACTTGCCCAAGTTTTTCAAATGTTTTGCGGATTCAAAGATAGCCATGTGAGATTATTTACATTCAATTTACCATACACATTTAACACGACATTAAATATCACCAGAAACTGTAAGCATTGTGCAGCATTGAAAGAGAGAGAATGACTGCATTTTCACTAACAACATGGAATTGTGTTAAATGTCAATTTGATATAGTCAGGGTTTTTTTTTTGTTTGTGTGTTTGTGTTTGTTTGTTGTTTTTGTTTTGTTTTGTTTTTTGTTTGTTTTGTTTTGATTTTTTAAGTATAGCCACACAATTAAATCAGCCTGCTAGTACTAAAACTCATGAACATGTTGCAGGTATGAGTCCAGTGTAGCTGTCGTTGTCTTTGAATGGACATTTGTAATCCTTCTTAAACACAAACTGGACCAACTACAATTGCTCAGATGACTCCATACTGCATCTTCCAAGAAGGGATTGTTATGCTAGCACACAGATAAACCCAGCCTAGCATTAATACTGAGGCAGCTTTCAAGATAATAGCTGTAACTATAGGGGACCGCAATGCAGCCACCTTTACTGTGCTTTTCACCCTGCAGGTAGTGTTGTATGAAGATTACTTCGGTCCAGCAGAATTTAATAACTTGGCCAGAATCCAATCTAAAATAAGTAGAAGAACCTCCAAGCCCAAGTGTAACCAGAAAATGGTACAGCTGCATTTTTATAGCCCTATGATTAGGCTAATGTTAGACACAGCTCGTTATCTTTATTTCAGTGAAACAGTCAATAAGATACAACCCTCACAGATTATTTAGGTATTTATTATAGTAAGCTTACCATTAAGAGAGAAAGTATGTATTGAGATAGAAAGTATTAAAAATAGTATCAGAAAATAAATAATAAAAAATAAGCTCTGAAAACAGGATAAAACCATTTTCATAATAGTTACAATTTTGTAACCTAAAGAAATCTATTATCTTCTTTGATGTGTTGCATGGTCTAGAAGTTCTTGACTAAGGTTCTATTTGTGCAGTTTTTCTATGTTCGGATCCAGCATCACCTGTGACTTCCAGGAGACTCCAAGCGGGCTTAAAATAAACAGATGATAGTTCAGATATGTGATCAATCTGTCCTTCAAGTAATATCATTCATTGTCCCTCACATTTCGAATGGCTCATCTGTTTTGTAGGAATCTATATTCAAACGTGATAGTGGGTTGGAATTTTCATGTTCAAGTCCTGAAGTTAGGTCACGTAGTGGGAAGCAGTGGATTCCACCTATAAAACAGCAAAAATAGGTTGGTCTCCTCTGAACCAGACTTCTTATAGGAGGTGCACAAATGATTATTTTTATCCACCTTTGAATGGACAACATAGAATATAGAGTTATCAGCAAAAGAAAATAAACATTTTGAATCCACTATCAGATAATTTATCAAGACCCAGAGTATAATGTGTAGGAAGAATTGTTGGAGTATATTTGGTCGTTTGTTGGTAAAACTGACCTAGGAATACAGAAAACTTCATTGCTTCTATCTTGCTAAAATTAATATCTTCTTAATGATATATTTTCCCAATCTGTGTTGTATTGTAAAAGAGTCATGATTATCTATATTTTGCTAATAATGGATCATCATGAGGTTTTGAGCAAATCTTGTACTTAATTGATCTTTAAAATGTCTCTTACATTAAAGACATATTGAAAGAAAATTGTTACAACTACAATATGTTATGATAAAAATTTTTGGTGGTTGTGGTTGTGTTGGCGGGGTCTGGGCTTTTTTTGTTCATCCTGACAATAAAATAATATAATGTGTATTTCCAAGATACAAATTACACAGGATACCCTCTGATCACCTTATATGAAATACACCGCTCAGACTAAAGGATAAACTACTAATTTCATCTTCTGTACTGTTTTTTAACCCACAATAAAAGAAGCTAAAATTTGAGTAATAATTAAACCAGTTTTTTTTACAATCACAGATGCACAACTGATACACGTATGAGTAATAACAGCTACTTTCAGTCTCTTGCAGGGATTGTAGATGTTATTGTGACAGTACAATTACAGTTATGGCTAATTTCCAGAGGATTTCTGGTCTGCCTTTCATTCTGTTATTTTTACCAGGAGTTAAATACAGTACTTCTATTTAAACAGGCATATAGAAACAGGAAGTGTTTCTACAAGTACATAAGAGAGAAGAGGAAACTGAGGAAAATGTGGGCCCAGAGCCCAGCAAAATGGAGGAGCTGGTCACATGGAACATAGAAAAGGCTGATGTACTGAATGTCTTCTTTGGTGATTTTTACTAGCAGACCAGTCTTCTGGAATCGTAGATCCCAGTGGCCATATGGAATTGCTGATACAAGGAAGATATTCTCTTGGTAGAAGAGGATCAGGTCACTGCCTACTTGAACATCCCAGACATAAATAAGTCCATGGGCCCCCTCAGACCAGCCAAACCCTATACAGAAGCACACAAGTGTATTGAGGGACCTGATACATATCATTGTGCAGCCACCATCAAGAAACGCTGAGGGCAAATAGCACTCCTCTCTTTATGTTGTACAAGAATGAGGGCCCAGGGAAGTACAAGGCAGTCAGCCTTATCTCAATCCCTGGGAAGACAATTGAGCATCTAATCCTGGAAAACAGTTCCAAGAGCGGTAAGAACAAGAAAGTCATCAGGAGTAGCCAGTACTCCTTCACCAATGGGCAGTCATACCTGACCAACTTGATGAAATTCTGGCCTGGTCCTATGTCAAGCTCTTGACTCCTTGGTACAAGAGAGGCATGCATGTACAGGAGAGAATCCAGCAAATTGCCACAAAAATTATGAAAGGACAGGTGCACCTCTTCTTTAAGGAAAGGATGAGAACCTGTAACTGTTTAGCCTAGAAAAGAGGAGGTTTAGAGGGATCTTATAAATGCCTATCAATATGTTAAGGCAGGGTGCAGAGAAGATGGAGCTAGGCTCTTTTCAAAGGTTGCCAATGACAGGACTTGAGACAATGGTCACACACTAAAACGTTGGAGGCTTCATCTGAACATCAGGAAAGCTTTTTTTTTACTGTAAATGTGACTGAGCATTGCACTAAATTTCTCAGAGGGATTGTGGAGTCTCCCTTCCTGGACATACTCAAAATCCATCTGTACATGGACCTGGGTAACTGGTTCTGGTGACCTTGCTTAACCTGTTCATGGATTCAGTGATTCAGTGATTCTGTGTAATATTACACGTATTTCATTTTCACCATACACCTATAAATTTAAAGTAGTATAATTCAATTTAATCTCGCTTCTTTTTTCCTAGATGTGATAATTTCAAAAATAAAGAACTTATAAGGTGTTTCAGTACTTTTAAATTGTCTCTTAAAAAATAATATTTTTGATTCACTGGAGCATTTTTCCAGCTATATATTTAATTTATCAATTTTCATATTGGAAAGAAAGAATAAACAATCAAATAAAGCATGTATTTATAAATTAGTACATATTAAAGGAGCAGTCCCATGTACTTTTGAAGGATTCAATTTCCTGAATTGTCAAAGAAATTCCAGTAGATGACTGAAAAAATGACCACATCCTTATAGTGCTATGTAGAATCATAGAACTGTAGAATGATTTACACTGGAAGAAATCTTAGGGATTCATTCCAACCCACGTGCTGTGGGACACCTTCCAGTACATCAGGCTGCTCAAAGCTCCATCTAAATTGGCCTTGAATTTACTCCTAAAGTCTAATTTAAACCCTCTTTCTTTCAGTTTAAAATCATCCCCCATTGTCTTATTACTACACTCCCAGATAAAAAGTCCCTTCCCATATATCCTTTAGGTCTCCTTTAAATATGGTAAGTCTGCTGTAAGGTCTCTTTAGAGTCTTCTCTTCCCCAGGGTGAGCAACCCCAGTTCTCTTAGCCACTCTCACAGAAGGTATGCTTCAGCCCTCTGGTCATCTTCATATCTTCCTCCTCTGGACCTGACTGAGCAGGTCTATGTTTTTCTTATGCTGGCAATCACAGAGATAAACAGGGTATTTCAAGGGAGGTCTCACAAGAACAGAGGAGAGGAGTCCCTCCCTTGACCTGCAGCCCTTGATACTGTTGGCTTAATATATATAAGACAGGAAGAACACAGACAAGATGATCACAATATTTGCTTGTCTCATCATTGTTCTTCCTTAGCCATCTGCTTATGGTTACTGTTTGAGACAGAAGACCGATTTGAAGGATATTATCTAATCAGGTAAATCTGATCTTTTGCTCTTGAGGTAGCTGTAGTCTTTGCCACAGAGTGGTCCTGCATTGATATCACTGATGTTTGGAGGATCACTGAGTACAGAGATCTCTGCAGTAGTTAAGCAAATGGTTGATTTCACTATTCAAATGATTTCTTGTTTTCCACTTTCTTCATTGTGACATGGATTTAGAAGATATTGTGATGTCCTCTAGGAAACTGGAATACTTTGACATAAAACACCAGCTAGAATCTGTGTGGTGTTAGGAAGTCGTTGATTTAACATCAGTATGAAATGAGTTTTCTAATGTTGCAACTCTGCCACAACTGATTTTTAGCACCAGTACCCTGCTGATTTTTTTTGTTACTGTGCACTTTCACAGCACCAGTACTAGAACTCTTTAGCTAGTGTTACAGAGTGCTGCAAATGAAGACTCAAGTATTCAAATAGCCAGAGGACTGTTTGTATGCTTTCCCATCATATTTGCATGCAGCATCATGCATGGACTGAGTCTATTTTTCACCCAATTGGAACTGTATATGATAATGGGTGTACACTTGTATATCCGTGTCTTCTAGCAAATACAGAGTTTCAGTTTGCATCCCTTCGTGGAATTTGATCTCAGAGCCATAACTGCATTTAAGTTTTCTAAATGTCAGGAATTGACAAACTTTTAGTTTTTAGTAGAATTGAATAAAAAAAAGGGTACAACAGCTGTAATTTTTGTGAAGCTCATGTAATCTAAAAATGGATACACAATTTGCCTGCCAAGTTTTAGCCCAAAGCAAATTTTCATGGATAAATTACACAGCCCTAGAAATGTTAAGATGATAATAGCAGCAGTGAAATGTTTCTAAGTGCAGCAGTGCAAACAATGACCAATTACCATGCAGTTTTACCACTTCAGCACAAAAGAAAGGCTCTACAACTATGAAATTTGAAAATGCCAAAGAAGATTGCTATGGATCCAAATGCAGCTTTCAGATAATACTGTAAGCTATAAAGCCCTTTCCTTAATCATCATAAATAGGAACAAGTGAGAGAATTTTTAGGAAGCTATGGTGTAGTCATTCACAGAGCTTTAAAATGCTAAATAATAATAAGTAAAACTAAATCTGCTGAATATGACTTTCTGTCATATTTGCTGGAGAATCTGAACAACGGCAGTGAGTTTAAGTTACTGTTTTAAACTCACCAAATTAACAGGAGAACTCTTCCTTGACCAGCCCCTACCTTTCCATTGTCCACAAGAACTGCAGCATCATAAGTAGATTACAATAATTAAGATATATATGTTCAAAAGATTGCATTTGCATAGTTGCAAGGAACTAAATATCTTTAAGATTTTAAAGAATACCAATACCACTAAATTGACTATTATTGATCATTCCAACTTCATAACATTCAGTATGAATCTCTGCTCTTCCAGCCACCTTATGTAGCCAAAACTTAAAGAAATAAGCAACTATTATTTTCACACTGTATTTATGACTGACAGCAGAAAAGAAGAAGTTACTGTTGTTAATATTATTGTCATGCATATCTAGATGACACACAAAACCACCATCCAAATCAAGGTTATAATAGCCTAGGAGAGCATATTTTTTTCAGCAATACCTTAAATCTCAGGATAAAATATAGAACTAGAAAATGACTAAAGAAAATAAAACATGAGAAAAGTATCTATATTCTGAACCTGTATGTATGAACTGATGTTGGGGTAGACAGCTGTAAAAAGAACTAAAGTGCTTAGTCCCCACAGTTTATGGCTTCTGGTACAGCACTTTGATGTGTAATTTGTGAGTGTTCAGAAGGCTTAAACAAATGTGCACACGTGACTGGACAGCACAAACACAATAAGCGTGGTAAAGCATGTTTGCATAACTTTAGAAATTTGAATCTTTCCAGTATATCCACTGTGCAAACAATGATCAATATCTAGTTTGGGGTTTTTCTGGCTTGGGTTTTTTTTGGGTTTTTTTTTTTGCTATTGAAGTGTTAGGATTAAACTCAGTATTACCAAATTAAATATTTATTAGTTAAATTTGCCTATTTATAAGTGCAATAGTTCAAACCAAGTCTATCTTTTGAAAAACAGGTATAATAAAAAGGATATTTTCAGAATATGATAATTTTACTTCCAGAATGAGTGATGAATTAGGTCATTGTCACCCAGATATAAACACAGGTAAAAATTTTACAACATCACCCACATTGATGTTATAGTAATCTATAACAGTGGAAAAAAAGAGGAGAAGAAAAGAGATGAGCAGTTAGCCCATAGCATTCTTGATACATCATTTTATAACAGTTGCCTTCCTGAGGAAAATGGATCAGTATTTCACTGGTCAACTGCATGAAAAAGTTGTATCTGTATACAGAATGTTTTTGGATTTGTTTTCTTTTTATTGTATGAAAATTACAGAAATATATATATAGTTAGATATTTAAATAATATAGAGTAAGTCATTAAAACCTAAGAATCAGAGACTTCAGATTAAATGATATTAAAATTCTCTAGAATTACAACTATGGGGAAAAAAAGGGGGAGAAAAACAGCATACAGTATATACACTTCAGTGTGTTTCTAGGAGTTTTTTGCATTTCTGTAGCATAATCCATGACAATTTCTTTTTCTGTTCTTAATGCAATCCTTTTATAATTTCATAGCATTTTTAATCAAATAATCCTAAATTAAGAAAAAATCCACAAAGTGAGCTAACTAATAACATGTTGTACTTAAATGGTTTTGAAGCACAATACAAATTAGTAAATTTGTATGTCAGAAATCAAACCACTATGGAAAACAGTTTTTATTATGATTGTGATTAATATTAGACCTTTTCCAAGATGGAATGAACTTTGGGACAAACACAGGCTTTGATAAAAATAGAAGGAAAAGCTATTATTTGTTTCCAGCATTCTAGTTCAGAATAACAGCTAGAGGAGAGGAAATAGGAAGAATCAGGGAGACAGAGGAGAAAAGATACATATCAGGGAATTTTATTGTACCCCTTGTGGTAAATTAAGCACAGGTTTGTGGTTAACTGTATATTTTAAAAAATTAAACATCTCCTCCTTCCCCCCACTGTATTGAAGACAGTCTTAGAGCCATAAGCAGTCCTGCAAGGAGTCTGCAAAGATGTGTGAAGAGCCAATTCCTTATAAACAGTTACATCAGCAGTGATCCACTGAGTGTTGCACTAGAGGTCCATACCTCAGCACCAACTCTGTTGCCCAAGGGTGGCCTCTGAGTCATCCCATTCCACTTTGGCTACAAGAGAATGTTTGAGGTGTTACTTATCCTATCACCAAGGGAAATTTCCCTCCTTTTCAGGGAGGCCTACTGTCTCAGGCATTCCTGCTGCCAGACAGTTTAACTCTTTCTATAGCTGGGATTTCTTGTCCTTAGTGCCATATAACTCTTCAGTCACAAGCTGTGCAGTTATGATTTGAATTTATTTTTACTCCATCCTTTGGTACAACTTAACAGGAGCAAGTAGAAAGGAAAATGGAAAGTTAAGAAAGAGAAAATAAAAGAGTATAATGAGATCTGACAGACTAATCACAGAAATGTAGAATTATAGAACAGCTCAGGCTGTAAGAGATCTTAAAACTCGTCTAGTTCCAAACTTCCTGCCACAGGCAGGGACACCTTTCACTAGACCAAGCTACTGAAAGCCCCATCCAACCTGGCCTTTAGGTAAGTATTTCTGCAAAAGTGGCATCTACAATGTCTCTGGGTAACCTGTTCTAGTGTGCCACCAGCCTCATAGCAAAGAATTTCATCCTAATACCTAAACTAAACCTACCATCTTTTAAAGCCATTACCTGTGGTGGTGTATGTTTTTAAATCTGCAGTTTTATGTAAAGTCCAGTTGTCTATAAAATTCAGTTCAATGTACCCCTACCCCCCCTAATTAATATTCCTTTGTTCCTCTCCTTCTCCCTCACAAGGGGATATTTTTAGATCATACAGTTAATTGTCCATCATCCTTCCTGCCTTTGGTTGTCCCCACCCAGTTCTCTGTGATTAGTCCGAAGTGCCTTTCCCCTCCCCTGTTCTCCCCAGAGACTGTGAACCATTGGCTGGAGGCAGCCAACCCCACCCCTTTCTCCTCCCCTTTTGCTCCCCATAAAACCCTGTGTCAGACCAGAATCTGGGTCCAGAACCGGGCTCAGAGTTAGGCTAATAAACGTTCTCTGCTGCACCACTCCTGGATCCTCCTTTATTTCCTCTGCCTTGCTGCACCGACATCTCTCCTAAGCCCTTTCAGGGACACAGAGCCCACAGGAGTCAGTCCTGCTCGCCCTGCCTGCAGACTGACCCTAGGCTGCGCCTTGTCCCAGTGTCTGGGCTAGCTCGGGGCGAGAGCCAGTGGCTCCAGGAGGCACTGCGGCAATTACCCCTTGTTTTATCACCTCCTCCACCTGTTGCTCACATTACTTTTGATGCAGCACAGGATTCTGCTGGTTTTCTGAGCTGCAAGTGCACACTGTTGGCTCCTGTTCAGCTTCTGTTCACTAGAACTCCAAGCCCTTCTCTGCAGGGCTCTTCTCATGGAGTTCTTGTCCCCATCTTTGCTGATGTGTGGGATTGCCCTGACAGAGATGCAGCACCTTTTGCTTGGAGTTGTTGAACCTCATGAGATTTCTATTGGCTCACTTGATCATTACTGTGCCAGAAGCACCCTTTTTTGTTTTTTTTGGTTTGTTTTTGGTTTTTTTGTTTTATATATATATATATATATATGTATATATATATATATATATATATATTGCTTTTAGGCCAGATTATAAGATATACTGAGATAATTCAGATCCTATTCACATGCCTTTAAATGTCTGGTCTTTATTTCTTAATCAAGTTTGGAAACTGGAAAGACCGAATTAGTTGATATTCAGCTGAGACAAATTAGAGAGATATCAGAAGGGAGGGGAAAATGATGAATTGGTGTCTGCATCTGAAAGAATCATTTCCTACTTCACAAAAAGCATCAAAGACAGAGGTGCAGTTTCTATAAATCTGTTTTGAATAAATCTGTAACCTATATTTTTATCAGTAACAGAAATTTATTTCCGAGCATTTTCCATAATTCTGTCATTATTTTCCATGCACTCCATGCCTCTTCATCACCTTAATACAGTATAATATTTAAAAGTTGTACAGAAGCTTGAAACAATATTAGCCTTCTGTTTGTTGTATCACATGCAGAAATACTTCTACTCTCTGGATCTTGCATCACATTTCTTTCTTACAAACCACCTGTCACAGAGTGAGCTGCCATGAAAAAGATGAGCCAGCACCGTTAATTTTTAGATTAAAATTGGGAGCTGGCAGAGAAAGAAGTGTTATTGGTGGACTATACAACCTGAAATTTATTTGAATTGTTGATACAGAACCTTCCTATTAACAATTTCATAAAAGAGACCATGTGTTCAATACCCCTGAGATAGATCAGCTCCACTGGGTTGTACGAACTTTTTCTTTTCCTCTCCAGAATAGAGTCTGGGCCAAATGCAAAACTGGAATTGCTTCTGGCTCTTGGATGTATGACTAAAATTAAGAAGTCACTGGCCAATAATGTTAAGCATAATGCTCACACAGTGCTTTTGTGATTGCTAACTCTAGCAAAAAAAACCTTTCCATTTTTCTTTTTAGTCTATAAAATTGAATTACATCCAACTTCTATTAAAAGCTGTCAGACATACAGCACAAAGACTCACGTCTTGGTATTGAGCCAAAATGGATGGCTCATAACTTTCTCACTTGCACTACTCATGTGAGAGGAAAATACCACAGCCAAATGAAAAAGTAAATTTGCCACCATCAGAAAACACTCAGAAAATTGTGACCATATACCAATACAGAAATATTTTCAAGTACAAATGCACCTCATCATAAATGTTCTTTTTTTATGGATTTTTAGGTGCTTTGCTTACTGGTAGACTTTTAAAATTAAAATAAATTATGAATTTTCATAGAAAATATACTAAAGCTTCATGGACATCCACTTACTTAAAAAGTGGGACAAAGTGGTGTCTAAGGTATCCAGCACAGATCTATGTATTTAATTTGAGATATCCACTTTTTGTAAGGTGGACTACACACTTCTAAAGTACATTTGTCTTTCAATTCATGTTTATTGGATTGTCGGAACTGCTGACAAATGTAAATGTAATTAAAGCTAGAAAGCCTCAAAATGTTTACGACTTTTGAACAGAAGCATGGAGAACAGACCTTGAAGTACGTGTATAATCTTGTGAAGTGACTCAGAATAGAAGCCACAGTCCTGCATCACACATCTGGGTCTGTGTGTTACTAATAATGTGTTACCAATCAAAAAAATTCCAATGAGACAGTAGAATTAAGACTTGGATTGGCTGGTAACAGTTTCTAGGCAAACCTGTGGAAATAATTATGTATAATTTATTTAGTAAATAGACAAATAATATTAATATAAATAATGATATTTGGTGTAGTTTTACAGAAAATGAGGTTTGGGGCTGATTGTATTCCATGTTGAAATTACAAGTTTGGTTTTAAAATTTAACCTATTTAAATTAAATAAGTATCATTAGTATATTGGAAAGTCTGAGTTTTGTGTGTGCTATATTGTAGTTTGAAATATTAAAATTATCTAATAAACATGACTAGCTATAAGAAATTATCATAAAATGATGATGATAATTTGGCTTTGCAGGAGTGCTCAAAGAACAGTGAATTTTACCATCTTTACTTATGAAAATTTAATACTTGAATTAAAGCATAGAGCCACAACTGCTGGAATTTAAGCCAAACATACCACAAGGAGAAGAACATTATACATGGTAATAGTAGTATCTTAAGCCCCAGGAAAATGGAACTGTGGAGATCTAAGATATTTCTGCCACCATCTGCTTCATCTTTCTTGTATAGAGAACAAATTGTACAGTGCAAACTGATAAAATAAAAAGACTCAAGAAAAAATCCCATAATTTTCATCTTAGATGATCCATTTCATAGCCTGGAACACTGATGCAAAGTAAAAGGCCTCTACAAGGCTTCCACAAGACTTTGCACCATGCGCTTGAGCTGTAGGCATATTTTTAGGCAAGCCTTTTAAAGATTTTCAGGTTAGGCAGTGCTGTTTTTTCATTAGTACTGGCTCTGCCTTACTACGTCAGTGATGAGCTTTGTCACTGTACACCTACAGAAGGTTTTAGCAACTATGATAGGCAGTTGCATAGCAGCTGTCCTTGATTCATAATATATTTGTTTCATAACTTACTGTTTTTCTTACTTGTGCATGTCAAGAAAGCCACAAAATCTGAACTAGAATTCATGATGCAAGTTTCTGTATTTTTCTGAAAAATATCCTTATTGCTGCGTCTGTCTTGTCACTTAATATAAAGAGCAGGTGATGACAATAACCAGCAAATTCCAGCTTTTGAACCATGGAGTGAAAATGGAAAAGGGTTTTACTCTATTGCCTTTGAGTTCTTAGACAGTCAAGCCCATCTTAGATTACACAGTAGACTGCTCTGAAGAAACAGCACACTATATCCTTATGCACTGTCGACTTTAAAAATACTTTTGCTTATAGTGGCCCTGTCCATGGTAGCCACGGTGCAGGCTATCCCTTTAATGCCTTTTTCTGTGGCATAGGAACTGTGATGGTTCATCAGTTAATGTGAGTGGGCTTATCCTGGGAAGACAGATTAGCCCTAACTGCCTGCCATGGGCAGAGGTGCCTTTCACAAGGTCACTTTTATCAGGGCAAGATCCAAACTGGCCTTAAACACTTCCACGGATGGGGCATCCACAGCTTCTCTGGGTAACCTATTCCAGTGTTACTTCCCTGACAGTAAAGAATTTATTCTTTATATCTGATTTCTAACTCAGTTTAAAACTGTTACCCCTCATCTTTCTACTTCACTCCCTGATAAGGAGTTTCTCTCTATCTTTCTTATTGAGCTCATTTAAATACCTGAAGGTTACTTGAAGGTCTTCTCACCTGTCTTCATAGCAGAGGTGCTCCATCTTCATGGCCCTCCTCTGGACCTGCTCAAGTAGGCCCATGTGTTTCTTGTGTTGGAGACTCCAGAGCTGGACACAGAACTCCAAGTGGAGTCTCACAAGAACTGAGTATAGGGGGAGAGAATTGCTGCCCTCCACCTGACAGCCACACTGCTTTTGATGCAGCTCAGTATGCAGTGGGTTTTCTGGGCTGCAAGAACACCTTGCCAAGACATGTTGAGCTCCTCATCCACCAATACTCCCAAGTCCTTCTTTGCAGGGCTGCTTTCTACTCACTCATAACCTGTTTTAGATTGCCTTTACTCAAGAACAGGACCTGCACTTGGCCCCCTTGAATTTCATGAGGTTCCCATGGGTCCACTTCTCAAGGTTGTCAAGTTCTCTACCCCTTCATTCATGTTCATTGACTTCTACACTGAGCTTGGTGTCATCTGTAAACTTGCCGAGGGTGCACCCAATCTCACTGTTCACATCCCTGACAAAGACATTGAAAAATCCCAGTGCCAAGCCCTGAGGGATGCCACTTGTCACTATTTTCCAGCCAGACATCAAGATCTTGACTACAAATCTTTGCCTATCACCACCCAGAAGACTCACTATACATGAAATGGTTGACCTGTAAAAGCCACGTCTCAATTTTAGAGACAACCATGTTGCATGGGACAGTATATAATGCTTTGCACAAGTCTAGGTATATGATGTCAGTCCCTCTTCCTCTGTCCACCAGTGCTGTAACCCTTTTGTCAAAGTCGCCAATTTTCTGAGTAAACACAAACAGCAAAAAGCAACTTAAGAATATTAACAGAACACATGAGGCTCTTCATGTAGGGTAAGTTTTCCTCCTCTGGTACAGTCATTCTGCAGAGGACTCAGAATGTTGGCACCTGATTCTACAGTCCTTTTGGAGAATCCCAATTTACTATGAGTCACACATCTCACTCACCATCTTTTTCACAAACACACTTAATGCATATATCAACTTTGATTTACCATGACAGCTTAATTTCATTGGTGTTTTGGCCTTAGAGCCACATGGGCTTTGCAATGAAATATTACTTTGAATCATTTCAATTATTTCTTTCATGTTCTGTTCCTGTTCCTTTTTCATGTTATTTTCAGGTCCTAACCTCCAGTTATTTGCTTTTTCATACTACTTTTAGACATTACATTCACACATTTCCAGACAAGCATTGGTTACTTGGCAATTGTCTTAGCTCCCTTTTCAGACATTAACTATAACTGCTGAATCCAAATTTCCCTCTGGTAAGTTTGTGGTGCCAAGAGACGGTTGTGTAAACTCCTCCATGAGGTTATTGTATCTATAGCAAAAGCCGTAATAGTCTGAGGGGCTTACTTTTGGTCACTACATATTTTTCAGAATTCTTATTTCAACAGAACTCCTAGAGCGTATTGTAGACTAAAACAAGTCTCTGTTTCTATTTGAGTATATAAATAACATTTTCATGCCATGCATTCTGACAAGTTGCTAAAAGGCAGGCATCTTGAAGAGGGCAATGACATTTCAGCTAAAGCGAGTGTATATCCTTATGGCAATAATCAATATCTCCATCTTATTACTACAGAGAATCTCAAATTTTGTCCTTGGCCACATTAAACCCTGCCAGTGCTAAACTACCTTTATGCAACTGAACAAAACTCCTTTTTGTTTGTTGGGGTTTAATCCCAGTAGGCAGTTAAGACCCTCACAGTCACCCACTCACTGTCCCAAAGCAGAATGGAAGAGAATTGGAGGGGTAAAAGCAGAAAAACTTGTCAGTTAAGATAAAGCTAACATCATAAGTCAATGAAAAGATGCACATACAAGAAAAAGGAAAAAAACCCCATAATTCATTACTCCCCATCAGCAGGCAGGTGTTCATCCATTTTCAGTAAACCATGGCTTCTTCATAAATAGTGGTAATCTGTAGTAACAAACAACAACACTCCAAATGTTCCCACTTTCCCCAGATTTTATTCCTGAGCAGGACATCATACATGTGTGGGTAAACCCTTGGTTAGCTAGGGTAGATAAGATAGATAAACAGTACAGAAGATACTTTCTATTTTCAGTAGTGATGCTGGACCATGCTGTCTATTAGTGAGATACTTTTAATGGGATACTGAAGATAGGTGATTCCTCTTTTTTTTTTTTTTTTTTTTTTTTTTTAAGGAAGAAGTAAAATGAATCCATCTATAGCTAGTTCTAAAATATTGTCATTTTTCCAATGCTCTTATGAAAATATCGACAGATAAGTTTTACCATCATATGGTAAGAAGCTGCTGAAGAACTGACTACCACTAACTAAAAACTAGTGATCAGTATTTTAGTAAACCTTGACTGAGACAAATTTTTCTTGGATTACATCCAAAATTAGAGCCAAGTAAGAGCACTGGGGATTTGACCTATGGTACAGCTTCCTGGACTGGCTGTGTGCTCCATGAGAAACACACATCACTGCTGTCAAACAAAATTGCAGCTATGATAGTAAACAGTCAGGGAAGATCATAAACTGACAAAGGGCATAAACAACACCAACACAATATGTCTGAAAGGGTTTTCAGAAATCAGTGTATATTCTGTGGAAAACAAAGAGATTAGGCAAGTAAGGCATCAGCTAATGACACTCCAGGTTATGTGAGCTTTGCATTTCACAGATCTAAATTAATTATCGTCTGGCTGTTATGCAATGATACACTGCATCCTTACAATATGCTGTTATACTCTAGATAAATTGTGCACAAATTTAAAACTAAATTAATTTTTTTCTAAATAACCAAAATGCTCTTAGCTCCATTTTGGTTCAATTCAATGTTGAAGAGTGGCAAATATTTTGTGTCCTGTTATGGTAACCTCAGGAGCAGGTGCACAATTGTGCTCAATTGAATAGTATTTTTCAAACCAACAGCAGTAAGCATTTCAAGGATTTCCACCTGCCTTGTGATCACATCCTATCTCAAAGACTGCTTCTCATCAGTACACTACTCATAGGCAGCCTGGGGACAGTCCATCTGGTATGTTCAATGGTATGCTAACCTGGGAAGCCTGTTTGCCTAAGAGAACTTCAAAATACTCCAAGTAGTGTGCTTGAATGTCTAAAGCTAGGCTGTGAGAATGCAAGAGGAATCTGTTCAGGGAGATAAATTTGGGGTCTGAAAATGATTTTCATATAAAATATAGATGTAATCAATCCCTCTATTAAAACAAATTAAAAAAATTCTTTGTGCACTACAACTGGCATAAGGCTATAGAGGTTTCTCCTTGCTGTTTCACTTGAGTTTTATCACACTTAAATTAACTTAGTTCCAGATATGTCCTTATTTTCATGTGCAAATTATGTTCCCACCTTGAAGGGTGACATAATAAGGTCTTTAAACTTTTGTATTTCAAACAGATTGTTTTCCTCTTTCAGTCTTGCTACTTATAACTCCCTTCAGTCCTCAGGGAGCTGTGCCTTTTTCCTTGCATTTGAAGGTTTATCTTGAAGAAAGGTAAAAGGAAGCAGCACACATTTCTACTCTGGCACAGATTATATTTTATCATGCTACTGCTTGCACAATTTAAAACCACTGGCAGCAAACTGTGATCATCCCAGTCCTGAACTTCTTACTCAAGCTTCATTTTGATTACCTCTACTAGAAGTTTAGTTTCAAAGGGAATTTTAAATCAGGCTAAATAAATGTGGCATATAATGATGAGGATTATCCCAAATCCTGATCCAACAATCGAGAAATATTGGATGTACAAAACACTTTCCTTTTAGGTTTGGAATATTTTAAAACATTCATTTTTACAGATATGAATGGCCTTTATTTTTTATCACCAATTTTGATTTAGAAAGAATGCATCAAAATTTAGTTAGAATCTGAAAACCTACATCACATCAGTTTAACAGTTAAATCAAAAAGTTTCATAATTAATAACATATTTTAACAGTATATTTTTATAAATGCTTCTCTGTATGATATATCTACGTGCCCTCTTTGCAATTTCCTTTTAAATTTACCTCCATTTCCTATATTTCATTTGGTTTCAGCATTATTCTGATAAAGTATTAACCATTTCAATAACTATGCATTCTCACACTGTTGTGTAATTTTAGGAAGGGAAAAACGTTTTTTCTCCATAAAAATTTGTCAAATGCATTAGAATTATGACATTGAAACACTATAAAGCTTACACATGTCAAACAGAGATAAAAGGAAAGCTCTATTAAAAATAATTATTAAATGCTAATATGTTATTAATGAGATTAGAATCAGGCATATTGGACCTTTCATGAAAAAGACATCACATTAAAAAGTCATTACTGAAATAGCTTTCAGACCTAAACACAATCTACTTCCTGAAGTAACACAGACTTCGAATTAAGGTTACATGATTTTAAATGTCACTACTGAGAACTTTAAAGACTTTGTCAAGTTACTGTGTTTACATCGTGTTCCAGCCTGTAGCAAATACCTATAACATCATCCTTTTTCAGTCTGAGAAATTATATGCTGACATCAGTCTACACAGGAACATGACAAATTTCAAAGCTTATGAGCCAGAAATGTAGGAAGATATTATTCTCACAGAACCTTGCATTGAGAACAATAATAAATTCTATATAAACTGCTGTGTTTAACTGAGGGTTTTTTTCAGTGTGTATTTTAGTCACCCATGAAGATCCATCATGCTTTGCTCCTCCACACTTCAGGCTCTCTTAATTCACAATTAAATAACTAAAATCACTAAGAAATTTCTGGAAGTAAAACATGAGAAAATATATTTACTGGAGGTTTTACATTTGAAAATATTATTGGTGAAAACTGTAGCTGAAATTTGTCAGATTTCCAAAATTAAGACTGTATTGACTGCTTTTGTCATTCTGTTTCTTTAAACCCATGTTGGGAAATGAAGTATGACATTTGAATAGCAGGCCTGACTTTTTGTCTGAAATAAGTAACTCCAACATGCCTATGAAACACACAGTAAAATTTTAAGCTTTAGAAATAAAAGCTATATTACTAGATCAGTCTAAACTTTGGAATTCATACTTAGACCCTTTATTTCAAGTTCATTTTACTGCATCAGCATCCTGGGAATAATAAGGATTTCTGATAACAAATAACATCAGAGCAATAAATAAATAAAAGGCACAAGGCTAATGTAAACTAAAGTCAGGAATTCTCAAATACTAAGGTGAGCAAAGTAAGAAAATAAGAGAATAGTTTCAGTCTGATGCTGCTTTCCATGCATGCAGTATAAAAATATTTTCTCATTTCGTTGGGGAATAATATTCAGAATACCGTTCTTCGCTAGTGAACTTGTCATACACCACTCATGCTTGAATATAAATGCAGGAATATCTCTATTACTTTTTTTATTCCTTCTTAGGAAGGCATATCTTTCCTTGTAGGCACTCAAGGATTTCCTAAAGCTGCACATGCACATCAGAGACAGTATTAGGAGCTAGTATTAATCTTCATAAAATTCATAGTGCTGAAACAAAACTAAAATAGGAGAAGTGAAGTGATTCTCTACTGCTCTTATTTTCAGATTTTATTTACATTTCTATATATTGTATATATTAAAACAGAAGCATACAGTCCTATTTACCAGAAGTCCTTTATCTGGCTTTAGACTGAGAAGAATAAAAGTAAGGAAACCAAACAGGGAGTGAAAAACCAATATATTGGGTGCAGATGTCAAGATGTTTTCAGCGGGGGACTGCAGAAGTAGCCTCTGTTGGAGGAGGCGTAGAAAGAGAAGTTGAGCATGGGAAGGAGAAAGGGGAAGGGGAAAGAGTTCTTGATGTATTTCCTTTTGTTTCTCCCTATCTAAAGATATTGTAATAGACAATAAATTAAATTTATTTTCCCCATTTCTACTCTGTTTTACCTATGAGGGCAATAGTAAAAACAATCTCCCTGCCCTTATCCCAACATATGACCTTTCCTATCTTATTTTCTCCCTCTGCCATGCTAAGGAGAAGAAAGGAAGGAGCAACTGGGTGGAAATGTGTCTGTTGGCCAAAGCTAACCCACCACAAACAGTTAAAGCTTCTTTGGGTTTTTTAGTATACAAAAATGATAGATCATCTGTTAAATCCCTGTACATTAACCAATAAATAAAAATACACAATTAGAAACCAAATGTTTTATTTGCATCAAATTTACCTATCATTCAAGATGTTATTTAAATGTATATATTTTCTGCTACTGAAACTTGTCTAAATTTTATAATAATAACAATAAAAATGAAAATTAAATATTACATTATTTATTTGATTAAGCGGTTGCATTTTTTAATGCACATGCTTGACACTTACTAAACATAAGCAGGAATAATTGTTGCCCACTAAAGAGCAGTGTTTTAGTGAAACTGATTTTAAGTGAATTTTAATGACCTAAAAGGCAGGAGTCTGGGTTATGCAAGTCACTATAGATGTCTTTATAGCTGGTAGAGAAAGATAAGCACCTTTGAAAAGTAATTCAACCCACTCTAAATGACTTGTATAAAAGTCATCCACCTTCAGCAGTTAAAGTCAGCTAAACTAATCCTCCCACCCCTCAAATGAGACTTTTTCCAGGGATAAGTGTTGCATGAACACCAATAGTAATATTTCATCATCAATATTTTGCTAAATTCATGTTCTCTTGGGTAGGAACTTTACATAAATGCTAGAAAATACATCTGCAGTTAACAAAAGGAGAGGAGACAGACAAAAGTAATTATATGTATTTATTATTCAACTAATCCGTCACCATGGATAGATCTCATAAGAAATATATATAATAAGCATATACATTCTTCTGTTATGTTAGGTGTCAGACATGTACCACCTAGGGCTGATTACTGAAGATAATGCTACATCTTCAAGCACAATGAAGATGACATTAAATGTTTGGGGTTTTTTTTTTTGCTTTTTGCAATGAATCAAAGACAGACTAAAAGGTTGGAGCTAGAAGCAGGGTTGAGTGCACATAAGGAAAGTGGAGACATTTAACATCTTCTTCAGATGAAAAATTCAGGACAAAAAGACTCCTTAAAGAATCTTCTCCAGGATATCATAAGAACTCTTGTATTCCCCAGTTACCCTAGACAACATTGACTGTAACTTGTTTCCAGTATGTGTATTCAAAAAGAAAAAATTTGAAAAACAAACCCATGCAAAATGCAGACTGAAAACTCAGTTGTCCTAACCAAAGTTACAGAACCTGCATAAGAATGTATTACAATTCAAATTTAAGGGGACAGAGAGAGGCATATTTAATTCTTTTTTTAATGTAAAACTAAGCAAGATATTTCCTAAGGCATCCTGTGTGGCAAACACCATAGCTCTGTGAAGGTAGTGCATGCACTTGCTCCTAATTTTTCCCTACCTAATTTTTGGTTGTTTTGCTTCAGCTCAATGTCTGCTTTCCTGTCTACTTCTAATATGTTCTTCAAGGTAACTGGCTTAGTTCATGTTGTCTTAAAATAGATAACTAAAATAGGCCAAATTAAATGGAAGGCTAAACTGCTAACTCAGATGGGGATTCTATACTGTAGGATAGTAGAGTTCAGTGAGGTGAATCCCACCTCTGGTGTACTATTTTTGGGGTGTTCTATAGCTTATAAAAGTACGTAACTAACAAAGTGCTTATCTGTCTGTGTGTGCAGTGGAGGACTACTGAATCAATTTCATTGATGTTCCTCTCCTTCTTAAAAAAAAAGAAAAGAAAAAAAAAAAGGGCTATAAAATATGAGAAAAAATTGACCCATACCTAATCAAAGTAAATAAATTATAAATTTTAGGAAAAAAGTAAAATTCCTTTACCTCAAAATGAAATTTTAGAGTGTTAAGTAACTCAGTACTATCTTAATGACTTTTCTCTAGAAATTCTAGAATAGACGTATTCTCCAGAAATTTCAAACTACTTCCACAGCTTAAACTAATTCTGAAGGATGCTTTGATGATTACATGAGAAGACTTGAGGTTTTGTTTTTTATATATATAAACCATAGCTTCTTATATATGCCCATAACTATATATAACACAACCTTTCAAATAAATTAAGAGATTAAAAATATTATGTAGGAGCCACAGTTGAAATTTTTGCAACTCAGTTTCTAAGCACAACAAAAGATATCAGGGGAAAAAAGGGACTATTTATATTTCTCTTGCACTAACTTATATAACGTAAGCCTAGTGAGAAAAGATTTTTAGTGTTCATTTTTAGAAAGTAATTGGCTAGAACAGTGTAAAATCTAATCTGTAATAGATACAAAGAAATGTAGGACTTTTATTTAATGGGAAGGAGAACCCAGCAGTCTTCCTCTGCTATTCAAAATGCTGTGAGGAAAGCAGGACTAATCAGTGAGATGCCTGCTTTTGTAGACTAGGTTGCTATGTGAATAAGATGAATAATATCTTATATGTTCTTTTCTGGAAGTCAAAAAGGGTGAATATCTAGCTACAAATACATTTCACATACATAGATACTGTGGCTATCAGAAAGATGCTTTCCACCATTGAGCAGTCCATCTGTAGAGATATTGCTTCTACTTATTTCAATGTTTTAATTCTCTAGAAATAATTTCTTATTTTATAAAGAACTGAAAAATAGCTAAACAATAATTTCATCATATGCATTAAATGCTCATGAAGAGGCATGTATCAACACGATAAAAATACTGACTTCATGAATGTCAATATCTTTAGAACAGTAAATGTACAATGAAGAAAACAATTTTATTTTAGTTGTATATAGGAATATAAGATAAATCATAGTGTACAATTACCAGTTACAGTATCCGAACAACAGATATAGATTGGACAGGAAAGCTGAAAATCGTAAATTCATCCGTTGTTTTGTTACTGTGTAATTTTGGGTCTATTCATCGATAGAAGGAAATATCCCTTCATTACAATTCCTTCCTAACTTCCCTGCTCTTATCTGGGTTTGAAAAGGTCTAACCCATCTGTCCATTTTACATGATAAAAGAGCAGCAGTTAAGGCTCTCACAGATGAAAAGCTAAACTGGATGGGGGGGATGGGAGGAAGAGGAAATGAATGTGAGGGGAGAAGGAGAAAAAAAAGTAACAAAAGAGAGGTAAACGCAGTATCTACCATAAAGACCATTCTTTTTACTGAACATTTTCCAGACTTTTCCCAGAAATAGTAATCGTGTACTTTGTGAAGCCTCCTGAGAACTGAAATAAATATTTTGCTAAAGATTTGTATGAACACTTAGTTCTGCTGCATGTTCCTTCTGTAGGCCATATGTATTAGTTATAACATAGAACAAATGAGACAACAAACTTCTACAAACAAAGGCTGCAAGAAAACATTTAAAAATATTGTATTTAAAACAGTGAAAATTGGCTATTTGTCTAACTATTGTTAATGTTAAAGAAAACTACCATGCTAACATTTTGCCTCTTTCTAGATAAATAAAGAAAATATAAATACATACTCTGATATTCTTTGGCTTTACCTGAAAAAAAAAATATTAAACATAATGTGACAAGTATATAGTCGTTTCTGCGGAATACCTTTTTGGCTGTGAAATTTCAGTGTATTTGACAGAATGTCTGATTTTCTTGGAGACCTGTTAGTTGTCTGTGGATCATATCTGAATAATAATTTATAAGAAAATAAAAATTACTAGAATGGATGTGAAAAACTGCAAAAGATGCGTGGATACAGCGAAAGAACACATTTTACCAGACAGGAAATCCTCAATATGATGCTAAAAATGTAATTCAAATTTGCAATATATAAAGTGTCATTAGAATCTCTAACCAAATTGACCTACATAAACAAGTTCACACATTACTTTAGGTCAGAAATGTTTCACAACACAACATCTCTTAACAAAGTTATGACTATATTTTTATATTCTTCTATCAGCTAGATAAATCAAGTATCATATTACCTTTCAGAAATATATTAAGACTTATACAAAATTTATTTTTCTTTTTACAATGTATTCTACATTTTAAGCTTCTCAAAGCAAAGACAGAAAATGAGTCAGCAGGTTTCTTTGTTTTTATCATACTAAAATTTTCCATCTAGCAATAGAGAACCCTAATTTCTAGATTATAGAACATAAGAATGAGGAACACCTAATTTCTTGCATTGAATGTGACAAATTATGAAAAAGTTATCAAGGATTTCTCTGGTTTAAGCCTTGGATGTAAGCTTACATTCAAGTGGTTCTCCAGCTGCTACAGTGTGACATGAATTCCATTCTATGCAAAACAGGCACTGAGTAAAATTCAAACCAAATCCTACCTGAACATATGTAGAATACAAAATGTTTGAGGAATGGCATCTCCTTTCTCCAGGATATAAGTTCTCTTAATGTATTTCCTTTCTTGGTATTGAATCCCAGCTACTGTTTGTATGTAGTGTATTTAACAACAGGGTACATATCAAAGGACATTTGGGCATATGGATCCTGCTTATTTGATTTATGTATTCACACAGTTAAGTTTAAACTAGCCACCTGGACAGGAGCCACCTGGTCATTATTGAATGACTAATTTTGTAACATACATAAAATATTTTAGATCTTAAACAAACTAGAAATCTTGCCCCTCACCACAACTAAGTGTCCTCTGATTAGACACTCCTTAAGAAGGAAAAAAAAATAAACTTGTGCTTTCTCTTTGCAAGGTTCGTGACAGGTAACTTGAGTTTTAGCACTGAAGGATACAAGAGCTAAAGATCTATAATACATATTATCTAAGGATTCATATGAATAATTGCATAATATTTTACTAGTCCTCAAAATGACTCATTGGTCCATGTTATTATGACATTTTGATATAAAATAACTTTTATGGAAGTAATCTTTTAATGCATAGTGTGGGATTAAAATGACAAACAGAGCAGTTGCTCTTTCGTCTTGAAAGGTTTGTTATGCTGAAACATCCTATGCAATCATTGAAACACCTAGAGGTCAGCTAAACCAAATCCCAAAGGCATAGGACTAGCCTAAGCAATTTATGCTTCAAACGATTTAGGAAACATATCTATTCAGATGTCTGTTGTCATGTCAGCCATATGATATGACCCAAAAAGAAATATGGTTAATTACCAGACATAAGGAGGATACTTCAGTCAGTGGAAAAGCTATGCAACAGAAAATTTAAAAAAAAAAAAAAAAATTACCCTCTCCAAAGAGTTGCTATTCATTCCACCTGAAAAAGTAAAATCCAGTTGATGATTCTTTTATTCTCAGGGATTGTGTAAGTGGATCTTCTGTGAAAATAAATGTATCCTTTGGTTTGTATATTTGACTTAGAAGCTAATGTTATTCTAATCTCCCTGCTTCTGTACCAAAACTGGTGAATAAGACTCTGTTTACATTAATATTTATGTACGTGTCTTGAATAAGCTGGCTTTGGCTGAATGATGGAAAATCATATTGATGAAGAGTGTGATGCGATGTGATGGAATGTGAAGTCAAGGTCTTACCTCATACCTTAATGTCAGGCAGAGCTCTTCTATTAAAAATCAGTCAGAGGAAACAAATGCTAAAAACCAAACAAATGGGTAGCAAATCCATCTTTAAGAAATCTGGACTTTGCCATCTCTCTTGTATCTTATTTCATTTACAATTACCTATATTTGGCAAATTCTGCTTCACTATAGAAGGCACTTAGATGATAGAGGCTTGAGAGATGCTTGAGTGTACTTTACATAAAGAGATGGGAATATTTTTTATGGGTTGTTGAATTGTTATTTTTCAGTATTTCTGAGGTTTAATTATTATTGATGAACTCTTCCTTTGCAAATACATATGTGTCAAAATAAGCTTAATATTATGAAGTGCTTGCTTGTAGGAGACTGTAAAAGAATGGGTGATGGTTCAGAACAACGAGGTAGAAAGTTTGGGGAGAGGGGTAATGCAGAATGATGTCTGTGTTGGTGGGACAGTGCACTGCTCCACCTCCCACTTCTGGTCTGGTCCCAAAACAGCAGGCAAGCATGTGGAGCACTGAAAGCTTTATTATAGTGCCAGCTTACCTCATGGGTCCCGGGGGGAATATTAAATTGCAGGCACACACCTGAGGGAGGGCCCCAAAGCACCAGAGCACATAACAAGACAGCCATATGAGTGTTGGACAGTGCACTCCACGGCCTTGGATTCAAAAGCACCTCAGACCATGCAGTGACTATACATACATATCTTACTCTCTCTCTTTTCCTATCTTATTCTTCTTGAAATATCTTGCAAACCAGACTAAAATTTTTCGGTCAATGCCTTAGTAAGCGCCTTGTTGTGTCTGAACAACTTAAAGCTGGATAAGTTTAATTTTGCTAAGATAAAGTTTGGTACATGCCTTACTGTGTTTGGTTATTGGTTTAAGGTTTGCCAAGTACTTTATTCTATGCTAATATTCTAAAATTTACAATAAAAAGATTGCTATTCAGTGCCCGGAGGATTTTGCCATTTCTCTCATGCATTGCCAGAGTCAATCTAATTATCCTCCCCTTAAACTCACCAAGTGAGCAGGGGCTTAACACTACTGTTAATTTTGGTTTTTTTCTAAAAATACAAGAAAAAAATTGTTTGGGGTAAAAAAGACTGGGTGTTTTAAATTTTCATTGGCCTCACACCTTATTTTAAGTGAAGCATCTTGTAAAAATGAAACACTACTTTGTTGGTGCAGTTCTTTACAACATGGAGTATTTCGGAAAAAAAAACATGAGAGATGATAGTTTTCAATTAATCAAGTTTTCAAGATATTGATTCTTCAAGGAATAATTATTTTATCACAATAACAACCAAAGATGTTCAAAATACAAGCAATTTCAAATGTCATAGCTGATATTTTATATTTCATGGTCATATTCCTGCGCAACCATGATGCAGTAGACAAAGAAACGTATGTTTATAAACATGATCATTCCCCTTTTAAGATGACATTTATCATTCCAGTAAGCTATTATTCTGGGGGAAGCTGGGGTGGGCAGAAAACTGCAATCCAAAAGCAGAAGGGCCTCAGGTTCTGTACCCTTCCAGTTCATGCATGTCTGCTGTGTGATGTAGCTGAACATTAAACTATCCTCAGGGATCTCTTAATGCGTTACAAGACGTGAATGACTTTGCTTGCTGTTACGAAACTTAAACCTTTTCTGAGAATTATCATTACTGTGTTTTACCAGTGTTGTGTTTTTGCTATCTATTCAACACTCACTCACCTCCTTTTCCTTCAGGATACAGAACACATTAATGTCACTTTTTTTTTTCTCTTTTTAATGTAGAAAGGAATGAATATGTTATTTCTATATAACCATCAACAATTCCTAAAAGACCATTTCTCTTCAATTATTAATTCATCACTAAGTGGGAAATAATATACACAATTTCTCACTGGTATGTGATATAATAATTTTATTTTAAAATTTTCTATTATTATATTTCTACTTTAATCACAAGATTCTCTCTCAGAAGTTTTCATATGAAGACTAAATTTTTTTGTTAATGTACATTACCCTTCTCTTATCAAATACTTTGCACACAATACATACTGTAGGATACATATATATTGTACTATGTTATGCAAATCATTTGGGAATTAATTTTCTCATCTTTTTTATTAGTGTAATACATATCATGTCTTCTTTCTTAGGCATAATAATAAAATAATTTCTGCTTTTTGATTATAGATATTCCACTGTAAAATCAGTTACTGTTCATAATGTCGCATAAGTGTACTTACCCATCAGCAGAAAATTCACTCAAGTCATCTTTGCTTAGTATTTATATTTTGAGTTTTCTCCCCTTTTATATATATGAAAAATGTCTGTCTCTTTCTCTTAAAGAAGATACCATCATTTCTCTGCAGAGAGAGATTTCTGAAAGCACCCTACAAAATGTGCACGCCTGCTTGATAACACACAAGAATTCCACTATTATAGACAGAAGGCTGGAGGTCAGATACGCAATTTCATGTGCTTTCTCTGAGCCAAGCCTTTGGTTGTTCAGTGGTAGGTTATTAGAAGCTAAATATTATCCCTGTTGGAATCTTTGATAGAACTGAATTGACCTTTTCAAAAGAAATAGCCTTTCTAATGATCAGATCTGAAAAAAACCCCAACCCATATATGTATATTCTTAATTATATATACACAAGCACATTTAGATTTATGGGGAGATGCTAACCAGCATCTGTTCTTGCTGAACTCCAGAAGGGATGAGAGAGTTGACTCCTATGCAAAGTATGTTAATCCTTGTTTTACATATTCATTAATTAGATTTATTTAACAGACATGTTCCCAGATATTTTAAAATAGATATTTTAATCCTTTTGCTGGATTTTTCACTAGGCATTCTCACTCTCAAAATTGCTTTATCATTCTTAATATCTTTTCACTATTCAATTACTCTGAATAAGTATTCTAATTATTTTAAGATACTAGCTGAAATGGAAAAGAAACATGCTATTTCTCACTAACTCTTTGCAACAGACAAGCTGTTATATTGGTTTTAAAGAAAATATAAAATCCTTCTTTCCCATTCTTTCTTTTGGTTATACTTATGCCAAGACTCTGCAGTACTCTCTGGTGCCTTTTTCAAATCTTCCTGTAGACATTTGACCATTCATTTTCTAAAGTTTTTAATTTTTTTTTTAATTTCTATTTTCTTCTTCCTCACTAACATGATATTCTCTTAATGATGTGCAAGGTAAACTAGAAATCTCTGCACGTCCCTAGATATTAATTTCACCAGTGTTGGAACTGTTATGCCATTATCATTTTACTACCTATATATTCCCTTTTCTATACAAACAGCACTGATGCTGAATTTCCCTTCCCCCCTCTCTCTCCTTTTATTTCCTTTTCCTGGTTATTGAGCTCCTTTAAAATCCTCCAGTTCCTTAGGGCAGTATCAAAGAAGACTGTGTGTATGCTCAGAAGCTTCCTTCTCATAACATAAGAGAATCAAAACATAAAGTTACTGACAACATATCAAAGCAATCTCGCAACATGGCCCACTGGGAAAAAGTATTCTCTGGAAGATTATTAAGGGTGCTTATGAAAACAAGGAGTGAGGTAACCAGATTGTTTTGTGGTTTTTTTCTTGTGAATAAATCCTATTTCTAACATATCTCATGAGTAGAAGAAGCATAAAATTAAAACATTAACAGAAACAATGTCAAGTTCATTCTAACCTGTTAGCACAACTGGAATCAACTCTTCAAAGAACAAGGAAAAAAAAATGTAGCCTACTATCAGCTTTGTCTGTAAATCAGTATTTCTTCATTAAAAAGCACGTAAAAAGTGTATAAGTAAGTCAAAATCTAAAAATGTCTTTTATTTTTTTTTTGCTGGTTCCCATTATACAAAATGATGGTAAAGATTCTGAAAATAATTTGATCGTGTATGTATTTTTAGTATGAAAATTACGCTCATTAATCTTCCAGAGATACTAGTAGTAATTGGTATACATCTTTATTTCTCTTATAACAGCAAAGCAGTATCTTTATTACTTTATTGCTTATGTATTAGATAATTTTAGAAACTTTCTTGCTGTTGCAATTAAAATAAGTATCATCAAAAAAATGGGGAAGGTGTATTTGTACATTTTTTAATTGCATATTCCATTTTCTTAGTACAAATGTTGTGAGAAACTAATTAAGGAAGGAGAAAAAATAAAATAAGGAAACTAACTGTTAGAGAAAACAACCCTGAAATTAGATGTTATTTATTCTATTTTAATTCGACAGGTGAAACGTGAGAAATAAATCTGATGAAAATTCCAGGAATAATGTTTGGGGTTTTTTTTAAGTTTCTAGGAAAATTTGAGGAGAACAACATTAAGTGGCATTTTTTGATTGAACTCCCACACAAACTTCAAGAGGAAAACAGAAAAGCTTCAACAGTTATTTAACAGTTATTTTCTCTTTGACCACTGTCAATAATAACTGTCACATTTTCCCTGGTTCTGCAGCATTTAACCAGTGGTCTGAGTTAAATTTATTATTTCTGCACATTGGTCATGCATACCATTGTTTCTACTCAGCTCAGGAAGGGAAGCATATGAACAAGAGTAAAATGTCTGGTCAATAATAATTTTAACAAATCCCGAGCAACAATAGTAATATAAAGACAAAAAATGAAAAAAAATAGGAAAATTAAAAACTACTAACAGTGACACGGAAGAAAATTATCTGGTTGAGACTGGTAATAAGGCATAGAGTGACACCATGCTATAGCAATGCTTATTAAAAATTCAGCACTGTCTAACTTGAGAGATTTCAAAGTTAAGGGAAAGCAAACATGAGATGTCTTGAAGTATTATAAGCTTTTCCCTAAGTATCCCAGATACTGTTGGTTTTTATTAAAAGTTGAAAAGGGCTCTTTAGTTCACAGTATTGTGAATATGCTAGAATTAGCATATAGACAGGGCCGAGAGACAATATTTACAGAGTTCCATTTTTTAGAATGGGTAAGAAAATAAGATTTGCTCTATTTGTTCCATATCATTTCAGCAATACACAAGGATCTGTGATTACTAGCAGGCAAAGTTTCATTCTTAAAGGCAGGAGGATAAAAATAAATAATGGTGAACTTCTTGGTTATGACAATCTTCTAAACAGTACTGTGTTTTGTAATTTTTTTTTTTTTTTTTAATATCAGGTAATTCTGAAACTCAGATTTATATGACAGAATTGAGCTAATACAAAAAGGATGTTATATTAAGAAAGGATTTTAATAAACGAAAGTTATTTTAATTTCATAAACTAAGACTTTCAAATAAAAATGTATCCAAATGTATCCAATTGTATCCAAAAAATGTACCTGCCTACTGCAGGGTTTTTTTCCTCACTTCCTATATAGCACCTCTTATGAAATATTAGAATGATAATACATTAGCCTAAATGAACAAATCTCTGATCCAGTGAAATTATTTAAATGCCTAACACTATTTCAACCTTTTTGGTTTTGTTCCTTTCTAGGTGGTATTGGTAGCTATTGGTTATTAGGCTGGGTGGTTATTAGGCTTAAGTATTCTCCTAAAGGAAAATTGTCTTATTCTTTAAGTAAACTTTGAAGGATTCCACCACATCAAATTCAAGTCCAGCCTTGACTGTCTTATTTGTCATGGCAAAACAGAAATGGCTTTGAGATCTTAGCATTCACAGCAGAAAGGAATTTGCAATCATCAGATCTGATTATTGTTCTTCACAGCTGAGTCTACTCTACAGCAGTATTAGTGATACTGGATAGATTATTTATCTGCAGAACAGATCACTAATTATATGACTATATTTATCCTCCCTCCTATGAGTTCTGATGTTAACTGAACCATTCTGTCTTCTTGATCTGTTTGCCAGTATTTAGTTGTGGGACTTTTTTTTTTGGTTTTGCTGTTGTGGTTTGTTGTTGTTTAGTTGCATTGTTGTTGAGGTTTTGGGTGTTTTGTTGTTTTTGTTTTTGGCTGGTTGATTAGTTGATTTTTCCTTTTGAAATGAGATAGCTGAACTCCAAGTTCTGAAACAGCTCGTTTACCACAGTGTCCTGTGATTGCTTAAAAACTTGTTCTGCTATATTAGGACTTAGTAAAAATAGATGATTGTAAAAAATGCTACTATGATCATTGCATATTTGTTAATCTGATGGTACACTATATTCAAAGTCAGAACATTATGTTCTGAAATAATTTGCTTTCCTATCCTCCATGGTTTTCCACTTCTTTACTTCTTTAGATAAATCAAGCTGAAACTCGCTTATAGCACAGTAATGTTTCTTTTGTATGTGTGTGTTATAAGGACTAAAAATAATAAGTTTCATTCCAGAAATTTCAGCAGATACTTAGTAGTCATGACAAATAACTGCAAAATATGTTCATGCAAAATGCTACCCCACACTTAAAGTGAAAAGCAGCAGGAAAAGTGCCACAGACAGCTGTATTCCAGTGGACTGGAATTCTGAAAGTAACTAGCCTGGGTACTGCACTTGGGGCCAGGCAGACACTATGAGTTCTGTCTAAAATAACTTGTTTGGTTAATTTGAAATTTCTGATCTGATGACTTGTTAGCCTGGTACTAGGAGCAGAAAAAGTTCTCCATCTTTGTCTCTAAAGAAGATGATAAACATGGAGGACAGGAAAGCAAACTATGTCAGAATATGAAATTCTGACTTTGAGTATAGATTATTGCCAGATTAATACACATAAGGGGGAAAAATATCCCCAAACTACTGCCATATATTAAGAGCAACATCTTTTCAACGTTATCTGATGTAAACTTGTAAGACTCCAGTGGTTCTCCCTACTTTGCATGCAAATACAATTGAATCATTTTAATAATAATGGATAAGATAGTCAAAATTGCTTAAATCCATTGGATTTCCATTAAGTTCTTGGGGCAGATTTTAAAAACTCTACAAGGACTACTCCCCAGGATGTTCAGAACAACCTCTAAGGTCATTCATGCTGTGGAGGTAAGGGATTATTTTCCCCCACTGCTCAAGAAGTTGAGCAGACCTTCAGCAGGTTACAGGGTTCATCAGTTCTTTTGTCAAGGAGGGAGCTGTCCTTGACAGGCTCATCCAGAAATGAACTTCTCACAAGGGACAGGCACAAGTGCCATCACATCATCACTGGGGCCAGACTCTGGTTCTACAGAGACAAATCAGGGCCCTGGCCTTGAGCAGGGGAGGTGGCCCAGCTGAGACTCATCAGGAAGAGTGAGTTGTGTTGTCCTCAGTACCCTGGTAACTCTGAGATAACCCTTTATTTTCGATGTAAGTTAAACTTCTAAGCAAGTTCTACCTGTGATCTTTGTCTTGCTGCTTTTCCATCTACGTTAATTATTCTCATCTATATTATTTTAATATGTGGTAAGGCAAAATAAATACTGTGTATAATAGGCATTGCATGTGTTGTAAGATATTTCTTCCAGATAAACGACACTATTTGCAAAGTTATCAAAGAGCAACCTAAAAAATTTTTGAATCTGTTTTGACCCACAACTATTAATTGTTTTCCTTTGAGCCTAATAAGTTCCTTTGAGCATTGTAATTTTGTTATTTATTATCAAAGGCAGAAGTGCATGTATATTCATGCACCTCTCAGCGTTTATAATGATCTGACATTTTAAGAAAAGACTGCCTGTTTGTTGTTTTGTGGGTTTTTTTCTTCTTCCTTCTACATCTGTATTGAGGCAGCCCTATTGTTATCATCCCTAACATACAGAACCTTTAGTTCAGGTCTTCATCACATAAACATTTCTATTGTAATCCTTTGTCAGTGAGAAATTTTTATAAATCCTTGTAAGACTTCAGGCTATATAGAAATGCTGATATTTGAAATTAGACTAGCACAAGATTAAATCAGAGAAAGATTAAATCTCAGTAGCATGGGTTTCTTCCTTATCCATGAATATATATCAAGTTTTGTAATAATGTAAAGTCTTTTCTGTAAAAATGTAAAACACTGTGTAGGCCCTATCCTTAAAAAAATACAAATGAAAATAAGATGAAGAAAAATATATAGATTCAAGGGGTTTTTTACAGTACAGAAATACATTTCAATATGTGACTAATCATCATGGCAAAAAAAGTCCAAATATTGTCTTATGGTAGCTAGCATTGAAATTGAATATTTCAGTGCTCTTTTTTCTTTTTTTGGTTTGGTGTAGTTTGGTCTGGTTTTGTTTTTGGTGTTTTGTTATTTGCATCTTTTTGACCAGTGTAATTTTTAATCCTTTTTAAAATTTTATGTCTTAATTTTTCTTTTACTTTTCTAACTGATAGAGACAGTTTAATGCAAGTTCACACAAAAACAATCCACAAATGGTCAAATATATATTATGGAATTTCATCTGAAACAGATTTCAAAGCATTAATCAATTTGGTTTTCCTTGGTCATGCTTGGGGTAAAACCCAAACAGATAAGACATAACAAGTTTATAACTTTATTAATTTTAAATATTTCAGAAAAAACACCGTGAAAAATTTACAGTCTGCGCAAATATGTTGTTTCATTTTACAAAGAAATTTTGGTTTTAAGTTGGTTTTTTCCTTATATTGTTCATCACTAGTGCAGGGTTCATTATAGTTATTCTTGACATGGTGGGAAAGGAAAAAAGAAATTTTTTTATCAGGTTGGTTTTCACTTAAAAGAAGTATAACAAAGTTATTTCCTTAATTTTTATATGTAGTATTTATCCTCTAACAGGCACTCTTCACTGTTACAAAAGTAGTACTACAACATGTCTTCCATGCATCATCCTTCATCACCTGACAGAACTGCTTTCACAGCACAGGCAGACACGGCTGAAATATAATCTACTTTTTTAAAAAACAAAAAGGAAATTGCTCAAAAAAATTTAAAAAAAAATCGCCTTCTTTGTGAAAGGCTGTGAAAACACTTGAGGAGGAAAAAACCTTTCTTCTTTCAGAAGCCTTTCTAATGATGGAGAGGATTTGTCGAGTGAACATAAACAATCAAGAAGGCACAGAGGACAAAGGCATGTACTCATGAAGCCCAGGGAAGAAGTAGGGAGTGACTGAAGGTTGAAGGAAAATTGAATTTATCCCAACACAAAAGAGACTAGAAAGTGGCCTTTGTTTCAGATAACCTGTCGTATCAGAAATGTGGATTTGCTGGTTGTTTAAATGACTTTCCGTGAGTTAACCAAAAATGTTTGATTGTCTTCCTGAGCTGGTTATACCCGCATGGGGGAAATGCATATACAACCCAGCCCAACACAGATTATCAAAACAGCAAAATCAAAATCAGCTCTGAAGAAAGCAAAGGACTTGAGCTGGCTTCAATCCACAGATTTCTTCCTTGTAGTTGAGGATGCTCAGCATGGCAACAGTGAGCATATCAAAACTAGGATAAAAAGGAGACATGAAAAAGGCAGAAGCAGGAAAAAGTGACTTGGCAGAGGTATAGACAGTCTGCTGCATGAGGAAGGGCTTAGAAAAGCCAAAACTTAGGTGAAGTTGAATCTGGCAAGGAACACAAAAGGCAACAAGTGCTTTTACGAGTAAATCAGTTGAAAAAGGAAGACTAGAGAAAATATGGGCCTGCTGCTGAATGGGATGAGGGGTCTGGTGACAAAAACATTAGGAAGTGCCAAAGTACTTAATGCCTTCTTTGCCTTCGTCTTCACTGATGAAATTCATTTTTGCTGTAGAAAATTCTGAAAACATTGCTTCTCAGTGGAGAAGGATCAGGCTAGGGTACATTTTGACAGACTAGATTTGCACAAGCCCAAGAGACCATCTTTTGGTCACACACAGGTGCTGAGGGAGCTGGCAGTGTCATAGGTCATGATCCATAAGGGTATGTGGGACTATCTGCTTTGCTGAAATTATCCAATCAAGGACCTTTCAATGCAAAGGGGATAATAAGTAAAGGGAGAAGCAAAACCACAGGGAGATGGAAAACTGAAAGACAAGGGATAATGTAGGCAATGTGAAAGGCCAAAAATCTCCACCCGGTAATTGATGAGCTGTAAAGAAACTGCAGACACAGCTATGGAGAGGAAAAAGGTGATTTTGCAACTGATAAGAATGGAGGAAAGAAAAAAAAGAGGATACTAGATGGGGGAAGATGTGGGCCTGTGCAAAACTTGAATGTGAATGTTTAGATTAATGGGACTGGGGAAAATAAAAAAGGGGTGTAAAAAGTGCCAGTCACACTATAGCAAATTTGTCTTTTAGCTTGCCACAATACCGCTGCAGTCTTTCCTGTCTTCTTATTACATCTTTTCTTAGCTATCTGTCTGTGTAATCTCATTCTCTACTTGATGTGTGTGGGAGGGCTTTTAGGACTAAGTGCTAAGTGCTCCACATGGGAGACCAGTGTGAGTGGATATGGAACACCAACAGGAGTCAGACAGGAAATGTAGGTAATCCCAGGCCTGTGGTGTGAGCAACTGGAACAAAATGGTTCTCAAAATCTGTAGTTGGAGATGCCAAAGCTTCTCTCTGGGGGTGTCATTGTTGCATTAAAGGTATAGAAATTTGGCAGAAGATAATCCCTGTTGCATTCCAGCTAGTCCTAGGAGATGAGAGGGACAGGCTGTGGCTGGTCTTAATTCTGATTATAGCTAATTCAGCAGTATAAGTCTGGTCATGTTCAATAAGAAATTCCATGAGAACAAATTCACAAATAGTGCAGTTTCAACACTATAGATCTGGTGGCATTCAATACGTGCTTGTGTGATCCCAGATTGAATAGTGATGATGAATAGTGTGATTTCCCAAGCCAAATCTTTAGGTCTGACCGAGTTCAATAAGAGTTTACACATCCAGAGTGATGCATAGCACAGCTTATTGAAACAACAGGGAAGCAGGTTCAGGATTGCCAGTGATAAATGCACTAACTACAGAGTGCTAATATGTGTTGTAACAGAAAATATATTAACAGAGATCCACTAATACTGTAAGTGCCCCTGGACTGGACTGTCATCTACTGGAATGAGAGGAGGTCTGAGGTTCACTACTGAGAGGGACCAGGATGAGCAAGGCTAGTGAGGTGCTCAGTTATTGCAGGGGGAACAGGCAGGAGCATGGGTAAAAGCCCATAAGCCTGGTGCTGACTGATAGAAGAAAATGTCTGTACCTTCCCAACACCTGGTATGCATCGGGTGTGCATATTTGTCTGGCAGCAAGCTTCAAGGTGGAACAGCCATGCAGTATTCAGAAAGGCGAGGTTTCATGCTGGTGTGCCAGGCAGACTTGCAAATGTAAAGGTATGTGTGGTGAGCGTGTAAGTACAGTTTGTCTCCAGAGAGCACCAAGCTGGACCAGTTGGCAGGGAAGGAACCCGTGCAGTACTTAAGAGGACCCACGATCCAGGCAGAGGTGTTGGGCAGAGGTGTACTAGTGTTGGAGGGAACTGTGAATGAATGCACTCTTTGTGAGGATAATGAAAACTCAAAGATCTCACTATGGTGA
The DNA here is from genome assembly GCF_021018805.1 of Prinia subflava. Taxonomy (NCBI): domain Eukaryota; kingdom Metazoa; phylum Chordata; class Aves; order Passeriformes; family Cisticolidae; genus Prinia; species Prinia subflava. The sequence continues at coordinate 61,330,193 of NC_086249.1, forward strand.
ACAGATTTTCTATGTGTGTTCTTTCCATAACAAAGAGCAACAGATTTCTGATGAAAAGTGGAGATGCTATTTTGTCCTGCTTACTGAAGCAGATTTTTCTTCCAGTGATGAACATTGATGCCGGGCCTTGAGGGAAAGCTGTGTGAGGAGCAGCTGGGGTCACTTGGTCTGCTCAGCCTGGGAAAGATTGGGGACAGACCTCACTGCAGTCTACAACTTCCTTGTGAGGGGAAGAAGAGGGGCAGACACTGATCTCTCTCTGTGGTGCCCCGTGACAGGACCTGAGGGAATGGACTGAAGCTGTGTTAGGGTAGGTTTAGCTTGGATATTAGAAAAATGTTCTTCACCCATAGTGTGGTTGATGACTGTGATGGGGTCCCCAGGGAAGTGGTCGTAGCACCAAGCCTGACAGAGTTCAAGAAGCATTTGGACTGTACACTCAGGCACAAGGTGTGACTCTTGGGTGTGATGCACTGCAGAACCAGGAGTTAGAATTGATTCTTGTGGGTCCCTTCCAACCCAGCAAATTCTGTTATTCTGTGATTCTGTGATTCTGTGATTTTTATATTATGTCCTGGTTTTAGATAGAATAGAGTTAATTTTCTTCCTTGTAGTTGTTACAGTGCTGTGTTTTGTATTTAGGGTGAGAGTAGTGTTGATAACATGCTGGTGTTTTGGGTATTGCTAAGCTGCTCTTAACCTTAGTCAAGGACTTTGCAGTTTCTCATGCTCAGCCACTGAGCAGGTGCAGAGGAATCTGGAGGGGGAACATGGACAGAACAGCTCACCTGAACCAGTCAAAGGTATATTCCACACCACAGAATGTTGTGCTCAGTATATAAAAAGGGGGAGTTGGTCAGGAGCCACTGATCACTGCTTGGAGGCAAGCTGGGTATTGGTCAGCAGGTGGTGAGAAATTGTATTATGCATCTCTTGGTCTTCCTGTGTTTTATTCTTCTCTCTCTTTTCTTTTCATTACTAAGATTAATATTGGTGGTGTTATTATAATTAGTAATATTGATATTAATTTTTACTTTGTTTCAATTATTTAACTCTTCTTATACCAACTCACAAGGTTTACTACTTTTTTCCCTGATTCCTGATTCAAAGACTAACAAGGAAGTGTGTCCTTGCAGGAAAGACAGTGAATGCTATCCTGGGCTGCCTTAAGGAAGGTGCTGCCAGTAGATAAGGGGGGAACTTTACCCGGTGGTAACAGAACACTGGCACAGATTTCACAGAGAAGTTGTGAAATGTCTCTCCTTGGAGATAGTCAAAAGCCATCTAGATATGCTCCTGAAAAACTGGATCTAGGTGTCCCTGTTCCAGCAGTGTGCTTGGACCAAGAGATCTCTAGAGATCCCTTCAAACCTCAAACATTCTTTGATTCTGTGAGTCCAAAATCTTTGGGTTTGACTACATTGCAAAACAGATATTATATAAACGCAAGCCATTACATTTATATACAAATCGACATGTAATTAGTTTACAGTACATTTAAATGTAATATAACATAAAGACAGTATTCTTTTTTTGCCTCTTTTTATCATCATGTATTGACAAAGCCAGAAATAGTTGCAGTACTTCAATAATAGCCTATGTTGAAGTAACTCATTTCATGTCAACCTCTAGAAAGCAGGTCCAGTGATACCTAAACATTTTAAAGGAAATTGGGTTTACTTCTGCATAAGTTTGAACACATGAACCACTGTTTTGGAACTGTTCTCAGTTCTACCACCTTCTCAAGTTAACAGCTCTGAACTGAGCAGACTATAGTGGGTTTCTGAGGGTGATCATGCAAACCAAGACAAGTAATCTGACATTTTACTTCAGAGTATATATATGGGGAAAAAAGTTAATTTAAGAGAAACTAACTTCATTTGCATTGTATTAAGTATTTTCATTTCAGAATGTGATACTGTTGTCTCTTTCACTGAAATGGAAGCTATCCCAAAAAAAGTTTCAAACCCAATATTTTCAAAGGAAAGATGATATATTAACTGCACAAAAGATTTGTTCACTTTCTAAAATGTAGGAATTTCTTCTTACTCATATGTAGCAAACTGGATGTGTCTCACCATAACTAAGATACCGTTTGTAATTAGTGTCCATTTGCTATTCTGATTCAACAACCTTGCATTTATTCACAGGTTTATTTTTTCCCCTTTAAATTAATAGGGGTTTTTTTCAGCTAATCCCAAACTTCTCAATAAGTCAAAAATTCAAAACTGGATTACATGACTGTTGCTTCTGTTGTTTCCATTCACTTACATTTCATGCTGTAAAAAGATTAGTTAAGCATGCTTTTATTACTGTTAAGTTACTTATTCTCCTCAGTTAACTGTTTTCAAAGTGAGATTGTTCTTTTCAGTATAAATGTGGAGTAACATTTTTACTGGCATTCTGAATGTTAATGCAAAACTTGAACATTTTTAGCCAGATGTTCATTCTTGAAAATAAAAATGAAGAGAAAAAAAAGAAATTAGGGAAAAAAATGTTCTGAAGCTCAAATATCTTCAGGCTTGGTGAGCTGGAGTAGAAGTTGTAAGGACATAAAAATAGAATTGAGGAAATCTAGGTAAATTGTGTGTTTGAAACCTACCAATATCTTGAAAATAATTCAATTAGTTCTGAAGTGAAATTCCATTCTGAAAAATCATGTACACTACTTCATTATAGGTCTGCTTTTTGGATGAAGCAATTGTCTTCCTTCAAGTCTGAATCTGGTTGCAGTTTTGGATATTGCATGCTCCTTCAACCACACTGTACATATCATGAGTCAGACTTGAGTGACTCTGGCTTTCACATTCCCCCACCACGCTGCACACTCAGACTGTGGACCACTGAGCATCACTGACACACTGCTGCAACATGCAACAAATAGCTTTGCCATCACACCGTGAAATCACTTCCATGGGGAACTCAGACATGATTCTCAGAGTATTTTAAGACTGTAGAACTGAAAAAGAAAATCTCTCAGAGAAAACCTAAATAGGACAATGTTCAGGGTGCACAATCTACTCTGAAAATCTTGGCCTGTCAACCAAGGATAGCTTTGTGATTTAGTTTTCCTCAGGAATGTGAATGTAGGCTTTGCTCCTGTCTCTGTATTACACTCCTTCTTATGGTCAAGAGACATTCTACTTCTAATCAAGCATGAATCCTTTTCAAGCATGAGATCACTCTCCTCTTAAGCATTTCTTTCCTGATTTATTCAGTATTCCCACAGCTTTGATTTGTTTCTAGTTCCATACTGTGTGTTCTCACAGGCTGTTTTTCAAGGGACCAGTCTGGCTTTAAGGACTTCCAGAAGGTGGTGGTATACAGTGGAAGTAGGCAACTTAAAGTGCAGAATTGCCTCACTTTACACATTGGCAGATTTAGTCCTGCACTCCTACCAATGTTCAGCATTATGCAATATTGAAATTTTGACCTTCCAGTGAACATCTGTAGCAAGGCTTGTTGATATTAAATAGTCAGTGCAGAATTACTCATAAGTCAACTTCTTCCCACTTATCTACACTTCTAAAAGGGACTTGTAGTTTTCAACATTGCTGCTCAATATCAGCCTTCCTTCTTTAAACTTTTTTACTGTTATTTGTCTCATTCAATTTTCCTTGTAAACAGTAATCACAGTTTCATCATAATGCATGACTTTGTTTGCACAAACTTTAAAAATTTCTCAGAAATTTCTCTTTTGAATATATTGCTGTTTACAGAGGTAAGAGGACTACTAAAGACTCAGGCATAAATTACAGAAGAAAAAAGACAAGGTAACATTTGGGATTTTCTCTATTTAATGTTGGTTAAAAAAACACTAAGACCTTTCTTCCTCAAAATAGCACCTATTTGAGACATATTCATTAAAAGGTTTTCTTTCTTTTTTTTCGGAAATAAATATTTATAAACTGCTGTATTATATAAATGCCTGCAATCCTATGTGGCAAAACCCATGATTCATTTAATTCTCAGGCTAAGGAGAACATAAAGATTTCTGTGAGATTCTGTGAAGCGAATGAATCATTAAGAAATGAATGTGTCATTTAGCCCATTTTAAACTTAGTGATGTTGTTACATAGAATGTCTTATCTTTAGATCACAATGTCACAACATTTTTTAATGATTTTAATAGTTTTAATGGACACTTCAAAATTTTTGAAAATTATTGTACTCACAGTCAGCTAAAACCTGAACAGCTTCACTAGAAGCCTCAAAGTATTCTAAAATAATACAGTAAATTAGAAAAAAACCCCAAACAATGAAAAGGTAACAAATCCAATTTGTATTAAAAAATTAACTAAAATGCTAAGTCAATTATATATGATGGAAAGGCATTTTCAAAAACAAAGCTATAAACTTACTTTAATTTCTAAATATAAAACTAAGTTCATCTATATCAAGATTTCCTTTGCTTCCCCAGAGGTATTCTTCTTCCATTGTTTATATACAGACTGTCTTCAACTGTAGCTTTGTTTGCCATTCGCTGGTTCCCCACTAGAAATGGGTGAATGTATTTTCAGTATAACTAATCTATCTATGAATACAAACAACATTTTCTCCTGTAAGATTCTGAAGTGTCTCTTCACATTAGTGACATCTTTTTTTTCTCAGATTAGCAGCTTTTTGGTTTTTTTTTTTTTCATTAAATAGAAGTTTGATATAGGCAAAGTAAGTAAGAATAAACACGACTTTGACCTGACGGAGCAGTTCCCATCTGGTAAATCTAAGTGTGTATCTTGACCACTTGAAAATTTCATAATAGACATGAAACCACTTTCATTTTCTTATTATACATAAAACTCTTCAGAAGAAAAACTAAGGAAGGAGAGAGAGAGGGTTCACAACAAGAGATCATTTAATCAGCATGATTATTAGACCAGGACTATTGGTCATAGAACAAAGTGTACTATCTAGCAGTTTAGATGGAACCTTACTAAAATTCCTTTGACTGTTAAGAATTAAAAATAGGCAGGTAATTTCTTTGCATATAGGTCTTAAATTTCAGTGTGGTTTCATCTGAAAGCTTCAAAGAAATAGTAATCTCCCAATTAAGAATCTTTTTGTCTATTATGAAAGAAACTTACTACAATATTCCCAATAAAAATTGCATGAATAATGTAGAGAGAATGACGTTTCTGAAGAACTTACAAAACTCCTTAAATTTTTTTTGTAATTAAAGAAATGCACATTTTCAAAGCAAGATGTACATATTTGCTTTGTCACCTGAATTTTTCCACCACTATGCATGCACCTATGTATCAGCTTAGTCTCCTTATTAATTTACCAGCATTATTTTAATAGTATGCTTTCAGAACACTGAGAAGATATGCAATGCAGAAATTATAAGCTAAACCCCAGTTATTCAAAAGATATTAAGCCTCTCAAATTTATACCATATATGTTAAATGTTATATCATGAGCACAGAAAGGGAATTCTTTCTCTCATCCTTCCTTTCCCCATTTCATGCTCCTTCAATTATTACATCAATTATATTTATAAAAGATAATAAGAGATTATGTAGTGGGTTGACTCTGGCTGGATATCAGTCACCCACCCATGTCTCTCTCCACAGCTGGACAGGGGAGAGAAAATATAACAAAAGTTTCATGGGTTGAGATAAGGGCCAGGAGAGATCACTCATCAAATATTGTCACAGCCAAAACAAGCTCAAGTTAGAGATATGAATTTATTGCTAACAAAATAAGAGCGGGATAATGAAAAGTAAAAAACAGACATTAAAAATGTCTCTACCCCACCTCTCCCTCCTTCCCAGCTCTACCTCCTTCCCCAGCAGCTCAGGGAGACAGGGAATGGGGGTTATGGTCAGTTCATCACCAGTTGTTCCTGCCACTGCTCAGGGAGAGTAGTTCCCCTGCTCCAATGTGGTATTCCTCCCACAGGTGGGAGTTCTCCATGAACTCCTCCAAAGTGACTCCATCTCAGAGTAACCGTTCTCTGTGACCTCCTGCAACATGAGTCTGCTCTGAGGATAACAGCATCCCTCAAACCTCTGCAGTGTGGGTCACTCTTCTACGGCGTGAATTTCTTAAAGGATAGGCTTCTCCAGCGTGTGTCCCCTATGGGGTCACAAGTCCTACCAGAAAACCCACTCCAGCTTGGGTTTTTCTCACCCCATGTCTGCAGGTCCCTGCTAGGAGCTTATTCCAGCATCACAGCCTTCTCTCAGGCAACCACCTGCTCTGGCATGGGTTTCCTCCATGGGCTGCAGGAGGATCTCTGCATCCCTGTGGCCCTCAATGGGCTGCAGGGACACAGCTGCCTCACCATGGTCTGCAGCAGGGGCTGCAGGGGAATCTCAGCTCTGGCACTTGGAGCACCTCCTCTCCCTCCTTTATGGACTTTGGTGTCTGCAGAGTTGCTCCTCTTGCACATTCTTACTCTGCTCTTCTCTGGCCACAATTATATCTGCTCCATAACATTTTGTTATTGATGTTGTTGTTAAATATGTTACCATGGAGAGATACCATAATTTTTAGTTGGCCCAGTACATCCATCTTGGAGATGACAGGGACTCTGTTGGACATATTGGAAGCTTTTGGTAGCTTCATACAGAAGCCACCCTGTAGCCCCCCAGCTATAAAAATCTGGCCATACAAACACAATGCAGATACTAACTTACTCTAAACTCTCCAGACTTCTTCATACATTCAGTTCATTGAACCACCATGAGAAAAACTGGTTGAAGAACAAATAAATTAGGATTCTGCTTGAATTCTCTTTAGTGACTTCAGTCACCAGTGACAGTAAAGGACATAAGGAAACTGATACTCCCAGTCTGTAGCAGTTTTTCACTAGCACATACTCCTTGGTAATATTGAGAAGCAGCTAGTAGAATATTTTCTTTATAAAGGTTGAAGAGAATTAAGACATGAAACTACAGAACATGAATAAGAAGACATCCCATTTTAAGGAAAACTGAGATATCCAAAATGTTCAATAACAGCAAGAACTTACAATGGAACACATTTTCCGTTTTCATGCCATAAAAAGCAAATCATAGCATTGATTTTATTTATCTATTTATTTAATAATCTGTTTAGCCTAATTATACCCTTTAAAAAGTCTGAATTGTTCTTAATTATAATTGGTTTCAGCAAATTTAATCAGTGGAATATTATCTGATATCTATAATAGCCATGTTCATTCTAATCACATTAGCCTCTGTTAGTTGCTGCATGTTCCAAAAGGCAAGTTAGTGGAATTCATTTTGTTTACATAGTAGGCTGCAGATTAAGTCCGTGCTGATCTATGCCTCTTTTTATTTTCCTCCTCAAACTCTTATTTTAATTCTCATTACCAATGAAAACACTCACAGAACAAGTAATATTTTTTCTTTATCCAATATAAATAATAAATTATTTTTATTGGGTTTATTACACTAATTACTAGATATTGTGTTTGAAACTTTAAACCATTATTCTCTCAGGGTTTTTTTGGGGTTTTTTTACATCTCTTCTTTGGCCAAAGTATTGAGTTTAAATTTTTACAGCAGTTAACCAACTAGCATCTCAGTCCCAAATGAGACTTGTAGATGCAAAGGTAGTGTAAACATTTACAGTCATATTATCTGAGTCAGAAGAATAGAATTTATACACACACATACCTGAGGAATGTACACAGCTGGCAAAATTGCCTCCTATCTATCAATATTAAAATTATCCCTTGTTTTTCATCTGTTTACTTTCAGAAATTAGAGAGCAGGAGTGTTAGGTAATCTTTTCTAGTAAGAAACATTTCAACACTTCTGATTTGGAGTCCATAGTATTTTTATTTTGTTAAGTAACAACTTCTGTAAGCTAGCATTATTGATGATGAAGACCAACATCGTGAGATTGACTTGTCTACATTCTGTCTTTTATTTAATCTCTCCCTGTTAATGTTAAATTTGTTTTAACAAATATTTTGCATGAATTCTGATAATATTATTTCTAAAAGAGTGTATGACTGGGGTTTTTTATTGCATCTGTACATTTATCATCATGCTGTTATCATACTGCTTGCGCTCACTCTCACATTGTGTGAATTATCCCAAGAATTGTACAACTTTTTCATATGATTGTGACACTGATTTAGCTGTTATTTTAGCTTTAGGAACAGGTAAAAGCATTTAATCTTTGTGCTTCTTAAAAGCATGAGATTTACATTTGGATCTATTTTCAGTTTCTCTTGGGGTTCGTAGGTGGTGTTCTCAGTCAAAGGCAAAGAATTACCTGACAATGAATACACCCATATCATACTGCTTCCTCAAGATAAAAAACATCACATGCTTCTGTGTGATATTTAGGCAATTCCTAAAAGAAGCTGGTAGGACCCCTTGGCAGACTGGCTCTGGACATCACCTTACATTAAAAATAAAAAGGTGAATGGACAATCAATACTTTTCAATAAACCTGAGAGCCTTTAGGTCGTTTCATTTGTAGTTGACTGAAAGATTAAGCGTTGGCTTTTTATTCAATTTTTAAAATGTGCGTGCAGGACTGAGAGACTTTTGTGGTCAGTCTGAATGGGAAGAGGAAGAGAGGAGCAGTGGGACAAAACGAATTTACTGTCAGGAGGTGTCCTGTAACATCAAGAAGTTCAGTACATAAAAGGGACTTGTCTGCTGAGTTGAAGAAACTTGTAGGAGCTTTGGATAGAAATCCAAAATAGGGCTTTAGAATTCTATGGCTAAGAGCAGATAAATTTGCTATAAACATGAACTTCAAAAGATGTGTTTCAGTCCATTAGTGTCAAAAGAAAATATGAAAAGACAAATTTCTGCAATTTTTGTGTATTAAACAATTTAAAATAATGCTGGAGTGTTGGTTGTGACACAGCCAGGGTTAATCCATATAGTTGGTGGGTTTCTAAAACAGACTTTATTCAATCACTTCTTTGTATGTTGCATTAGCTGCCCAGTTTGACTTAAGTAACATTATAGACTTACAGAAGTCAGGTCAAAAGACTCTTTTTATGTGTTAGAAAGTCAACCACTTACAAAAGTTAAAAAAGCTACAATTATCGTTCTGTTTATAACATTAATTTGGTCTCTCCATGTACATATGGTCTGTAATTAGATCCCCCATATGCTTTTCGTAGAAGCTGTCAGCATCATTTTGTATAGGGAACCGTGCTTACTTAGAATGCAACAACTCAATAATTTCCCTTTTTTTCCCCGATAAACATATGCCTTATTTATGGCATAATATTCAAAGCAGATTCAGAAAACAGGAATAATTCCTTCTGGAAGTTTTCCATGTCCCCTTTGCTATAATACACAACATTAAACACTAATGAATGCATGGTAATGGCATCCTTCTGAGATACGTATGCTTCACTCTCTCCACTATACATGTGAGAAACAAAGGCCCAGAGACATTATCTTCTGTTTTAGAATTTATTTTAAGAGACATGATCTGATTTTTCGTATTTAAAAAATCCAAACTATTGAACTGTATTTTAACGGCTTAGAGTAGAGGGAAAAAAAAAAGTTACTCCATTACCAGCTCTTGATGCCTTAAGCCTTAGTTTTACTATTTTCAGATTCTGTGCTGTCTAGGGGTGTAGTTCTGAGCCTCATGTTAAGTGTTAGTAAGCTCTCTTCACAGGGTTGGTAGACAAAACAAATCGTTTTTCTGCTGAGGACCAAGGACAATTTTCAGGCCCAAAAGCATAAACAATGGTGGACTAAAGAGAGAAAACAAGAAGGACGGGACCTCACCACCTGAAGCTGCAATTGGACAATTAAACCCCAATATGCAAATAGACCAAAACTTATAAAAATGTAAGATCTTGTGTCAGTCAGTCATTTTGTAACCATTCTAAGTCCACCTTGGCTGTAGCCCTGGCCAGGCTCCTGTCCTGCCCAAGGTGGATCCTGGAGACCTTTCAATAAATACCTACTTTAGGTCTGTCTAGTCTCTGTTTCAGGTAAGCCTTCCCAAGGCATCACTCTGACTGTGCCTTTTGGCAACAAGGGTTGTAAAGAATGGGCTGGTCTCAACAATCTGAGATAGCATTAATCTCATATGTACGTAAAAGTACAGGTCCAATCCACTATCTGGAACCAATTTTAAAAGTCCAGGTCAATGGAGATTTGGGGACTGATTGTGATTCTTAAATATAGGTCTTAAGTGCTATTTGAAATACCTTAGGCTGCATGAGGTCCCAGATCATGAGACACATGCCTGGAAGTCATATGACTGTCTGCGTTGGTATCTGGAATCCAAGCTGGATTTGCACGTATGTCATTAGACACTTCTGCACATGCAAGGCTGAGCCCCACTCTCATTTATATTTTGAGGAAGCTGCAGAGTTGTTAATTCATACTAAAAACTGAATAATTGAATGGAGTATCTCTTTAGCAGAATCCAGAGGACTGAAACTGTAAGTGTCCATTGATGAATGTGTGATGAGATTTTCCTATTTCGTCTGCTTCTGCTGTTTCAGTAGAACACGTGTCCTTTTGCATATCCTTTGTCATATCTGTCAGTCACTTTTAAGACTACCAAATACACTCCAGATTTTGAAATTGCACAGATATGCATGTATAGAGATCTGAGTTGAGTCACCTAGTGAATGACTGAGTTCATCTTGGGACAAGATAGCTAACATGTCATTGGAATTTATACCTGGAGCGAGTTTTGTGGACATTTAAAGGATGTTTAAACTCATTCTCTACAATATGCCTTAAAAATGTGCTACATTGAAATAGAGCTTTTTTTTTTTCCCTTGGAGTGACCAGTATTTCATTTTTCAGCTGTATTTCTCTGTCGGTCAAATTCCTTCCTGGTTGCACGTCCCTATTTCTATGTTATTCTACACACACACTGGTTCGCTCTTTCAGCTTCTAAACCTTATTCACACTCTAGTAAAATCTACTTGACACCACACTGACCTACTCTTAGCATATATTTTGACTTATTTGCCCATCTCATCCTTGCTCCACTGAGCTGTTCTGACCTTGTGTTTCAAGCTTTTTGCCTCAGGATATTTCCATTGACTCTCTGTCCTGGGTTCATTATCAGATTCATGTTCGTTCTTTCTGTCATCTCCTGGATCTTCTTGGAGACTGAGACACACATTTTCTATCTTCTGTATTTCCTACCATCAACATTATGTTATCTCTTCCCACTCTGAGAAACTGTATAAAATTTTATGAAATAACAAGTTCTAAAGGGCTAAAAGTTGTGATACCCTATCCCCTTCTGATAAATAAGAAAGAGCAAAATCAATAATGAATAGGGAAGTCCTTTCCTTGTTCTAATTCCTAGATTCCTGTAGGCTGGTTTCTTTACACAGGATAGATCTGACATGGAGCTTCTCAGGCAGAATGGCCTAAATTTGGTAGTTTTAAACCTGACATGTGTTAGTCTCAAGTAAAATGTTAATTATTTGATAAATACTATCAGTTTTCACATATTTCCACATTGGATGCCAGAATCTCCAAGGGAAAGAGAATAGAGAAGAATCTGAAGGATGCCTTGACCAATGCTGTTCAAAATATTAGGAAATAATTATCTTAGATAAAAATGGTTTGATTTGTTGTTGTCGTGATTCTGAATAGGTAGTGGCCTAATTACAGAACTATTTATAAGCAAATTTGCTTGGATAGAATGCTTTGGAGCTGTTCAAAATGGATCCAAGGAGTAAACAACCACCTGAGCAATTTAATCTGTCAGGAACTTAACTTCAGATCTTATTCTTTGGTCTTCATCTATCACTATATATCTCTGTTCTAGAGTCACTCTTCATCCCATCTGTTATGCTAAAAAAGCATCCTGGCACACATTCTTAGCTCCATTATGCTTAAAGAAGGTGGGGGGGAATTAAAAGAAAAAACTGAATTAAGCCTCCTAAATGTACAACTTCATTCAGCTTCCAAAACAGGGAAATCTATACTATTTGGCATAACAAAAGGTTTTGTGCATGCCTCCAAAGTGCTGGTCCATAAACAGAGGGTCACCCATAGGTCCGCTGGCAAACATGTCATTCCTCTCCACAGGTCTTGCATTCTCTGTAATCCCTCAAATGTCAGTAAATGCCTACGTTAGGTAACAGAACTCCAGAAAGTTTTGGTTCCCTTTCATGGATGCATCAAAATGGTGTCAAGGATATAAAAGCATACGAATCTTTGTGAGTGATGAGAATTTTCATTTTTCATTTAACTTCTACACAATTGATCCTTGAAAGATGAGGGCAAAGCAGACCTTTTGTGACATGTTTTCACGTGTTCCTTGACATCTCCTGCTGGAAATTTTTACTTCATGAGGCAATCAAAACCGTTGTAATCTACTGAATGGATGCAGTTTATCTCCCTTAACTTGCTGCTGAAATTTTAACCAGAGATTTACAGAAGCTAAATTCATCAATATTCAAGTTCAAGAGAGTCTGCAGACAAAATGGTTTATATAGAAGGCTGTTCACAATGTAAGCACATCATTATCACCGAAAAATAGTGCAGTAATACATTACTGCAAAGTAAGCTACAAGGATGACAATGAGACACACTGTAAAATAATAAGCATCCTCTCTTACTTGCACCTTAACAGTTTAAATATTCATAAAACTACAGGAAGGAATTGGGTCAAGGGATAAGGAATGGCTATTGTTGGAAAACATATAAAGAGAGATCATATTATATTGAGAGACATCAGGGAATATATTGTATGGAACACTTATTGAGTTTCCTGCCATGCACTCTACCCCAAACAGATATTATTTAACAGTTAAATTAAACCTTCAAAAGCATGCTCTTCTACTTATTTACAGTAAATTAGAACTTTCATAGTAAATTCCAAATTCATACTACTTGTACATATTACAAATGCTCACTTACACAGCAAATCATGTTGCCCTGTGGCTCTTCAGAAGCTGAGCTAAAATTTTCAGCCATTATACTCCTTATTTTTAAATTCCAGTGCTTTGTGTAGCATATCTATCCTTTTTGCACCTTGCTTAGTTCTCTTTTCTTCTATCAGGATTTCCAGGTTTTCAGCCTTAACAAAACTCAAATCTAAAATTTTGTTTTATTAGAGCATTATTAGTATTCAACAATACAAATATAATAACAATAATTAATTTTAGATGATATAATGCATCATTTCAGACAGTAACACATAACTAATTTTTATATCTGCATTTCAGAAGAGTTATATAACTTAAAATATGTTTAAACACAGCATTACAATACATGGTAAATATGTGTTGCAGATTTTTGTTTGTTTGTTTTTCCTACTCATATTAAAAGACTATCAAAATTAAAGTTGTCTATTGAAGAGAGCAGGAGATTCAAGAGGATTTAAAGGGTCTTTCCTTTAAAAGCATTTCCAAGTAAAAAATTACTATTTGGCTTGCAGAGGCAATTATTTTACCTGTAAAATTTTCCAGCAGCTTATTTTGAGTGATTTTCACATGATTCTTCTCAAAAATTAATGTTTTGTTCCTAAAACATAAAAAGTTAATGAAGATCTAAAGAGTTATATGCTTTCTAAGACTAAAATGAATATGTTTAAATTTATAAAACAGAGTTCTATGTTAGTGTGTTTAAATAGTAGGTGTAGTATTAACACAAAAAACTCTAAGAATTAAGAAGGAAAAATAATTTAAGTCACAAATAAAATATAATGAATGAAAATACAGAATTTGGATAATACAACAATATAATTATCATGTTCTAAACAAGAAACATCCAGTATCAGAATAATTTTCTGTTTCCCCACCTGACATAATTTCTAGCATGATTTCACTTGAGGAATGTGAGAATAGATTCACTAATTTATGAGGAGAAAATAGCCAAAAAAAAAAAAAAAAAAAAAAAAAAAAAAAAAAAAAAAAAAAAAAGAGAGAGAGATTCAATGAGGATTCATTAGAACACGATGAAATTAATGAAAAAAGCACAATAGTTTATAAACAAGCTGTTAACTTGACAAGGCATTGGGTGCACATGTATCAAAGTAAGGTGAAACTTTGTCTGGTTACTCTTAAAAATTCAGATAACTTTGTTTCAGGGAGAGGTCACAAGATAATTCCCGTTATTTTCCCTCTTATTGAATGTCTTTAACATTTTATTCTTATCAATAATTCAGACTTCAGAGGAAAGACATAAAATAACCCAATACCATTTTTGTTGTTGTTGTTTTCTATATTTTTAGCTGTCTTCCAATAAAATGGAACTAGTGATTGTAATCTATTCAGAAATAAAAGGTATTTTTATGACTCACTGGCCAGGTAAGTTTAGCATGTATAAAATTCCATCAGTTTTGAACTGAATCCCTTGCCACCCCAGTGAGTTGAGCAAAGCCTGGCAAGACTAACATTAATCTCCAGAGGAAACAGAGATCACTCAGTATCTCTGGTCTGCAGCCAAGCTCAGGTGTAGGGTAGAATACATTCCACAAGCTAGCAGGCTTCTTAGCATGCATGGGAACCTGGGTGCCACACAGACGTGTCAACAGATTTTGTGATATGTCAGTATGACAAAACATAAGGATTGAGTTTTCATATTATTAAGAATTGCTGTATTATGCATTACTTCACTGGTTTGATAGGAGTGAGTGAGGCTTTTAGAGAAGGCACATGCATCTAAATATAATCCATGTACCAGACTTTGCAGTGACATTACACCAGATCTGTTTCATAGTATTCATTGTAGTATAAGGCATTCATTAACTGTTTCAGAAAAAAATAATGTACAGAAACTTCAATTATTATTTTATTTCAGAGATGAAAACAGGAAAAAAGGTGAGCAGAACATGAAATAAACAGGATCAAATCTTAGCAGCTAAAATTTTTGCATCTTGTTTACACCAGTAACTCACATTACTTATAACCTGGACCCTAGAACTCAGATTTGTGTGCGATTATGACTTTTAACTCACATTCTATTGCAAACATAGACTGAATATTAATTTCTACAAAAACTGTGTTTAGCATTGTAATTTGCAATTTACAGAGATCATGAGAGAACATCTTAGCACTATTTACTATACGTTGACTAAATATTGAACAAATAATGTGTTTAAGAGAATTTTACTCTTCTCTCAAGGATTTTCAGTTTGAGAACTTAGCAATCCTCAGTTCCTAATTTTCCCATTTGGCTTTTCTGGCAGATTCTGCACCCCCTTAGGCAGGAACATATTTTGCACAGAGGATGGGAAAAGGGAGGTGCCAAAGATTGGCCCCTAATCAAAGAGAGCACAGAGCAAAAGAATGTCTACAGGTCTAGATTCTGCTGTGGCCAACACAGAATGTTAAATACTGGCCTATAAACTTAATTGTATTTAAAGATATACATATTTTACATATGTTTTATGTGTGCATATGTATTTTACTTTCCTTCTGGGGGACTCTCTAGGTATGTTACATAAAGTTGGCAGAAAAACTGAACTGGCTTTTTCTACTTGTATTAAAGATATTGTAGGAACTTCAATAGACAGTGGAGTAATAGAAGGAATAGTTCTATGCATGGATGGTCAATACTGCATCCAGTCCTCAACATCTGCATTAATGATCCAGGAAATGGTCAGAGTATACACTCAGCAAGGTTGCTTATGACAGAAAACTAGGAGAGGTGTCTGATACACCAGAGAGTTACGCGGTTATCCAGAGGTATTTTGGATGAGAAGGTGGAGCCTGAAATTTTTCAGCAGTCCCCTATGACAGGAATAAAAGCAATGGGCGCAAACAGAAGCACAATTGGTCCCCTCTGAACATAAGGAAACACTTTTGCACTGTGAGGGTGACAGCACACTGCCAGAGGTTTCCCAAAGAAGTTGTGGGGTCTCCTTTCTTGGTGATGTTGAGAAGCCATCTAGACATGTTCCTGAACAACTTGCTCTAGGTAATACAACTTGTGCAAGGGAGTTGACCAAATGAACCTTCAGAGGACCCCTCCAGCTTTAACCATTCTTTGATTCCATGAAAAGCATAGACAGGTAATATTTCCTGTTTAAACCTCTAGTTTCACATTGGTTGATCTCAACCACCTTAACTAATTTTCTGCATGGCTGATGATTAATCAGAAATGCTATATGATGAACAGCTCCTAGTAGAAATGTTAGGACTGTTTGAGCTTTCACTTTTCTAAAATAGGTTTTAGAACCAGCATGGAAATTACATGTCTTTACCTGCTTAGGACCAGCTCCACTTATTTATTTAATTTAACTGCAAAGATCTTATCTAGAAAAGGAAAAACAAAAGAAAAAAAAAGGACTTTTTATTCCCTTACTGTAATCCATTCATAAGCATACTTGCATAAGATATAATACTTTCCCAGAAAGATATGTTTCAACAAAAACCCAGATAGTCACATTGATGTGAGGCTACAGATCACAGTGAAAAACATCAGCCTCATATTCATTAAATACATTTATGAATGTTAAGGGTTTGCAATTTCAAGTCACTAGCAAAATCCAATTCTTGATCGTACTTAGTTTTCTGGAATGTTTACAGAAGACTGTAGTCTTCTTTGAATAGTTCCTAATTTATGCAAATGGTAACTTACTTATGTTTGTAAGGGGAAAGATTATAATGGTTGAGCATTCCTCAAGGAATTACTGGAACTCTGGAGTTTTAGAAAATATTTTCAGTATCATAGAATGGTTTGAGATGAAAGGGACCTTAATGATCACTTGGTTCCAAACCTCCTGCTGTGGATAGGGACACCTGTCACTAGACCAGGTTGCTCAGAGCTCTATCCAGCCTGGCCTTAAACTCCTCCAGGAATGGGCCATCCACAACTCCTCTGGGCCATCTGTTCTGGTGTCTCACCACCTTCACAGAAAAGTGGGGTTTTTTTTCTTAATGGCTATTTTAAATCTACTCTCTTTTAGTAGAATTAAACCATTTCCCCTCATTCTGTCACTACATGCCCTTGTAAATAGTGTCTCTCCATCTTGTAGGTTCCCTTCAGGTACTGGAGGGCTGCAATTAGACCACTCTTAAGAATTCTCTTTTCCAGGCTGAACAAACCCAATTCTTCTAATTCTCTTCATACACAGGCTGTTCCACCCCTCTAAGGAACTTGGTGGCCCTCCTTTGAACTTACTCCAACAGGTCTGATTTTTTGGGGAAAGTTTTATTTGTCATAGAAAAGTATCATTCTGAAGATGATAGCTCTATAAAAAATAGGTTTATATTGCACCAGAATGAGTTTTGCAGTCACAGCAACTCTGATCTGGTGCTAAAAATATGGTTTTTTTCTCAACAGTCTATAGGAATTTCTGAGGAGTACCAAACCCTGATCACTGCAGGCTATTGAATGTCTAATACACCAAATGCTTGTGACAATAGTTGTACCCTCATAAATATGTTTTCAAAAACTGTGTGCTATATAGCAGTGTCTTCAGAAAATATTGGCCAGAAACCTGGCAAAATGATTTTAGTATCTACTGCACAAGCATCTAAATGGTGTTTCAATTCCTTTACTATTTTGAAATGTATGGTTGGATTATCTTGTGTATTCTCCAAATACTAGTGACAAATAATAACAGTGTAATTTATAAGTGCTACTTATAAGTTCTCTCCTCATAGAAGAAAAAATTTAAAATTTTACTTCTTTTTATTGATCTAATTTCATTTTTATTTTATTCTGTATTCAGACATTTAATTCTAAAGTTGCAAAAGTACTGCCAAATTCAGAATCTAAGTGAAAAATATAGTCTTAACCTAAAGTGTGGTTATTCCCATTTCCTTGTAAATTTCTCTTCTGGCCAGTGCTGATGCCTTCAGTTGAACATTAAATTAGGGTCATTATCATTACAGGCATGTTTAATTTATATATGTACATTTCCAGGAGAAGATAAGCACATATCAAATGTATTTATTTACATTACCAGAAGAAGAGAAGCATAATTGTTTATGGAACATTGTAACAAAGTTAGAAATCGTCGTCGTCAACCTAACCTTGCAGTACTACATGTATTTCATTAAAAAGCTGAGTGTTTAGTGTATCTCAGGAGGTAATTGTTGTTAAAATATTGAAGCAAGCTGTAGAGGTTTCTGGTGGGGTAACAAAAAGATGCATTCTGGACTTTGCATGCATTAATTAGTATACATAGAAGAAAAGTAGTCACTGAAGATAAAGCGTCTCAGAGATTAACTTTTCAAGTGGCACAGTATCCATTAGAATGGATCACAGTAAAGAGAACAATCTCTAATCCTGTGTCCAGTTCTGGGCCCCTCACTACGGGAAAGACGTTGAGGTGCTGGTGTGTGTCCAGAGAAAGGCAAGAAAGCTGGTGAGAGTGCTGGAGCACAAATCTTACGAGGAGCAGCTGAGGGAGCTGAGAGTGTTTAGCCTGGCAAAAAAAGAAGGCTTAAAAAGGACCTTCTCACTCTTTACAACCTGAAAGGAAGTTTTAGCAAGGTCAGTATCTTCTCCCAGGTAACAGGAATCAAACTGAAAAGAAATGGCCTCAAGTTGTAACAGGGAAGGTTTAGATTGTATGTTAGGAAAAACTGTTTTGCAAAGAAGGTTGTCAAGCATTGGCACAGGCTTTTCAGGGAAGTGATGGAGTAATCAGGCCTGGAAGAGCTCAAAAAATGTGAGTGTGGTGCTCAGGGACAGGGCTTAGTGGTGAACTTGGTGGTGCTGGGTTAATTGTTGAAACTGATGCTCTTAGGGGTGTTTTTCAGCCTAAATAAATCTATGATGCTACAGTTACTATAACTTGTTTGGCTCAAAAGAAGCTATGATTCTTTTGTGTTTTCTGAATGGCATCCCAAGTACATTACCAGTATCAAGGCACCATGAGGGCCATTGGCTCCCTGGTGCTGGAGCTTCAGAGGTGTTGGACCAGGCTTAGCCCGGTTGGGGCAGGAACCATCCACCAGGGTCTATCCCAGGACCCATCAGCCAGGGTCCAGCCCCACCCAGCAGCAGGACAGTTGTGAAGCAATGGGGCAGTCCCAGCTGTGGGCACCTGGCCCATCCCAGAGGATGGTGAAGGTTGGGCTGGGATGTGCACCTGCAGCAGGGCCTGGCTCAGCTAGGCAGGACAGGGTTGAGGGAAGCTGGAGAGCAGCCCTGCTGTGGCATTGTTGGGGCTGGGGCCAGTGTTTCTGGAGGTGACATGGGGCCCTGGGCTTTGGGCAGGGTGGAGGGAGATGTAAGGGTTTGTGGAGGGGCAGACAACCCAGATGGTTCCTCCAGGGCCTTGACACAGGAAATTATGTGATAAGCTCTGATCAGGCTTTCATTTCCTCAAGGAAACACAAGTGGCCTTTTCACATTTTAAAAAGCTACATTTTGAAAAGTGAAGTTTAAGAATATTTGTTTTTCCAAGTTACGAAGGTTAAATTAATCACCTATTCTAACTTCATATCCTGTTATGATCAGATTTTATGTTTCATTAAGAATAGCTCCAATGCAAGTACAGTGATCAGTTCTTCTTAAACAGTGTTTGTATTTCAGGTTTGAGGAGAGGGATGGTGTTGTCAGGAGACAGAGAAAATTTCCACTGGTGACAAATTCAATGCAGTCCCTGAAACATTTTAATATACATACAAAGTATCACACATGATACAATGACAAACAGCATATCTTTTGTTTGCTGTGTTTTCCCTTGTGCCATACACTGTGTTTTGCTGGAAGGTGCAATTCAGCCAGAGGGAGAAAGGTTGCTCACTGCTGGCTGTCATCTGTTGGGTCCATGGTAGTGGGTGGAGCGGCAGTCCTCTGTGGTATCCCCTGAAAAATGGTTTATTCCCCCAAACCCCATCCATGGTTCAGCCCCCATGTCTGTCAAACCCAACTGGTCTCTCATCCCACGCCCACCCCATGTCCATCATCCCAGACCCACCTCCCAGTTCTGGAATGTTCTCCCCAGCTCTGTTCCCCATTTGGCAATATGTTCAAATCACACCTTCGTGTTTTCCCTGATTGGGTCTCCCCCTATGAGGTGATCCCATACCCCACCCCTGAAAGTTACTGATTGGTTCCTGATTTTGGTACCACCCCTCTTTAAAGAGGCTCGCATTTCTTTGTTCTCTGTCTTATGGTGCCGGTTGCCTTTGGATATTAAAGGTGCTTTGGAACTGCCAACCCTTAAGGCCCCGTGTGGTCCTTTATCAGCCCTCTGTCGCCACCCCACTTCTTTTGGACCTTATCACAATCCACTCCACCGAGCTTGCTGGGGTTTAGGAGTCTGGGATTGTGATAGTCCTCTCCTGGGAAAAGGGAGCAGAATGGGAGGACTCAAAAGTCCTTGGGAATATGCACAAATGCATATTCCCAAGAATGGAAGGACACACTCTAAAAAGAGGCAGAGACGATACATGGGTAGTTTCTAGAGGTCTCCAGTGCACTGCTTGCAATTATTCATGACTCAGCAAGACACTAAATGTTGCCGTACTCAGAGCAAGAGTGAGGTGAAGAGAAAGACCTACCCCTGAGATGAAACAGTGAGCAGTGAGGACTTCTAATATTGTATTCATTTGGATTTGATCTGACCAAGTTGATCTGAGCTTTTGTTCCACAGAAGCCATTGTATTGTAGTTTATCCTTCAATAACATATAATGTCAACAGTCCAGAGTCCTTTCAATGTTTTTAGTATCATCACTTTAAAGAAAAAGTACTGATATACGCAGTTGAATTTCACAGTCAGGATTCCTGGATTTCATCTGTGCATCCCAAAAGGAATGCTGTGGAACCTGTTGAAGGTATGATTGATTCTGTTAAGTAGAAATCAAGACAATCTTTGGTCCCACACTCAGAAAGCTGAGATTTACTAGTATCTTTCTTGACTCAATTAATGTTTTTTATATGTATAAATTAAATCCTGCATCAGTATTTTTCAGGACATACTATTTAAAGACAAGACATAATAGTACCCGTGGATGAATCTGCCTGAGGACATCACCAGATTAAAAATATTTAAATTTAATATTAAAACTCTAGTAGGATTTTCTCCCTTCTAATTAATTAAAAATAAAGTACAACCCAGGAAAAGAGAGAGAAAGAGAAAGAATGAGAGAACAATTTAGCAAATGTTATTATGACATGATATCAAAACAGAATTCCTTACAAGTTCTTTTTTTTTGAACATACGATTTTTCAAAACATATCAGAACTGTTAAGTAATATTCCCAATTTACTTCACTATATTCTTGTAAAATATTTCATAACTTTTAATAGGAAATAACCAGAAGTAGCATTACTGGTTTCCTTTTAGATAATGGAATAATGAAGAGATTGCAGGTTGTATAGACCTCTCAGGAACAATGTTAATAAATGTAAAAAAGGTTAAATATCTGAAAGAACAGGGACTTGCAATTAAGTGTTACAGATTATGTTTAAAATAACATTTGTTCTACATCTAATATGAGCCAAGAGACTTGGTAAAAATTGCTTTCTAGATTATTCTCTATTCCCAGAAAATTAAAATAATAATCTTCCCCTTGAGCGTTGAGAAGAACTGTATTGAAGAGACATTTTTTAACATCTCTTTAATTACAGTTTGTGATTACTAGACAGAAGCATAAATTTTCAAATTACTGGGCAAACTCATTCATTCCAGACATATAGTATATGATGATTTAACTAAGTATGGAAGTGAATAAATTCCACAGAAATTGGCACCACTTTTTTATCCAACCATCAAGGTAATCTTAAATGACACAGAATTCTTCACCTAGAAATTCCAAGTAGATCAATTCATGGATGATGGATATAAACAGATATTTGGTTACTATTGAATTGTCTTGACTTTGATTCTTAGTTGTGTCAGGCCAAATTACAAGAAGATGATTCTGTGATTACAGTACGTGCTTTCAGTAACATTTGTGTTTCATTAAAGGTGACATTGCTACCCAAGTTCTGAAACGTATTTGCTCCATACCCTTCCTTTATGAAAGTGACTTTATATCCTGGTGTATTGGGTTTGCATAGCCTGGTTTTTGGTAACAGGGGCACTACAGGGGTGGCTTTCTGTGAGCAGCTGCTAGAAGCTTCCTCAGTGTCCAGCAGAGCCAATCCCTAGTGGCTCCAAAGACAGACATGCCAATTAGGCTCTAAAGACTGGGCCAGTCAGAAATGGTGGTAACACCTCTGTGGTAACACATTTGAGAAGGAATCAAAACAAAAAGTGGTTGTGCAGTTGTAATTGTGACCAGAGAAGATCAGAGTGAGAATGTGAGAACCACCATGCAGGCACAAAGGTCAGTGGAAAAAGGGAGATAGGAGGTGCTCCAGGCACTGGAGTGGAGATTCCTCTGCATCTCATGGTGCAGACCATGGTGAAGCAGCTGTACCCCTGCAGGCCATGGAGGTCCATGGGGACACAGAGATCCACCCACAGCCCGTGGAGGAGGAGCCGACATGGGAGCAGATGAATGCCTGGAGGAGGTTGTGAGCCCATAGGAAGAGACCTGTGAAGAGAAGGGCCCTGCTCTCCTGCTGGAGCAGCCTGTCCTTGAAATACTGCATCCCATGGAAGAGTGATCCATGCTGCAGCAGTTTGTGGAGAGTTGTAGCTCATGAGATGGATTCACTCTGGAGAAGTTAATGGGGAACTTTTATCCATGGGAAGAACTCAACGGTGCAGCAGGGGAATGACGCTTCTCCCTGTGCAGAACGAGAAGCCACAGGTAATGAACTGACCATAACCCCCAGTCCCTGTCTCCCTGTGCCAATGGGGAAGGAGATAGAGCTGGGAAGGAGGGAGGGGTGGGGGAAGGGAGTTTTTAAAGGGCTTATTTTACTTCTCATTATCCTGCTCTTATTATGTTAGTAATAAATTCAAATCATATCTTTAAATTAAGCCTGTTTTTCCTGTGACAATATTTGATGAGTGAATTCTCCCAGCCTTTATCTCAACCCTTTTTCTCCTCTGTCCAGCTGCAGAGGGGAGAGACTGAGAGGCTTTCATGGGTTTCTGGGATGCAGCATATTTTCATATATCTTAACTTTTTTTTTTTTTTTTTTTTTTTTTTTTTTTTTTTTTTTTTTTTTTTTTGTGACTGATTTTTCTTAAAACTTATGGACTGTTTTGAAATATTTATTCCTAGATGGTTATAAAGTTAACATTAGTATTAAGTGGCCCTAATGCTCTATTCTGTGAGCATTTAATGGGAGTGGTTGAAGATTAGATAATTATTGATATTATAACCACTGTAAGTCCAAGATATTCCTAAATTAAGCATATTATTTTCTTTTAATAGGTTTTTTTTATTCTTGAAACACATTAACTAACTTGAATTTTTATGAAACAAAACCTCATAGCAGATATAGCTCTATAGCATGAATTTTGCTCTGAGTTCCTGTACAAGGTAGTACTTTTGTTTTGTTCAACACACTGTAAGAAGTATGATAGGCTTCTGAACTCCCTGTTAGAGAATTTGAGCCAAACTTCAGTAGAAGTGGGAGATTTATTTTAGTTTCTTTTTTTTTCTTAGAAGCTGTGTTCGTACTGAATTACCAGAGAGGGGACTGAGCTTTTTTGGCCTCAAAATATGTTTATTTAAAGGACATAAGACCATTCTTGTAATGTCAGATAAGTGGATATGCTATGAAAACGCACTATGAATCTCCACTTACAGAACCTGAGAATCCTCATGAATGATTGTAACACAAGCTTTATATTAAATCCCCTCTCAGTCCATTGTGAGCTGTGCACATCCTGCACACATCCTTGCAGCCACAATGACTTTCAGGGCATCTGGCCATATTTTAGCAGACTATTAGTAAGATTCTCTTTATTGTTCTGTTTCCCACTTTTCTCTCCTCCTCTTTAATCCTTCAGATTTAGACTGAAAAAAAATCTGTTGCAAATGGAAGGGAACATTGAGTCAAGAAGTGTCTATGATGATCTCTACAAATAGCTCAAACAGCTGGAATTCAGCCTAGAGGTTTCACCTTTTTCTTTGTTCAAAAGAGGTTTTCTTTACATTTGTGAAGAAATGTGTGTTTTCTATAAAATATCCTGCATGTCTATGCATGAGATGACATAGCCCATTATTTTAACATGTCAATATCATCTTCTTAAACTAATAAAAAAGAGCTTTGGTGGAAAAAAAATTTCTTTAAAGTAAAATTAAAATACTGTTTCTTTTATTATAGTACTTCTTATAGCAACTATTAGAACAGGTATTACAAACACTCTGCTACAAAAAAAGCAGGAAATTCTTCCTAATCCTTGACCTGAGCTCTTCGACATGAGTTTTCTGAGTTAAGCACATATGTCTTCATTTTCTTATATTAAACTGACTCTTCTTCCCCACGCCTCTGTCCTGACATTACCTTTCAACTCTTTTCCACAGAAGAAAAGCCGTGAAAATGAGAAAAAATTACACACCACCAAGATGATAAGAACTTTAATAATCGAGGTATCACATATATGTCATACCACTTTTATGATGTCATGCAGGTGTTCAGAGCTCCTTTGCAGCTGAGAGTAAGGCTGCCAAGTTATTAATTGGTAATTGGGAAGAAGCATCACACAGCAACAATAAAACAGACAAGTAGGTTTGAAGACACATTCAGTGTCCCTCTTAGCCATCTCTCTGCTGCTTCTGACTCATCACACTGTTATCACAGTTCTCTTGCATTGACATCAGGTCATACAACTGCAAAACAAACAAGGAAAGACACTAAACTTTGAATTTCTTGTCACAAATTTTTGAATTATTTGAGATATATACACATACGCATATATATACATACATGTCTAAATGTCATAATAAATATGTCTATATAAAGAGAATGTAATTCTTTTATTTGGAGAAATACTTTTAATAGTATGTCAGATAGAACTATTTCCTTGTTTTCATCTTCCCTTCAAGTAAAAACTGAGAATATAAAATTCACTCTGTGTATTATGATATATAAATCTATGTTTGAAATCCTAATCTGTCTACTGTCTGACTTACTGGAGTCAAGGACATGATTCTTCTTATTCTAAAGCAGAGATCTAAACCAAGTTAAATGAACCAAAATCCAAAGTGTTCTGCTTTTTTTTTTTCTTCCTTTTCTATAAAGGAAGTCAGCTTACTGTGGCTCTCATTTCCAGACATCTATTTTGTGATCATATGAAGTTGGATTACTATAATCACATTCATACTATTTGAATAGTAAGCTTACATGAATTTAACCATGCTCCTGATTTTTTCCATCCATACTCTTCTGGAGTATTCCTTTCTAATTTTTCACTTTGTTAGGTAATAGCTGTGGAATGAGATAGGGAGAGGATTAATGTACCAAAAATGAGAGTAATCAAGGCTGTAGATTATGTAGAGAGGGAAATATGTGTAGATTTGTCACATGGCATACTTAATAATAAGCCAATTATTTTCAGATAGCTATATCATAAGCCTTAAGAAAGAGATTCTTAATACTAGAAACTTGTAAAAAGACTAAAAAAAAAAGGAGACACTCCAGAGGAAAAAATCCTTCAAAGCTGTCAACACAAACCAAAAAGGGAAAGCACTGCAGGTATATAAACATGCCAGTAGAAACATTGGAGATTTTTCTCATTTGGGGCTCTGTCTAGTAAGAACCGGAGTTCCACATGGTGAACACCCATGCAGCCAGTGTGATACCTCTTCCTTGACTTGCATGAAAGAGTCTTCTATTGAAGAAAAAAAAATCCAGTTAAATCTAGTCATAGAACTTTTATTTCTACATATTTCTTACTATAAACTTAATAGAACTTTGTAAATCAAGCACTGCTTAACTTTCACTCATATCATTCTTTTCAAAATAATGGGTAAAAAGCTGTTTCAAGCAGAACATAATAAACTTGCAGGAGTTCAATTAAACTACTACTTTATCAAAATATTAATATATGTGGGTGTGTTTTTTTTTTTTCTTTTCCTGAATATATTCTTAATAGTAGAGAAGAGCAATTATTTATTGTCTGTAGGGGGCTGCTATATTTATACCCAGCTATCAGGTATCAGGAAATGGCTTCCTCTCATCATGTATTACATCACCATGAATTATTAGTCATTGCTAATAAAATATTGAACTTGTGTATATAAAGTGTGTGCTAAGAGACTGGATATAAGTCATCTCAAGAAAACACTAACACTCTGGAATTATTTTCAGCTACCTTCATCTACCATATATCAATCAATCACTGATTAGCTGTGCCAAATGTTCCAAAATATGAAATAAGAACGTAGAAATAGAAATTATGTCTCTGGTGCAACTTACAGATCAAACGATTTAGAAATAATTACAGTAGTGATGACAGCAGCCTTTGGCAAACTGAAAATTAGAAGAAAAAAAAAGAAACGAAAAATAAAATAAAATGTCCTTGAAGTCAAATTCTGCTCACACTTTGAAGAAATTTCTCTGTTCAGTTTGGTAAAATGCCCTTTTTCAGTAGCACATAAAATAGCTTTTGATGAGTTGCAGATCTTCCATTTTATTACTATTTTCCATCTTATTAAGACTTTAGATCAGGAATAGTTATTTTACGTAAAAGTGACTGCATCCAAGCTGCCAAAACTTTTGTTATCATCTTGCAAACACAGTTGCTTAGCCATAATTGACCCATAATTTTAGCAACAAAGGAGATCACTTGCTGAATCATAGAGATAATATACAATTTGCATAAAGATGAGAAAATGTTCTTGAGTTTATGGAATATTGAATAACTCTTCTAAAGACTGTTTAGTTTTCCCTAATATTAGAAAATTACTGTTTCCTTTCCTCAGGTTTTACTATTGAACACAATGTATTTTTTGCTAACTGAATAATACTGTCTTAGTAATAGAGAACTAAAATAGGAAGTCAGGCTACAAAATATGCAAGCTGTGAGATGTCTTTTTTTTTTCAGAGTAATGTATTTTATCTTTGTGCAAGATCAAATAAAGACAAATTTCCTCCCCAGGCTTAACCAAACAGCTCATTACAATGCTATTTTACCTCGTAGAGACAATCATAAGAAATTAAATTTTTTTATTAAAAATACCAGTTACACGTTACAAATATTTTTTGTTTGTTTTCATTTATCATTCTTAAATGCTAGACACAGAACAGTGTTACATAATTGTGAGTGGGCAATTGTCCTTTCCTGTTCTGTGAATTAGGTATGCATAGCATTTATAATTCTCTTCCCATAAAATAAATTCACAATTTTGTCCTTTAAGACGCTCAGCATACAGTGTAGACTGTGCTTCTGTGTCAGGGTGAACCTTCTCTCAAATCAAGTGGAAATTTCTAATGGGAGCTTGAAATCAGCCTTTCTGATTTTCACCACTTGGATTTGTTATTTTTTCCAGAACAGAACATCACACTTTTTAACCTGTTCATCTCATATTTTCTCATAATAAGGATATAAATCAAGTGATCCAAACACCACAGAAGTCAAAATGGTGGATTTACTGCTGTGTTAGTTTCAATGTCTGATGCTACTTTTAAGATAATCCTCTCAAAAGAAAGAAAGAAAAAAAAATATGTCAAAGGCTGGGGGTAGCCTGTTGAAATTTTCCATCATATGAAATAGAATACTTTGTTCAGAAAAAATGTTTGTATTTTAATTTAATTCTACAAGACTATACCTGAATTATTGTCAAATTTGTCTGGTTTTTTTATTCCCAGAAAGGTAAAATGAGCCAACATTTCAGCAAACTTAGAGGGCTCTACAATACATACTATATAAAATGAGATGGGAAAAAATTTGACTTCTAAGAAGATATACAAGAATGAAAAAAAAGGAGATCATGTGACAGATTTAATATGGAGAAATCAGAAAATATTACTATAAACATTGAAGAAAGGCCAAAAAGAATACGTAATTTATATAATATATTAATTGATCAGGATCAGAGGGAACAAAATACAAAAGAGTTGAATTAGACAGCATGAATTTCAATAATTTCTTTTTAAATATGCTTAGAATTAAAAAAAAAAAAAATCTCAAAAAACTGACATTGATTTTTATGTGTTTAATGCAATGCAATGTATTCAGTGATTAAGGGTAACAAACAAATTCATGTCCACACATGCAGAATTAGTGAAATATAATGAAAGAATATAAACAGTATACTTTGGCCCACAAACCCTTCTCATCTTTTACCTTTCATTTAATAATACTATCATATTTTTCTAGATCATATTTTATTTTTTTTTTAATCTGGGCGGGTAAGCCTCTCACCCAAATAGAAATGAAATGTATCAGAAATGAGATACATCAATCTCTGAGGTGTTGTTTTTCACTCTTACTAAAATAAAATTGGACTTTCAGGTTGACATGAAGCCTGTTGGAACAATGTCTCTTGTGTGTGTTAACAAAGAAAATTATGCTAACAAAGAAAACCATGCTTCTAAAGCCAAAATTTCTTTGAAAAATCTGATTTCCAGGAAATAAATATCCATAAATTCTCCCAGAATGTAAATATATATAGCAATAATTCTGAAATTAAGAAACTTAAAATATGAGAAAAAAGTATGTCAAAAGATAAACATGCCAATGTGCTTCTCTTTCTCTCTCATTGTCTCTTGTACTATTGCCTGGCACCACTGAGAAGATCCTGACTCCATCCTCCTGACACTCTCCCTTCAGACACTTACAGACATGGATGAGGTCCTTCCATACCTGTCTCTTCTCGAGGCTGAACAGGGCCAGCTCCCTCAGTCTTCTGTTATAAGAGAGATGATCAAGTTGATTGATCATCTTTGTCTCTATCTCCTGTACCCATTCCAGGAACTCCATATCTTTCTTGTACTGAGAAGTTCAGAACTGGAAACAAAATTCCAGGTAAGGCTTCCCCAGACCTGAGTAGAGTGGCAGGATCACCTCCCTCAACCTGCTGTCAATGCAATAACTGTTTGAAACCCTTTCTTTAAAACAGTTTGGGGTTTTTTTCCTAACTCTTTATTTTCTATTTGATATTATTTTACATAGTCCTGAAAATGTGCTAATGAGAAGTCTTCTATATTTTTTACCAACAGTTTAAAAATAATCGACATCATCAGTAGATCTGTTCACAGGGGTTGATATAAAGAGGGCTGATAATATTAAATTCAAATGCAAATATGCAGTTTCAGGAAATACTCTAGTCCCTCTACATATAGGAATAAGTCTTTTTGTATATAGGAACTATTACTAAAATCTACCACCAGTGACACTTAGACACATTTACAAAGCACTTGGTAACTTTGTCACCCTGAAAGACAAAAAAAATCTTATGAAATTGATAAAAATATATTAAAAATGGTCTTATTGTCAAAGCCAGTAAAGTCAAGTGTAATGTACACCCAGTTTTGGTAGTCATAGTTTTGTTATATTGATGGTATTACATTATTTTATTTGCAAGTCTTTATATTTATTACACTATATAGCAAAGAGCATACATAAAGGTGTAGCATGTGATGGTGTGTGGCTAGTGAAACATTTTTTTGATTTAATGACCTTTGAAAATCAGTGGAAGAATGTATACTGATCCTCATGATATGTTCCACTGTGTCATATTGCTGACATTTATATTTCATAAGCACAATTTATGTTGAGAAGAATGATGCCTTTATTTACAGTCTTCCAAAGAGAATGATTGTGCTTCTGTCAGCCTTTTAAGTCAATTTTCTTCTCTGCATATTTTATGAAGGGCTTTTTTATTTCCAATAGATTTCCTTTCTCTATTTTGAAATTGTGTTTCAAAATAGAGAGTTTTAGAAAGGTTAAATGGTGCCTGACTCATTGAAAAGAGGTCTATGTAGCTAATTTCAGTGTACTCAAATAATTACGAGAATTTCAGACATGCCCAGTATATGGCTCCAAACATCATTGAAATTCCAGCAAGAATTAGGTGGTTTAAAAAAGCTATGAAATTACTGAGAATTTTCAGATTTAAGGATCTTTAATTCCTAAATGAAATCCATGAAATCTGCCTTTACAAAGTCAATAGTACACTAATGTAACTTCACCCATATGTGTCTATTTCAAATAATCTCTGCTTATCCAGCACCACTGAAAACATTTCAGTTCACCCACCCTTCAAATAGGGGAAAAACTGGAAGGTGAAAAATTATCCATAGATGATAACTGTAGTTGTTAGATACCCTATATAGTCATAAAGTCCAAGAAAAAAGGAGTTCATGAATGCATTGGCCTATCTAAATTTTCTTTAATTAATTAATTTTGTGAACCTCTAAATCCCCTCGAAATGGAATTCATCTTCATAAAAATTTTCACATTTAGAATTTCTCCACTGTGACAGATGTTCAATCTGTAAAAGGTGATGAACCTGTAGCCTGTGAGGGTTGTTCCTTAGAGCCAGTGTGGGTTAAGTGTGGTGTTTTCAGGAAGTGGGTACATCGTGAAAATATATTCCATTTGCATTTAGGCATCCATTCTCCTGGAAACAGAAAGAGTGATAGGAAGAGGCAAGAGAAGAGGAAGATAAGGGCAAGGCAAAGCAGAGGGAGGAAGGAAAGGGAAAGGAAACAAAAGAGAAATTAAGAGAAGGAGAAAAAAGAAGGAAAAAAGGAGAAAGCAGAAATAAAGAAACAGAAAAGGAAAAAATAGATTAAGAGGAAAAGGGGAAAAAAGATTAAAATGGTGACAGGAAAAAATGGCAAACAGAAAAAAGGGAAAAATTAAGGAGGAGATAAAAAAACCTGAAGAAAAAATAGAAAAAGAACAAAAAAAGGGGGGGGGGAAAAGAGAAAAAGGAAGGGACCACTCTGAGATTTCTATAATGTATCTGGAACATGGCCAAAACCATGCAAAGATTGTAGACACAGCTTTAAACATCTCTGTTCAAGTCTTTTCTTTCAGTCCTTTTCTCCCAGCAAATCATGACAGAAGAATAAACCTGAGTCAACATTTGCAATTGCTTCATTAAAGAATAAACAGGTTACACAGTAGACTACATTAGGAACTAAAGACTTGCTTGATTTGACTGTGTCTGACTTTGAATCTCTTGCTTTGTCATAGTTGTCCCCACTACACTATAAAGTTGTTTTGCTTTATTTTATGTCTAGCACATCTAACAAAAAACCAAAACCAAACCCAAAATACAAACAAATTAAATCCGCAATCTATTAAAAATCAAATTTGCATTAATACATTGTCTGCCTTTACCATTCTGATAAGTATGAACATTGTGTTTTAGTTCTAGGAAAGTATCTTTATTTTTTTCTTAAATAAACCTCCGAGGTACTAATATTTTCTTTGCAGAATCTCCTTACTTTCACACATTAAGGAATCTATGTATACTATTAAGGTTAAAATCCAGATAGAAGGAAATAATGACTTCCTAAACTAGACATAAAGATGTTAGGAGGTGGTTTTATTTTCAGTTAAATATAAAAATAATCCTTGTTTTATTTTCTTAGCCCTTATCTGAAGTAATTAATTTATACTCCACATATTACTTCTTATTAATAATAAAACAACATTTTCTTTTTATGCATAAAAATATGTGTATCCTTCTTAATACTGTCAAATCAGGAGCAATACCCCAAAAAAGGTTTAATTATTTATACCAATTCAAGACAAGCATTACTTGTCATTTCTCTGGTTTCCACAAAATTATATATCATACAAAAATCAGGCTTAAGCATAATTTGTCATAAAATAAATTTATCATTGCATGAAAAAATATGGCTGCCTTCCATTTTCTACTAAAAGTCCTTTGTAAAATTGATCAGAGCTCTTGGACTATATTTTTACTGTTTCTTTTACTTAATGTTCAAATAGAAGTTCAACTACTTATAATATTTCTGTGTTCTTGTTAAGAAAATCTAATAAGCAACCAATAAAAATTTCTAATGACTGATGAATGAATTTGATAATTGAAGTGGAGTGATGTGGACAGAAAGGGGCCAGATACTTTTTTTTTTTTTTTTTTGGTCTGGTAAAGCAATGAGAATATACATGTATAAAACTTTCAGGTAATGATCTTCTTTCTGTGCTCTCTGTCCTCTCTTGTGTTCTGATCAAACTGTAAAAGTACACCTATACCATAAAAAAACAAAACAAAAAAACAACAAAACAAACAACAAAAAAGTGAATCAAATTCTTTCCTTCTGTTTTCACTCATTGTTTTTCATGCTCTCTGTCATAATTTTGGTTCAAACCAAGCAGTCATTCCTGAGATTGTGCTTGGACACTGTTCAAGGGTCAAAGTCATCCAAATCCACTTTCACTGGGGAATGTGGCAGAGTCCATAGTTTAGGTTCAGTTGACTGTGCTCAATCCCAGAACATTAGTTCAGAAAGTTATATTTTCCAAACCTCCCTGAGGTCATGCCCCAGTCAGGTCAGTGGCACTCCTAATACACATCATTTTGATGTGTTGTAACAGAGCCCACACAACTTTTCAGTTCTTTGACCTGAAAATGGGAAAAGTTGTGAAAGGGCTGCTTGCTACCAATGGGGCTCAGGTGCTGTCCAGCATTAAAATCGTCAGTGTTTACTCACCCTTGGGGCCAGGCTGCAGTGTTTGTTATCTCTCTTGTAAGAGGCATAGGTTGAGCAGCTGTCATGGAGCTCAGCAAAACTTCACTGATGCTTTTTCTCCAGCCAAAAGTCATTTTGGTAGTATGCTCATCATCTTCTTACTAGTAAGCAAGCTGCAGTGTGTGGGTGGGAAGGAGAAAAGGACAAACTCAAATGAGAGGGGCCAAGAAGCAGAGAGATGCTGACACTGTTAAAATGGAAGTAAAAGGAGCAGAAACACAGTAAGCAGAACAGAAAAGGGAACCACAGTGAAAGTCTGCTAGAGCTGCTCTTTGAATAGAGAAATTATTATGAAATAGTAAATACACTGAAAATTTGGACCATAGGCATGTCAAGTGGGATCACCCTGCACTAATAGATTTTTGAATATTCTGGCATTAAGCTCCTTGTATCTCAGACAGGTGTAATTGTATTATCCTTCCTAGAAGTGATGTTGTGTCTGCAAAATAATGTTTCTCAGTTACTCTGATACTACAGAGATGTGTATAATGCAGAAATGCCACAGAAGTAAATATTTTTTCATTCAGTGTTCAGTTGAAATTATGTCCAGTACATAAGGTATGAGCAATGTTCTGAACAATAAAATTAAAATACATTTGGCTGACTGACTAACAAACTACTCTTGGCACAGATTCCTTTCTTTTCCATTATAAGAACTTTCTCAAGAAAAACAAAAAGCTATATAATTAGAAAAAAAAAAGCTATATAATTAGAGTTTGTATCAAAAAGCACATGTCAGTCCACTGACATTAAAGCTGTACAAGAAATTTAATCTGCTGATACTTGCTTGGGTTTTTTTCTTTATACTGATGTTAGAGGACTGTTTTTAGTACATTGCTCTGACCTGCACAGAGAAAAGTACTGGTCTTGTTTAATATTTGTACTTTTTGAATGTGTGATGTATATATTCACCTGACCAAATCTGGGGGAGTAAATGACTGACGTTAGCTGATCACTTTACTATGCAACACCCTCCCCTGTGGAGCAGAGGTCATGGATCTGTTCTTAGTTCATGAATCTTTTCTTAGTTCACTTGATAGGCCAGGTGCTCAGAAACTGCAGACAAAGCATTTCTACTCCCTACAATCCTTAGAAGGGATGCATGCAGCTTACAAAGATCTAAAAGAACATGTAGACCGCAGATTTTGTAGCAATGCAGAAAACAAATGATTCTTCTGCAAATGTTATTTGAGAAAGCAAGCTACTTGTTACAGGTTCAGTTTCAGTGATTAAGGTTTGTGCTAAATTACATCCTTACTCTCAGTGTGCCTATTTACATGGTTAATTCCTTCTCTTTGGTTGTGAAAGAAAAAAAATAAGTGGCTCAGTTCAAAACTTATGCATAACAGTACACAGGAATAAAAGGAAATACAAATTCATTTGTAAGCTCATGACAGCAAAGTCTGTACTTTTTATGTTTGCTCAGCAACAAATAAAACAGAGCCACAATCCTTGTTGTGCTCTTGGGAAAAGCATCAATATAATTGCTATAAAATTGTTTGCTATTGATTACACTCTCAGGTTTTGTTGCAGTGCCTGCCCAACTGATAAGAATGACCAGAGCTCAATGAGAAAAAGAAAGTATGTTTTGATTTGATCAGTTTTTCAGTCAAAGACTTTTAAATTCTCTTTACCTTCACAGGTCAGTGAATTCCACAACCTCAATTATTTTGAGATCTGTGTGTATGTTGTGAGGTTTTCCACTGCCTCTATATCCTATTTACTATTTAGAGGAATAGTGAGGCACCAGTTTAACCATTTTTTCCTGGCATTTTTCAAAATAATCTTTGCAGATACAGTGCCTCACATTGCAGACAAACAACAAGTTATAATAAAAGAAGTTAATTATGGTTTCTCTGTATCCATCATGACATAGCACTGTGTTAAACAGTCAGTGAGAATGATGTGTTAGGGAATTTTCAGCTAGGAAAGCGGGGGAGGGTGTAACAGACTCTTTCTTCATGAAAGAAATGCTTTGTCCAGCATGCTAAAAATGAGCTACTTGTTGGTGTGCAGAGCTGGAACAGATCCAGAGGCTTCAGACCTCACATTTTCTTAGCTTTTCTTTGAATCAGACACTGATTGGTAATTCTAACTGGTGCAAATATATCTGACATTATTCTTGCTTCAAAAAGAATAAGGAAATATTAAGGAAGAAAAGCATTTTGCAACTCATTTACACAGACCAGGAAGAGTTTCTTCATTCCAACTGATTAGGGATGCTAAACCAAAATCAACCGGTTTTTGCCTGAATTAATGAAATAGTCTCATATTAAAATTAAGATTTATACATGACATCCATCCATAATTCCTCATAATGACTTTTTGGAGTTTTTTATTTATTTTTTTTTTACTTCCAAATACATACTGTTTTAAAACAAGTACTTGGTATTGCACTTTTTGTAATTCTGAGAAGTCTGTGGGCCTTTTTCCCCACCTTTCCTCTGATGTTGAGTGAAAGTTTCAGAATACCTTGAATTCCAACCATTTTTATTATGGGTTTTTCATTATTATTTTAAAGGCATTATTAGAAAAGGGGTATTCATATTTATTTATGAATACAGGTGAAGGAGAAGCAGATTTTAAATCAAAGTTATGAAGATAAAGAACCCAATAACGTAATGTTTCAATGCAAAACTTAAAAATTTTGTGAAAAGTCAACTTTGGCTTTTGCTGATTGAAGTGTTCTGTTTCTTTAACCTAGATTATCCTTTTTTAAGAAAATCTAATTTCCAATAGGAAAAGCTATTCATAGATGACCTTTTCTGATGGAAAAGCTTTGTTTTTCACACTAAACTACTGTCTTCTTATCTTGATTATTATTAATGTATTTTCCAACAATCTCCCTTAATTTCCTGAAAAAAATCTATTCAAGTAACTCTAAACATGATATATAAATTATGGAAAAATCAGCAAGTAAGTACATGCTTATGAAAAAGGTGTCATTTTACTTCTGCCCTATTTCTCTAAATTTCAGTTTCGATCTCAACAAGAAAACAAACAAAACCAAAACAAACTGAAACAACTCCCCCATAAATATCCAAACTAGCAAGCAAAAAAACCCATGAGTCCACTGTGTTCTGAACTACCAAAAGACAAATGAAGCATTGAGAAAATTCTCTTTTAGATCCCATAGAACATCTCTGGAAATACATTTAAATATAAAATACCTGTCAAGCCCACAAATCTTCCTTCAATTACTTCAGACATGGGAACTAAACACAGCACATTGATGGTTATATTTCTAGGATTTAATGCTGGCCCAGTTCCTGTGTCTTTTGGTCCAGTGGAGGTTTCATGATTAGATCACAGTGTCTCAGTGTAGTTCATATGCAGCTGAGACCTTTAAATGTGCCGTGAATTTTCTTCAATACATTAAACCATCAATTTTATATAACAAAGTGTAATGCAAGTTTCTGGGGCTAAAATTCCTAATCTAGACTGAAGAAACCCATAATTATATTTTTTACCTGTCCAATATTCCTTAAAATACTGATTATCATATCAAGAAATACTAAATTATATCTGAAATCTGGTAGAAAAACCTCCACCAAATAACTATAAACTTATGTGCTGAAACATGAACTGAAAAAAAGTTCCTTAAACTTTAAATGCTGTTACATTTTGACAGATAGTGTATAGTCTCCCACCTAGAATAAATTTTGCCTACATGAGTTCAAACATTGAAGCATGTATATTTTCTTTTATTTAAGGTATAAAAAGTATAAAATAAAAAAATAGAAACTATATTTCTTTTATATCTGCCTTTTATGAGAAGGTGTCCTATGTAGCTGACCAACAGCACACACTAGTGTGGGATTTTTTTTCCCCTTCTTTAGCTTTTTATTCCAAATAATCCAGATATCTGAAAGGAAAAAAAAAAAAAAAGTTTAAGGCTGAATTTGACCAGGACCAGTGCACTGTTTAAGAGGCTTGCATGACTAGGGACTAAACCTTAATAGTTGTTAATTTTCTTTCCTAAATTTTAGAATCCAAAGCTTTATTCTGTAGTCTTTGATGTAACTTTTCTTGATAGCACCAGGTATATATAATCTTCAGCTATGATCTTTGTCTCATCATCTGCGATATAACCACTATATATTTGAGATGAAAAATCCAACTTAATCTCTCTTTTTATCCTAAGAAAAATCTATTGATACAGTCCACTAAGATCTAACAAAATATTTTTTTTTAGGTTTTGATCCATGCAACCAATCACCTGAAAGTGACAATTTGTCCCAGTCATTAATTACAAGATATGTACACCTGTGAAGAACATGGAACAATAGGTATCTACACATAATAGCCATTTAAAAAATAAATATTTTAATAAATTCATGGGCCTGTAGCAGACTTGCAAATAGTGCCACAAACATAAAGGACATAATCAGATTTCAGAGCCCTGCTGCTGGGTGCAAGAAACCAAAGAAGAATGAATTAACCTACAAATGCAGGTAGCTAAATAAAAGACCCTTTATTTTTACTTTACATATCTGCAAATTAAATTCTATGAATAACATGGTATTTGCTAATAATCAGGTTAAAACACTGAGGTACAGGTGCAAAATTCACACACCAACTAAGAGTTTGTTGTCACTGTAACTACCTTTGCAATGACCTTGGTAAGCAAAGGATAGGATATGTGACAGGTTGCACTGGCTGAGCTTTTGGGTTTTTCTCATGACTAATACAGGCTGGAAAATCAATCCATAATAATGTACTAAGAGGGTCATAATGGATTGCTCGTTTGTTAGCATGTACCACAGAGTTTCAGTGACTTGGTGAAAAAAAAGTGCTGTCTGTATGAGATGTTTTCAAATAAGTATTTCATAATGACATCTTTTTCTGCACAGTGGGGGGAAAAGAAAACAAACTTAACAACAAAAAGACACCCTAAAACTCAAACACATAAAAACATGAACAATAAAAAAATCACAAAAATAATATGTACATGTTAATTTAGAAGAATAACTAAGACTCTTAATAATTTCATTTTTTGCTGTTATATTTTTTAGCTTTCATAAGATCTGTGAGTTCAGGACTTCATAAGCAAACAAACAACACAAAATTTAAAACAGAAACAAACCCTGATTGTTGCAGCAGCCCTCTTATCAGAGAGTAAAAATGAGCCAATGCACAGACTTCTTGTTAAACACAGCATGAAAAGGGTCCTGGTTTATTCCTCTTCACAGCTCAGCCATCCTGACTCCAACTATTCACTGACTCTGACTACAGCAAGCTCCTGCTGTAGGTTTCCCTTGCAGCCTCTGACTGCAGGTATTGGTTTGCAGACTCTGACTGCAGCTTTTACCCAGCTAGACTGTGACTGCAGGTTCCAAAAGCAGGCTCTGATTGCAGACCCAAACTGACCTCACAGCACTGATTCTCTCTCCCCAGGATCCCGCTTCATGATTCTCTCCTTCACACTCCTCAAGGTTGCTCCTCCATAACACTCCTCCCCTTACCAGCTCACCCCCTCTTTTATCTCACCCGTCCTTATTGGCTATAGCTGTGACTCATCAGGGGTGAGGCTGTATTGATTAATTAACACAGCTGTTCTTATCAGGGGTGAGGTCACCTGTATTCCCATCTCCTATATCTGATCTGCAAAGCCTAAGTTTTTATTTAAAACTTAATTGTTTTCAATAGCAATTTTTGCATAAGTCAGAAGTATATATAGGTCAAACAATTGCTGAAAACTTCCAGGGACCTATAGGGTGTGTATTTCTTTTCTTTAATTTAACATGAAGAGAATTAAATTTTAAGGGAGAAGGTGAAAACAGATCATCAAGCCACCAGAAAGCAAACTATTGAAATATCTACATAGTTTTGAATAAAATTGAACTCTGCAGAGAACTGAAATTACAGTGCTCAGTCTCCTTGCTGATGATTTAATGCTGTTCAACAAACAATATCAGAAGTCAAAGCAAGAAGAATGTAAGAATTAATTTGTGATTGCAAGTCCTATTTTTTGTGAGGGAGATAAAAAATGCAGTTGATTAAATAAAAGTACAGAGAAGGAAGAAATTTGGGCTTCAGTAAAGGTGAATCAGGAACTAATTGATTGTCTAAAGCAAAACTTAAAAAACCCCCAAACATTTATAAGTTAAATTATAAAATTGCCTCTTCCAAGCTCTTTTATATTTGTCTCTACCTACAGGGAACATGTTTCTGTAGAAATAGAAGTGCCATAACAATTTTTTTTTGTGAATGCGTGTGTATGTGTGTCTGTGTGTGTGCAGAAGCATTTCTGAGATAATAAGAACCTTCTATGTGCTCCCATTGCCTAAAGTGGGTTTGAGCAGGCAGTGTGGTTCACTCCCTGAAGCATCAGATAACACTGATGGTATCAGTGCTACAGTCTATAGCAGCATAGAAAAAATGAAGTAGACATAATTGTGTCAGACATACAGTGAACTGTTTTTGTTCTGTTACTGCCAATGATTTGTACTCTTGGACAGATACTGCTGAATGTATCTGTTACACTGCAATACTTATTTTTCATATTCATAAAAAGAACTTAGTACACTTGGTAGTTTATTGGGGTTTTTGCTGTTTTTTCTTTTAAGTATGCTTTTTATGTAATGATAAGTATATTGTGTAAAATGAGTAGTGAGTGAAGTGATTGATATAGTTGAGTAATTCAGAAAGGTTTGACATCTATTTAAAACTCCTTATAAAAGAGGAATAGGGATACAAAATGAGCAATTGAAAGGATGACCCAAGATCAGCTGCCCTCTGAAATTTGGCTTTCAGGATGTAGTCTACTTACTGAATAGTGCTGTCATTGACATACTTATAAACTTCCATATTTAAAGGTCAGAATTGATAAATGGTGTCCTACTGAGTGTCTCAGAAGCTTAAAAACTAGCCATACTTTTTTTTTTTTCCAGTTAAAACAGACTCTTGACTCCATTCACAATCAACATACCAATCATTCCCTTGGCAAATTAGTTTTATTGCAGTGATGTGTCATACAGACATAATCTGGTCAGAACACCAAATTCAATTTCATCTCTATAATCGGAACCTTTAAGTAATAACATTTAAGTATTTTTCACATCTGTAACCCAGTGGAATAGAAAAGGCTCAATTTGAGAGGATAGAAAGCACAAAAGGACTACTATGAACAGAAATAATATGTCGTCTTTGGAGGACAATTTAGTCTACTTCTGAATCCCATTGAAACTTTTCTGCTCTATAGACACGGTTTTTATGAGTTCAGTATCCCAATGCACAAGATTTCTTCTCCCTCAGTCATTCTGTTCTCTCCCCCTCGGCACCGCAGCTTTTCTCAAAAGAGCAGCTCTAACTAGGGAATCAAAATTTAGTGGTTACATTTACAGAAGTCTTCAGTGTGTAAGGACCTGTCTTTGAAAATCTTGGCCATTCCAATTAAGTGCCTAACCAGAAGCTACTGAGTGCTCTTTGGAAAAATCTGTGTCATTGGTTCTAGAGAGTAACTTCTCTAGCTGGGAGTAGTTATTTTTGAAGACTGGGTACAATTCATTCTGTATTTGCCAGTTTTCTTCTTAGAGGCAGCAGA
The DNA here is from genome assembly GCF_021018805.1 of Prinia subflava. Lineage (NCBI taxonomy): Eukaryota > Metazoa > Chordata > Aves > Passeriformes > Cisticolidae > Prinia > Prinia subflava. Next base: position 61,370,148 of record NC_086249.1, read on the forward strand.
CAAAGCATGATAGCATAGCATTATGCTTAATAAGCCACTTTCATGCTGTGAACAAAGGGGTAGATCACATCAGAATTCTCCAAATTCAGTAAATTGCAATACGTGCTCACATTTACCACTTACTTAGACTACAAGGATTATATGCATATAACTTTTTTTTTCTGAGAAAAGACTATTTCTTTTGTGAAATACAGATAGAAAAATATTTTAAAATATATATGTATTAACACACACATATTTTAAAAATCTTTTATATTAAATAACCAGAAAACAAAAAAAAAAAAAATTACTGGGAAATAGTTTGGCCAAGGAATAGAAAACATACATATTCAGATATCTGTTTCAAACCTTTTATTTACAAGTCGTACAAGTAATCCTCTCTATTCCATATTACTGAAATTCAAAACCATAAAGCAATGTTAGACTTAGGGGGAAAAAAACCATATTTACTGAAATATACACCATATGACGTGTAGGTGTGTCTGTAGAGCTGACTAAGAGTTACAGAGTAGAAAAAAACCAGTCAACATAACCTCAGAATCAGAGGGGTGGTAATGAAATTCATTATAACCTAATACTTTTGTAATGACTAATTAATTGACTTACTGTATTAATTTTATTAAACTTTACTTTTATTATAAAATCCTTATATTTTGATATGACTTGTGAAATCACAGAGACCACATACTTGTTTTCTTTGCCATTTTAGATGATTCATAATGTTATTTTTCAAGGTAATTTCCTAATTTACTTTTTGTCAATAAAAAGTTTTGAGAAATCCTGCATCTCTAAACAGATATGCTAAGGTATAAAACTGGCAATGTATGCACAAACTTCATTCTCCTATTAGAGATTTTCTTGTATTCATCACCCCTTTTCTGTGCACTAGCAACAAACTGAGAGCCAATGAAAATATTCCGATCTGAACTAGATCCTAGAAAAAGAAATTTACTATACTGCACAGAATAAAAAAGGAATCTTCCCTGATGCAAGAGCCTATGTGAGATCTGATTAACAAAAATTCATAAACATACACAAGCCTCTGTTTAATTTGTACACCACATTTCCATTTGTCTTAATGAACTCCAAAGCCGAGGCTCAGAAGTAAGAAGGCAATTGCTGTCATTTTACTCTAAAAAGTGAATACTTAGCTTCGTGTAATAAGGTACAATGTCTGCCTCAGGACAAACTATACTTACTGTTCTAATGCTGCCATTCTCAGAGCCTGAAGAAAACAGATCCTTCATTTTTCTTTCATTACATCTGAAGCTTTTGAGTCTAAGAAAAGAACAGAGAATTCTTCCTTTGGAGTTTAGTGTAGGAAATAAATTTCAGCATTCAGTAGAAGGAATTACTAGCACAGTTATTAATTAAATGGCACTAGTCACTTACTGCACATAGCTTTCCCTGGAGTTTTTGTCAGCAGTTGCAAATACCAGGTAATCTCATTTGTTCCTTTATTTGTGTTTGATCTCTGATACAAATACAGTGCAGATACTGTATTTATCTTTTAGTTAAAAATCATCTGAAAAATTCTTCAGATTTTTCTTTTCCATGGCAATGGCCTTGGTTTTCATAAACATAACATTTTTTTCCTTGTTTTGTACTAACACTACAGCATTCGTAATGTTTTCCAGTTCCTTTGTTTTCACCGTGCTTTATCTAACATTCCTGTTTGCAACATAGTTTTAATTTTTTTCCCAAATTTCCTTCTCTTGAAATGGCAGAACGCTACTGAAAGTATCTTGAGGTTACTTCTGGTGAGTTTAGAAAATAAAACTTAGTCCAAATTAAGAAAGGACATAAGGTCCCAGAGTGTAACTCAAACATCATCCAGACATCTGGATCCAAGAAAAAAATCCAGCCTGAGAAAACAATTGTGTAAGTCACTGCAGTAGAACTCATCCTATCTAATTTTAAGGGCTGTTATTTAAAAGTCCTTACTTGTTCAGTTGCATACTGTTACTATGACCTCTCTAATTCCTATGTGGTTTGAAATAATACTGAATTGACCTGGTTTTCCTGCAGTCGTCTCCCCTCCTACAATTACAGTCAAACTTCCCACTTTCAGAAGTAAAAATGCATTCTAGGTAAAACCTACACATGACAGCCAATGAGCCTGTAATTGAGAATTTGTTGTTCTTTTGGACATATGATTCTCACAAAACAGTTATTGACTAATCATATTTTAAAAGCAGACAATGAAGTCAATTTAGGTATTCTATACTAGCCAGTAAACACAATATATATAAAAGGTCAAAGGAAATATTTTCTTTAGGTTTATCTAAATCTCACATTCCAACTTTTTCTCTGTGTCCTTTAATATATTTCTTTAAAAAATAGGAATCTCTCTGTTTCTTCTTTTTTATTATTTTTTGCTTCACTGATCTACCTGGTGTCTTAGTCATATTTTTCTCTATCTACCTAAGTAAATTTTTCTCTGGCTATTTCCTCTTCTTAACTGTTCTATTTATTTATTGCTATTTCCTCAGTCTGAACTGTTTGATATTTCACTATATTAAAACTTCATTACCCTGCATGTTGTGATTTAGGTCAGTTAAAGAGAATAAATCCACAATCTTCACTACTGTTTGGACTGTTGAACTGTATTATTATCACTTTATATTTTTTTCAGAGCAATAATATCCTTGTGGAAAGGTGAATGGAAAGAACTAAGCATATTATTCTAAATAAGTGTTAAACATAATCAACCCTTGCATAGAAGTAATAATTCATTTCATTTGTGTTACATATCATGCTTTCCATCCTAAGATCTCATTTATATTTTCAGTTTCAGCTACAAACTGGCTTAATGGTTTCAATAATTTTTTCACCATAATTCCTCAGTTTGGTGAGGGAATTATAAGGTGCATGCCTGTTTTGTGTAATGCAAACAATATGTTTTATTATTTCTTATCTACTGGCCTAATTGGTTTGTGTTCTGTTGTATGTATTAGTTTTTCAAAAGTTCTGAGTCCTTGTTTTGTTATTGTCCTGAGTCTTATTCTTCCTCTCATTAGATTTTTTATTATATATAAACATATGTTTAGAATAATTATAACGTATTACTTTGTACCTTTCAAAATTAGAAAATCTGTCAAAGAGTGAATCTGAAAATTTGTTTGAAAGTAGAAGATGTAGCTTTTGAACAGCAACTCAGTCTCTGAAAGAAATAGGAAAAAATATAATCTAGACCTTTCTTAGTAAAGGAAAATGTACATAATTGCTCATTAATAGTGAATGCACACACCATGCATGTTTAACACAGCCATGCATGCAATAAAAGAAAACAAAGTCCATAACACAAGAAATCAATAATTTTCCCAGGTAGCAAATGTGCTTTTATAAAACATTTCAGATGTTTTTTGGCCAGAGTATGTCTCCTTGGTCCCTTTTATTCTGTCGTTTCAATAACCTGTATTTGCTGAAGCTCCAATAGATTATTATTTTTCAGGGTAGAATAAAGTAATGAAGAGAGGTAGGAAACAACAACAACAACAAAAAGCGGTGTTCGATTCAATTTCCCCTCAAACAGTTAGGAATGACTTAATGATTTTGAGAATCAGAGATTCTGATATTACACAGACTACTGAGTACATCTATGGTTGGCTGTGTGATCCATCCCTTCAGTTTTCCGGTCTCCCTTTGTCTCTTTCTCATCACTGCAAAGGCCCCTTCACAGGTTTGAAGTAAATAAACTTCTAATCATCTCTGCATGTCCAATCAAGTGTTCATTAAGACCCAGCACACTGTCGAGCTGGATTTTAAAGGTGTCCTACTTTGAGGAATTTAAAAGTGTCCAATGTTGCTCACTTTCCTGAGGAGATTATTTCAATGGCTGATTGTTCTCATTGTGGAAAACTTTCTTCTTGTGTTTAATCAGAATCTCCCCAAGAGTAACATATGCCCATTAACCCTCATAATTTCCATGTGACTCCTTGTAAAAAGGGTGTCTCCATCTTCTTTGAAGCCAAATTTTAAAAACTGGAAGATGATAAGGTCTCCTGTAAGCTTTCTTTTCTCAAGGCTGAACAAACCCAGTTCTCTTTCCTCTATGGCAGCATCTTAATCCTTGGATCATCTTTTTGGCCCTTCTCTGGACCATCTCCAGCCTGTCCACATCCTATTTGCTTAGCAGGGATCAAAGCCCAGCACCATATTTCCAGCTGTGGCCTGACAAGTACAGAGGAGGATAATAAACTGGCTTTTTTATCTCTACTGGTGATGCTCTTGTTGATGCACCCCAAAATCCTGCTGGCTTTCTTTCCCACAGTGGCACACCTCTCATATTGAGCTTGTAGTTCACCAGGATCCCCAGGTCCCTTTCTATAGAACTGCTCCACAAAGAGGTAGATGCCAGCCTGGCATACACTGCTGGGTTGTGTCTTCTCAGACACAAGACCTTATACTTGTCCTTGTTAAACTTCATAAGGTTCTTGCTAGTCCTCCTTTCCAGCCTATCTAGATCCTCCTGCAGGGTGCCACTTCCTTCTGAGGTGGCCCCTTCCCCACTCAGTTTGTTATGATCAGCAAACTTCATCAGAGTACATTTGATCCCATTGTCCAGATCATTTATGAAGATATTAAACAGCATGGGGCTCTATAGGGTTTCCTGGGGGACTCCACATGGGACAGGCTGCCAGTTCGAAAAGCAGCTATTTACTACCACCCCCTGGGTGCAGCCCATCTTCCCCACCCACCACACAGACCACTTGTCCAGACCATGACACAGATGCAGACTGCTCCATAGTTCAGTACAGCAAAAAATAGAGAAGATATTTAAAAGTGGTGACTAGCATTTGGTGTTAGATCCAGATGATGTCCACCAGGGAGCAAGTCATGAGCCAGCCTGTTAAACATGCTAGAAGTTCTGTTTATACATAGAATATACGATCAAGTGAGTGGATTGTACAGTATATGCACAATACCCTCGTGTTTTGTCACCTGAATGATGTTGCTCAATTTTGTGAGTATTTCTCAAGGAAAAACTCTAATTTGAAGAAAGAAAATAATTTAATACTGAAGCATTACACTTCCCTTCAAGAGTCATGTAAATCTGCCACTTCAGGTTTCTGTAATCTTTTTTTGGGAGGAGGGATTTTGTTTGTTTGTTTTGTGGTGGTTTCTTTTTTGTTTGTTTTATTTTTGTTTGTTTGTTTGTTTGGGGGGTTTTGTTTTGTTTTGTTTTGTTTAGAACTATTCCAGGAAGTACCCTTTCATATTAAAATTCTAACCTTCTTCCTACCTTTTCATGGCTGTAAAAACGTTTGCCAGTTTATTTCCTCTAACAGCCTGCAGCTCTCTAGCACTATCCAGAAATTACCCGATTTTTTCAGTACCCTCAGCTTCTCTCTAAAACAGTTATGCAGTGTCAGCAAAGATATTTTAGTGTCTTTTCCTTCATACTTAATATCATTCTCATAAAAGCTTGTCATCCAGTCCTTCTGCTTTTTCTATCACTCATTTCCATTAAAATTCTAATCTTTTTTTCAAACACACAGATATTTTTCTACATTACCTGTTTCCATCATTCTAATGGTGTCATACACTGTTTTAAAAGCACTGCAAAAATACTAAATATCAGTTTTACAATTACAGTTTGATGACCCTTTTGCCCCCCATTTTATTTTGCAGTAGATATTTTACCATAACCATATGCAATAGATATTTAACCTATATCATCCAACCTTACCTTATATCCTTCACCTTTGGTAACAGTAACCTGCAGGAGTAGTACACATGCATGGGACATTTAAAAAGAGTTATTTAATGTGAAAGAGTCACATGAGTTAAACACTGTCCTTGTAATTAATCTCATCAGTTACAAAAATAATCTGGTTGGGTTACAAACAGTTGTTTGTTTTTGTTTTGTTTTGTTTTGTTTTGTTTTTTCTCAGAGAATGCATGTTAAACATGGTTTGTGAGAAATTGTGAAAAGACACATTTTCTGCACGTGTGTAGCAAAGCTCCTAGATGAGACCACTCGTTCTAATTTGGAAATCACAGATCTTGATATAGTACAGTGACATTTCTTCCCAAGAAAAGAAAACAAAGTTAAAACAGGAAAAATGTAGGCAAAAAAAGTGAAGAAAAGAGGAATACAAGTTTACCATGATGTGTCTCCAAAACTGGATATTTTGACAGATTTTGTAGATGTGCATGCAGAGCCACAGCAAAATGCACAACCGTATATTACCTGATGAACATATTGGCCGTCTGTGTTAGCTGAAAGATTTATGAGAGAATTTTATATACCATGTACAGAATTATTTCAAATATTTAAATAAATTCCTTTCAAATTCCACTCCATAATAATTGCATAACTGTGGCTAATATATTGCAAATATTTTATGCCTCTCACAAAGGACAGAGTGTGCCTTTATGTATAAGTATGAATGTGCAGTAGAGAAAGAGGAAGAAAGAAGAGAAAACTTTCATTTTAATTAGAGAGAAAAGCTTTTTGTTCACTCCTTCCATACTAACATTTATCCACATCTTTCATTTCTCTAAGCATAATACACTGCAGTGGCTTGAGGACTTGATTTAAGGTTAACTGCAAGAGCTTTTTTAATTTGTTGCCTTCCTCCCTTCCTTCCTCTAGAACAACATTTGAGACCCAAGAGTATCATACATAAAAATACATGGTTCTACAATCCATTTAATGACTTTGAGATAAGGATTTCTGCTCAGCATCTAATATTGCATCATTTCAACAGCACAAAAGAATATAAAAATAATCCTATGTTTTTTGCAGTATTAAAAGTACAGAATTCAATCTTTCTAAAAACAACCTCTATTAAGTGAAATAGTTTGGCTGTGTTTATTCAGGACAGCTCTACCAAATGAAGCTCTTTGTGGCACAGTATTGTACCCCATAGTTCATGAAGTGTTTGAATGGGCCAATTAGTACATGTAATCAGAATCTGTTTCTTAACACTTTGCTAAAAAGCGGTGCATTCCAAGCCTGAATAAGATATCTTTATGCATATACTTTTAAATGCTATTTTGCCATTGCAAATGAATGATTAGTCTTTCTTTTGTGTCACAAAAACAGGTTTTGAGCTGAAAAAAATTACTTAATTTTTAAAAATATATTAATATGCTTGCTCAGTCAATAATCTTTATAATTTATCATTTCTGCAGAAAAGTACATTTCTGATGAAGTAGCATTCTGTATTAACCTGAGCTTAGGATGTTTAAAGAGGTTTAAGTTACTCACCCTTCTGTGTGCACTTATGATTTACTATAAATCAACCCTAAATTTCAATGAATATTTTCTAATTAACTCTTTTCCATTGAAGCATACCCCAATGTATTTTGTCTCATAACCTTTCAAATTAAGTGAACAGCTTTAAATACTATACTGTATCATCTCCGTGAGCCCTGAAATATTAAATATTATTTTTTAAGCCTGCTTGTTACATCTATAAGGCATGACTAAAAATACTGATTGCTCAAGAGTGCTAAGTTCTGTGTTTCTTTGCATTTCTACATCCAATATTAGGATGCAGAAGAGTGCCTCTATTTTGGGAATTTAATTTTATTAAAATTTGTCCCTTTAGACCTTTCTTGAATGATGGATCTTCTACAGGGTAGGTGCTATCAAAACTCTAGCCATGGCTGAATACACTTTAGTAATATATTTCCTGAGTTCTTTGTGCTAATGTAATGAGCTACATCATAGCTGCAATTCAAGATGTAGAAGCTGACTTCTTATCAGTGTAAGGCATTTCTGTATTGAAAAAGTAAATCTTTCCTGCAGGTGAATATGGCTTTTGTGAATCAGTGATTAAAATTGTGTTTAACTCTACAGAATTTAGAAGTTAGAAATATGTAACAAAAGCAGTACCTTGGGTGTCTGTTGAATTTCAGCTGTTCAGAATAAACAAGTGCTGTAATGCATTTTTTATGTACTAGGAGTCTACTTGAGGGGTTTTTTTGATCTTTCAATTTCTAACTTGGAGGAACAAACAGGTTCTTTTTCATAAATGCTGTTTATCTTACGTTCTTTAATTTTATATTATGATCTCAAAATCTGAATAGAAGAATAAGCTGATTCCAGGAAAGTGGTTGTGGACATTTATCATCTGCTTTCCCACCCTCCGTTTTTTGTAAAGACAAATGACTAGAGCCAAAATATACCACTTCAGAATAACATCATAATAATCTGCAAACATTAAGGGATACAGTCTAAGTACTTACATATCTCAGATTGAACTGGTTGTGGTTATGTAGAAAATGCACACATTCTAAGACTACTGTGCTTTTTTGTGCATTCATTTCCACATTCAGGAGAAACGTGAGTGTGTCCACTTGGAAACTTGCAAAATCTGCCTTCCTGTTATAAATATTGTAGATAGATGGTAACAATCACAAAGATACTCAAGAAAATAGTTGTCTAGTCAGCTTTCTCAGACACCCAGAAGCAGATGTGTGGGAGTAGCTCAGCTTCATTTGGGGACAAACTCAGAAGCAAAAGATACTCCAGGAATACATAAATAATAAAGACAGAACTGTATTAATGACAGTTGAATAGCTTGTCAGACAACTTTTAAATACTTATTTTCATCTTAATGGTTAATTCAGGAATGGGAGATTCACAAACGTTGAGAGAACTAGAAGGCTGAAATTACATGAAATTACAATGCTTTTTATATATTATTTCTACCTTTATACATTTTGCGAAAAACAAAGTGCCTGTGGTGCTCCATTGTTCTGAAGGTCCCTTTGACATAAGAAATGAATTACAAGTGCTTGAAATTAAAATTCTACATTCTATATTAGATATCCAAATGTGTGGCCTTAGAAATATTTCAAAACCCTGGAGTTCCAATTGAATTCTCATTTCTACATTGCTTATTTATGAGAAAATTGGAGTCCTTTTCTATCACCACACCTTTTTTTAAGCAGGGCCAGGAATTGACCTGAAATTCAAATAAATAATAGCTACATATAGCATCTACTTTGTGCCTTTAATGAATTCAATAATTTGTTTGCAGGCTATGTGGAAGAGTTGGTTCCCTAACAGGTGCATTTTTCACCTAACAAGGGAGCAGTTCAGTGAACTGGAGGATGGATAAATATGACTGAACTGATGAAATAGCAAGGATTGGTGTATTCAGATATCTGATTTAAGATGCTTTAATTCTAATTTCCTCTCCAGGTGCACAAAGAGTGCACACATATTTGTCATTGTGCATATTCAAATGTGAATTGAGCCCTTCTCATGGAATACACCCTTTAAACTGTGCTTTATGAACATAAAATCTTACTGTGAATTGTCTCAGCACAAGCTGCTCTTGTTTTTTATAACTACTAGGAGTCCAAAGACATTTATGCTCATATGCCTGACTTTCATTCTCAGGAAATTAAGACTCCTTAGATATAAGTGTGTCAGAGTGAGTGAAATTAGTATATCATTACTGTAGTTTGTATCTACACACATAAAAAAACTTATAAACCACCAAGATATAGTAAACATTTCTCTAAAAGCAAGTTCCAATAGTTTCAGATGTATAGTTGAATGTTCTAGAAAAGCACAGATTTTTTTTTAACAAAATAGTAATTTCATTTGTTACCTCTGGGATTCCTGTTAAATATCAAAGGAAACATAAATATTAATGGAGACTTAGATTTTCTTTTCAAAATGCATAGTTCTACTCATTAAAAAAAAAAAATAAAAAAAAGGAAAGTTGAGATCTTCATGCTTAAATGTGTAGGTCAGCCTCACTGTTCCATGAACATGTGAAAAAATATACACACTTTTCTTGTGAAAGAAGTAAAAATTATGCAATATCTTTCATACTTTAAGTACTTTTGTACAAAGAAAATCCATAAAGTTGCAGAATCCCCAATCAGAGACCATAAGAGAGCACCGCAAAGTAAAGCTTTAAATGAACAAGTATTTGGTAAAGCTTCTTCACAACGCTTGCTTTGGTTGCTAAAATGAAGGTTTTGAACTAGTGACATAAATATCATTTATTTCAGAGATGGATCAGGTCTTTAAATTTCAACTTATTAAAATAGATTTGGGTTCCATTTATGTAATTGGGAACAGGATTTTTGCCAGGAAAATGATGCTCTTTCAACCATTTGAATAAGGAAGTTTGGTACAGTCATCTATATTTTATTTCTACTGTGGTAGAACTGTCTGAGACTGAACGATTCTTTTCTTCCCATCTAAATCAATTCCATTATGAATCAGTGCCAAAAGAAAATATAGCTCTCCAAGTAGTATGTAATTCACATTTATAGGTGCTGAAATATGTCTGAAATCTGAAAGTGGATATTTATGTACGTATGTTTCAAGTTCTCAAATGCACAAAGTTTTGATTGTCAACATAATGAGAAATGCTCCAGTCTTTAGCAGAAGCAAGCAGCTCTAAATGCAGAATGGAGATCTACAGCAAACTGGAGTTACTGGGGTTTGTCAAGGTAGATCTGCTCAAATGTTCTCTCTTAACCATATCTGTCCTCCGTGCAGTTTGAACTTAGAGACTGTTCCCTTTTGGCTCACTGTCTTTCCCTGGACAAGGCAGAAGCTTGTTCTCCAGGCAAAAAATAAAGCTTTGGGAGCCAAATACTGATCAATCTCTGCCTACCACAGAGCAGAGAAGAGATCCTGTGAGCTGATGGTGTTCTGGTATCCCACAGCCACCCATTCTTTGTTGTGGGCTAGAGCAGTTTTCATGCACCTCAGACAGATTTAATCAAGAGAAGCAGCAGCCAAGTGCTTTGGACTGGTACAAGGTAGAAACAGCAGCATGAGTTCTGTGGCTTCTGTTAGGAATCTCAGCTCTGGATCTTGTTCAAGTGATGCTAGTAATATTGTTGATAAGCTTTGATGAGATTTCAGTAGCCTCAACCCACTGATTCCCCAACCCAAATGTTACATATAGACATGTTTACAGAGGCGTATAATACAATTGAGCCACTGACAATTAGCATAGGTCTTGTGGATTTAATGAAAAAGGCTTAAAAATTTTTAATTATTTTCTCCCATCTTTAAGTCAAACTCCATCATCCAAAGATGGAAAAGAAGGGAAGGAAAGCCCTAAAGCTGAATTTCATTATAGTGATCAGAAATCAATAGCAGGTAACCCTTTTCCTCTGGACTTAAATGCTTATTCTTGCAGAGTAGAATGATTTCAACTTCAGATTTCTTCTGAATCTGGGTGAGGTGAATTCCACTCCAGGTAAGAGCACAGTCTAGGTAGCAAATTAAAATTTGATCTGTTCTCAGATATATCAGAGGGGTAAAATACAATTAGATTACTGTGTAACAGTAAGAAGCATCGGAAAATTAATTCTTCCTGAGAGATATATATTTGAGATAGGTATATTTTACTTTTCTAGATATGTTAACATAGGTTTAATCCCTTCCTTCTTTTAAAATTCCCTCTTTCTCCCCCCAGAAAACCCTACCAGCTTGTCAAGTCTCCATGGCAATGGTTAATATAAACCTGAAAGAATTTGAAGAGTGTAGCTCTCTAGCCATCACTGATGCAGTTTAGTAAGTTTGGAATGGTTTCCCACTCAGCATAAGTGATAACAAAGAGCAGAAGAGAGGTGAAAAAGCATGACAACCTTCCTCTCCTTACAATTTCCCTGGGAATCCACTTAGTAAACAAGAAAAGTAAGACAGTTCTTATATAACTTAAGAAAGCAAATCTGCTTGGAAGCAGCCCGGTAGTTAGCAGGAGAATGAAATGAGAAGAGTCAGTAGAGAATGGAAATAAAAAATACAGAGAAAAAGTGAATTAAATCTACAAAAAACTGCAATAGAAAGAGTATTAATTGAATTTAATCAAAGGACATACTATTTTGTTTAATGGACCTCTTCACTCAAATAGTAAATATACCTGTGCTGTTTTAAGGAAAAACAAGGAAGTGAAATTGAAAAACACTGTTGAAAATATGAACATCTACTCTATCCTGCTAATGAGGAAAGGTAAGGCAAGGACAGAAAAGAAAAGAAAAAGAAAGGATAAAGTCTAACAGTATCATCATATTGTATGGAAAATCAGAGGAGATTTTTGGAGAAGTAGTACTACTCAGAGACTGTGTGTTCTCCAGAAGAAAATCAAGGCCTTTCTCTAAAAAATGTGTTCAGAAAAACTGAAAATCACTACTGAGGCATCTTTCAAGTCTGTTGATATATTTATAATGACAGTTTTCTTCAAAAGAAGGATGGAAATGTCTCCCTCAAAAATAACTCAAAGCAGCAAGGAATTATGTAAATAACAAGCTATAGAGTGCATATGTTTTTAGAGAAAAAATCTCCAAAGTTTATACTTGCTAATGATTGAAATATATTTAATGATATGTGTATCATTCATTTAAATGGGAATATTTGCATGTGGAAAAGCCCAAGTGAGCCATGTAAACAAAAATATTTCAAGGACATAAATAATGAAGAAAAATCAAGAGAGGAACATAATTATGTTGAGTTCAAGTATTTTATTAAATGCAAAATAATGATGATGAAATTGGTTTCTATAAACACAGACAGAACACCAGCCATGTCTGGATCCAGTTTCATGGCTCATCATCATCAAAAGGCAGCCAGAGAAAAAGTGATAGACTTGACACATAGGAAAGGACCAGTGGTTAAAATTAACTCTAGTCAGGGAAAAGGCCTTTAATAATACAGGTCATGCAATATACAGACAATCTTCAAAAAAAAGAAGTTTGCAAAATAAGGTGAACAGCCTTAGTGGAATTAATGTTCTAAGAAGATGTATTGATGGTTTTTTTGGGGTTTTTTCCCCATATGTTGTGATAATTCTATGATCAATAAACAAAGAAACTGGTGAACCTTTCATACTTCATTTTGCCAAGCTTATGGTTGACTGAGTTCAGTCCAGAGCTAAAGGAGAAAGAAAAGTTTATTGTACACATGGCAAGATGAGAGCACTTCCATTTGCCTTGCAATTGAAGATATTCAAAGTGAGATTTGGGGTGTAGGTAAAATAAAAGAAAAGATAAATTCCAGGATACCTCAATATTCCTCATAAAAATGCTTCAGGTAACATCATGAAAACCAATTTGGAAAAATAATAAAAATATTATGAAAAATGGATTTCTTGAAGACATGACTGTGAAGTTGAAAACTACATAAACTGTATACCTTGAATCTTGTCCATGACAATAATAGTCCATGTCCTCAACTGTAAGACTGAATTAACACTTACATCTGGATGCCAGTGTATTAAAAAAGGAAAATCTTGCAAAGTTAAGCAGTGTCTTCTTGGAAGACTGGAGAAAGAATAAAATGTGCATATCAGGTACACAGACCTTTTTCATCTATCCTAGTCATCGCCTCAGAAATGCTTACCATATTATTTGAAAATAAAACTTCCAAAACAAATATAGGAGAAATCTAAATGAAACACAGGAAAGGGTATGTTATTCCTCATATTTCAACAAAGTTTCCACAGCAGCAACAGAAGATATGCTGTATCAAATATCCCAACAGTAATTAAGTTGTCAGTGTCATTACATCTAAATACTTATCCAAATACTTATGCTGCTGAATATATACAACTAAAATTTTATGTCAGTTGATACACAGCTATTTGTAAAATTATGATGGTTAAACCAGATAATTAGGAGACAAAATAGCTTATTGTGCTCCCAGCTCTACAGCTGTTTTCTGCATTTGGAAAATTTATTAGTCTTAGTTTTAAAACCTGTGCTTAAAATTAGATATTCTTCACCTACCCCTTTCTCTACAAATTAGTATTTGAATAAGTTAGATTGTTTTGGAAATATCTTTCTTCCTCACTAAGTGAAAATAAATGTGGTTGCAAACCTATGGAAGATGGACCTTACCTAAAGTCATCTTTTCAAAATATATTTAAAATTTTGGTCTCAATATCATCTTACATTTTGTTGCCTCAACATCCAGAACTATCTGTTAATTCAGCTGTTCAGTCTGACTCCCATAAATAGTACAAAATTTGGAGGAGGAGGAGAAGATAAAATGTGCCAATAAATATATATTTAAGCTGAATTCACTACATTTTTTTCTGTGCTGGTCCCAAAAGTTCCTTCAGTTTTGCTCAGTAATGTTAAATTAAATACAAAGCATTAAAATAGTGTTAAAATTACCCTGTAACTAGATAAACCAGCCAAAGCTTGTACATCTGAATGAATGACAATATAATTATTCATGATTAGTGACTCATATTATCATATTATACTGAGCAACAAGCAGAGAAATGACTATTTATTGTAATCACAATTATTAGCTTAAAAACACTATTCATGAGCATGATGCTTTTACAAAATTGCTAAAGATAAATTTTATGACCTTTAAACTAGGTGTCTGGAGGCAATGAGACCAACTGAACAGAAAAAAAAAGGGAATTAAAGAATAACAAATTGTTGAGATAGTGCTAGAAAAATATATCAGATCATGTCTTGCTTATAGAACAATATCTTGAGTAACTTGATTTAAAAGAAACACTTAACTTGTTTTCCAACTGTAACTTCTTGCAAGCTAGAAGAAGGAGAATGTAGATCTTGATGTGCCCTGCTTCTTGGAAAAGAATGCCTGTTTGTAAAGTGATGGTCTTGAAATGTCCAAATAGCTAGCTTAAACAATCTGTTTTAATGTTTTCAGGCTTCTCTTTTCTTCCTTCTATTTAGATGATCGTGTATGCAGAGTGTGCAGAGATGGTTTGTATCCACTAGCAAGGATGTGTTTGCATGTGTGTGGTTTTTTACATATGTACTTATCATGGTTAAGAGTACTGTGCGTACATTTATGTAGATCAACTAGTTCACAAACACATTCATGTGTATATACACACCCACATATATACATACATACATCTGGGCACATACCTATGTGTGTGTGCGTGTTTTTGTAAGAACAGAATAAAACAGGGTTTTTTTCTTTCCTACACTTGAGTGTTTCCTCCTTCTCTCCTCCCCAGGTTGTGTGCAGAATTCATTGTACACCTGCAAAAGAGACACATTACTTTTTTTCAGCACAATGATACAGAGGGTTTTGGACACTACTACCGAGGCAGGGTTTGTTTTGAAGCTGAATAGCTTTGTCCCTAGTGCAGTATTCTCGTGGCATGACTTAATCCAGCAAAGCCCTTCTTGTGAAATCTTGAAAATAGAAAACATGTTTGCCTACTTGAGAGATCCTGTTTGTCTGCTTTACTCTCATGAAGCCCCACTTACTTAGCATAAGTAGAAATCTCATTGATTTCCAGAGAGTAATCAACATGTTTGCCGAACACGAACTGTGAATGTGGAAGTCTAGGGGTGAGAGATCCCAGGTTACAGTAGAATCTGACAAGCTATTTATATCTGATTTCCTTTCAAAGACTTCTGAATCTGCTTGTTTGAAACATAATTATTGCTATCTTTCAAATTTAGGATGTATTTCTCTCTAACTGTCCACCTATGCTATCTTGTTAGCACATTGCTGGTACGTCCTCTGGCGATGCAAACACTGTGCATTGCTTTGTATTAAATAGGCAGTAAATTAAGTCAAGCTCTTCAATCTCTCTCTCATTTTTATTGTATAGCTATGGGCTGAAATCTTGTTTTTACTACATGTCATGCATCTGAAATTTGATGCTAGGGAGTTCGACAGACAGTACTGGGGAAGGTAAAAAAAACTTAAAAAAAAATCTCTTGGCATAAAAGCTCTGCAGCATTCAACAGAATTCAACTCTCACAGAATATCCCTGGCAACTGCTACAGTCTGCTTCCCAGAAATCAGTGACCTGTGTTAAGTTATTAGCCATTGGACTCAGAGAGCTCAGTCTTCACAAGTCCGTCTTAAGAAGCTTTTCACCTCCCTGTCGTCTGATGCATTACCTGCCTCTCACACTGGTTTATTAAAAACTGCTCATAGCAGATGTTCATCCATATCACTCTTCTCACACATCAAGATCCCAGGATTTAAAAGCTATTCATGTGAATGCTGCATGTGCATACAAAGTTGTCAGATTTTCCAGGACACTGCTTTCTACAGCTTAATAATGTTATTATGTGAAAGTGTAGTATATGGGTCTGTAAATCTTTCCCAAGTAGCTATGCTTTGAATATCTCAATATTGTGGGGTAGTTAATTGCTACCCAGACTGGACAGGAGATGCTGAGGTCCCTCAAAAATTCCTGAAGCTGATGCTTACAGCCTATAACATCTTTTGGATGGCTAAAATTTTAGTAAAAGGAACAAATAAATAGGCTGGACACCTCAGCCTGTGAAGAGACTGGCAAAGGTGAGGAATTGGGATAATGTTTTTTAGCACGCATAGCACATAAAAGCTGTGAGCAAGCAATTGTTTACAGCTCCTAATATAAGAACTAGCAGGCATCAAATAAAACTAGCAGGTTGCTTTTTCAGAAGAAACAGCAGGGAACATCTCTGCAGGCAGTGCAATGTATAGTTCAGTTCTGGAATGTGTTACTTCGAGACTTTTATAAAAAGTTGAAATAGTTCTACAAATTGTTATAAAACAAACTGTGGAAGAAATTTGCTTTGAGAGATTCAAATACAGATACAATCAAATCTGTAAAGCACTCATAGCATATTTTGTGGTAAAACACTATTCTGAAATGCAGTACTATCTGCTTGTACGTGCACTTCTCTTTCATTTGCTAACTCTACTGCACTTGTGAAACTTGTGGATCTGACCTGACTGACCTGCTGCTGGATCTGGCAAGGCTGTTCGTACATTCTGCTCTTTGAATAATTCATTCTGACTCTACACAGGACTAGTAGCAGTAGCCCTCTTCAAATTCTGTTTTCCCATCAATGATGGCAATTCACTATCCTACAGAGTGCTATGCTATTTTTATGTAACTTTCATCAACACCTCCTACACATTTACAAACTCAGGAAAAGTTATTTTCATTTTGCTTTGAAATGGTGTGATTATAGCACATAGGTCATGCAAACAGTATTTATCATTTGCATAATTATTCTATTTTCAATTATAGATTTTAAGCCATACAAATATCAGGTTTACTCATGCTAGAAGTTCAGTGATCATGAGTTCTTGAATGTTTCTGTTGCATACCAATGGTTTCATGCACATTTTGCAGCTATGTGTTAATTAAATGAAAAAAAAGAGAGAGAAAGAAAAACTCGCCTGCATACAAAACAAAAGCAATTGAAAATTATAAAGCTAGAAGATCTTCCTTTTAAATAGGTATCATAGCAAAAGCTCAAACCATAGCCAAGTGCACTGAGAAATTTAAAGTTTATGCTGTGGACGACATAAAAATAATACATCACATAGTTTAGGCCAATACAGTATCACAGATTTGCCCACTTTGAAAGCTAGAGACAATCAAGATGACAGCAAAAATAGAAATTCTTGGAGGAATGCAGGTCTTTGATAGTAAACATCAGTACTTTTCTTAAAAATGTCAAGTCTTCAGGAAAACTGAATGTTTTTCATTTTAAACAGAACATCATGTGTCTTAAGTGTGGTAAAAGGCAGAAAAATGGCTACTTAGAAAAAACAATTCTTCAGCTGTGATACCTATATGCTTCCAAGTTATATCTACCTAGTTTGCTGGCAAAAAAAGAGAAAGGCATAACTGTTGGTTCAAAGCTAAGGCCCTCAAGAGAACATCTGCCTTCATGAAATGTGATAATAAGAATCCACTAAATTCTGGAATTACCATATGAAACATGATTGATTTTAACTGAATACTGTCTTACTTTATCTTTTCTTGGAGTATCGTGGTCTGTATAATTACCTATAATTTGGGCTAAATAAGTAGAAATTCAAGTTTATAGTGCTAGAATTAGATCTGAAGTTAGTCTGGCTGTTAAAAATTGGGTGGCACCCAACTTTGCAAGAAAATATATCCAATTACGCACTGATTTTTTTTTCAGGTGTTACCCCATCCAGATGCTTCTCTGCTTCTCTGCTTTTCTGTTTATCTTCTTCGTTTAACTACCTCACCTAGCCTATAACACTTCTCATTACTGAGGCTCTACTCACACAGCCACTTGGATTGTAAGTGCATCCATTTGGAGATACATTTTTTCCCTTTTGGATCTTGAGAGAAGGAAACTGCCATGTAAGAATTATCACTTTTAATTAGTGAACTCGCAGATTGGCAGCATGTAGAAAAGCTATGACAGCAAAAGGAAATGGGATGATTTTAGCAGTGATAATCTTTGTAGTGCCAAGAAACTTTCACAGCAGTTCATTAGAGGGGAGATCTGTGATTTAAGCAAGACTGAATCAGCACTCAGGCTGGCTACATCAGTAGCGCTCAACTGAGAATTAAAAAGACCAGAAAAGAGGAGTGGATCACACATGCTGGTCTGGAAAGGCAGGGTGCATTCCTCTGTGCATACTATTCTGTCCCGAGTTTCCTCTGAGTACTGTGAATGAATGACAAAATAGATGTGTTTTTACAGTTCACAGTGTGAATAATGACAAAAGACTGCTATATTTTTGCAGCATGAAATGTAGTGTATACATTGCATACCTTGGGCTCTACTTTGATTGCAGAAGGATTCAAAGACTTCTGGGGGAGTATTACAGGATTTTGCAAGCTGGGAGAAAACATAGTGGCTATTAACCAGTGACAAACCTTCTTATTAAATTAAGGTGCCATCAGCAAGACAAGTACGAGTGGGCAGGAATTCTACTTTTTTTACCTTCTATTTCCATATAGTCATACCTTTTCCCATGAACACATGGTAGTGTGGTGGTCTGTTCTCAGGGGTTTTGAATGACCCGTCTCTTGTCTTCCCTGTAGACTCTAGTGCCCACCAGTTCTTCAGTGTAGACTTCTGATGTTAACCAATTCTTCAACAGTTGCTATTGCTGAGTAGTTTTAATGGCTGAACTGCATGAAACCAAAGCTTTTCTGAAAATTTGTTATTAAAATTGTTCTTGATAAAAATTTCCCTGTTCTTTATGCAATTAAGGTTATTAAATATCAAGACAGTGTAATATTGAAATACCAAAATTCCAGTACTATTGAAATCATTGGCAGAAAGTATGAGAAATCTTCAACCATGTTCTTATCACATAAGCAAACTAGAAGCTCTCTATTGCAACCATCCTATCCGAATATACATGAATTGAAAGCCAGGTATACAACAAAGTATTTTATCCTCAGTCTTCTGACAGAAAATTTCTACTACATATCAAAATTGTTCTGGAATCACAAAATTCAAAACTTCAAATGAGCACTGGGTCAACTTAAAAAAAAAAAAAAAAAGGAGAAAAACCCCCACTTTTAAATACATGTGTATTGTAAGCCACATAACTCTGGTTTTTAACCTTACTATTGTAGGTATTGTAAGAAGACCTTGTAAGTACAGAGTTAATGCCACTGCCTGCAGCCAAATGACAGACAGACAGCCTGATAGACAGGGAAACCTCCTCTCTAACAATGTATTGGAAGGTGAGTTACTGCCTTAATTTTACACAACCTCTAAGATTATTTTTGACAGTAAGGTTTTCAGGGATAGAAAGTGGGTCTCTAGCTTCATGTCTTATGGCACAGTGTCCAGATAATAAAACAACAGTAAAATAAAAAAGTGCAAGTATACCACACCAGTGGAAGTTTTGCAGCTCAGGTACTGTATCAACTTAATGGTGAGGTAGACTTTACTCTTACTAACCAGTTTTATGTAATGCAACTTTTTTTGTTGAGAAGAATCTTTTTGGAAATTATAATTCTCAAAGAAAAGATGATCATATGATTTCAAAATATTTTACAAATTAGAATTTTAGAGGTGTGTAGAGATGTTTCAATGACTTAATGTTTTTAAGTTGTGAACTTGACCTGGGAGTTAGATTTTTTTTTAATATTTTTTCTGAGAAGCCATGATATAGTTAGCTACCCCTAAAATTAGGATATAGAAGACAGGTGTACCATTTTTTCTTTGTTTTATTTGTCTTTTCTCATCTCTGAATGGAAGCAAAGTTATCTTTGTGAGGCAACTTGAAAAAAAATCACTTGTTTTTCCCACCAGAGTCTGGGATTTTTGTGACAGTCTTTGGAATCTTATCTTTACTGAGCCTTACTATATTTATTTCACACGTAGAAACACACATGGATCTACCACGAGAACTGGATCCTTCCCTTTTTTTTCCCAAATTCCCTTTAATGACTTTTTTTTCCCATCTGTGGTATAATGGAGGAAAAAATACTGTTTGGATTTATGAGGAAAGACACCAAAAGCCAAGAACAGCTAAATGAAATACATCTGAGAAAGCTAAACTGGGTGAAAGCTTAGATCTTTGGCTGAGCTGAAGGTTATACTTATTATAAGAGATGTATTTGAGGCTGAAAGGCATCTTGCTGCTGTCTTTGATTCATCTCCTTTGTTCTTACAATTGTGGGTGTGTAAGTTACCTTTGAGCTCTCCACACCATTGCAGTAATCAATATTAAAGCACAGTGAAAAAAAAATAAATTAGAAGTACATGGAACTACCACAAAAACATCTTTCTTCTTTAATTCAGGTGTCAGTACTGAGACTGTATATTTAAGGCATATCTGTCATATGTATGTAGATATTTGAATTAACCTCTTGCTGACAGGGTTATAGTTACATATAGTTATATTTGTGCTGTCTGGGGTTCAGCCTAAAGTGACTTGTTTATGATTTTTTTTTAATAGAACTGAAATGTTAAATAATTTTAAAACTTATTCTCCTGATGATATCAGAGATAGGAAGATTTGCCAATCTGACAAACCAATTTATCAAACTTCTCAAATCAAGGGGAGATCAAACAAATGAACAAACAAACACACAACAAAGAACACAATAGTGTTTCTCCTACAGACAGCTCCTGAAACACATACTTAAGCTCTTGCACACAAAGAGATAAAGAAGCAGGAGTATTCTCAGCTTAACAGTAATCATATGGATGGAAAAGATGGGGAAGTTTCACGTTGTTTTCTTGTTTTTGTTTAAATGTTATTCTCTCAGGAAAAAAAAATTAAGGTTTTGCAAAAGAGTGTGATATGTAACTCCTCACTTTCCCTATGAAATTCAAAGTTTATTTTTCATATATTATTCTGTATTAGTGGAAACTATTAAAGATACATATCTTGCTTATAATACAACTAGCAAGGTAACATCCTTGCAACTTTAACCTGCAAATATGATGTTATATGGACATATCACAGTAAAATAATAGCTACTAGAACAATACATTCTCAGGGCCAACAGAACAAAATTGGTTTTCCTATTCTCAAGTATTAATATTTACTTCAATAATCACAAAATAACTGCTATATTGTGCAGATTCATTTGAACTGGGAACCCAGCAACTTACAAGGGGTTTTGGAGAGCATTTTCTGGTAAGGCAGACTGACTTTTAGCTTCTGAAAGAAAACAATGGAATGCACTGCTCTTTTACATATGCAACATATTTTCAAAAAATAAAACTGGGGAGACTAGACTGGTATATAAACAGTTATTTTCAGGACAAAGGTGCAAAATTATGTTTCGCTGGTATGAAGATTTTAGTTGTTTGTAATAACCTTATACAAACCTGCACAGTAATGTTTGTCTCAAAGGATTTCTCAGAAGTGCCTTTTTTCAGGAGGAGTTTGGTACACACTGAAGTAAACCATCTGCCATAGAATATGATAAGTAGAACTAAAGAAAAAAGATCAGGTTTTAGGAAGAATATAGATCACAAGAGAATTGAGACAGCTACATTAAGAAATGCAAGACTGAAAATTGCTGTTGTATGTAATTTGTAGAAAAATACTAAAGTAGCAGCACTAGCACGGCCTCTCACTGTGTCTGGAATTACACTGCTCTGTAAAACAATTCTTCTTTCTGATACATTTTCTGTGAAATTGTAAACTCATATAGATTCCCTTTGAGTATGGCATATCATTAATTTCTAATAAAATGCTTGCTTGGGAGTAAAGGATTTGCAGAACTCAAAACTATAAAAATTATTAGAAGTTATTCATGTCTGTGTATTTTCTAATTATGAGTTGCCTGCCAGAAGTAAATGGCATCTAGAGGCTATTTCAATATCAATTGTCATTGTCCAGGTAAATCCATATTGATTTTTAATCTATCAATATCAAATCAAATAAAACAAAGAATTATTTGTGAATATTATTTGTGTACTTCAAAATAGGTATGATCTTTCCTCTGAAGCTATACCACAAGTTTAAAAATATATATTAATTGTTTTCTAAAAACTCTGAGTCTTAGGGTCTGTCCAGATATGGAAACTATGAGTCAATTTCAAATTTCTGCAATAGCAATCAGTTACTAAAAATAGTAAATACAGACTATATTCACCTCATTTAATAGCATAAGTAGAATCTAGGAGTGCTCATTTCTGAAAATATATGGGTCTACTCTCTAACCATATATTGTCACAGTGAATCATGGCAACTTA
Source organism: Prinia subflava (assembly GCF_021018805.1). Taxonomy (NCBI): domain Eukaryota; kingdom Metazoa; phylum Chordata; class Aves; order Passeriformes; family Cisticolidae; genus Prinia; species Prinia subflava. The sequence continues at coordinate 61,392,534 of NC_086249.1, forward strand.
AACTTTTGATATTGATGTTCATATTTATACGTCTAAGGATATGTTTTTTATGTTTTAACTCTAGAAATGCGCTGCAAGTGGGAACAGTTGCCTGTATGCTTGATGCCTAGTTCATATATCCTGCCCACAGTACTACTTCTCCTTATTAAAAGCATAAATTTCAGATGTTATATAGAAGACATTTCTGTATGCACTGCAAGGAAATGGTTTTCAGCATTCAAGACTAACAGACACATGGATGTTGTGAGGCAAATGCAGTCTCAACATTAATAAGTGGAGCATTCATTAATAGCACATGGTTCTATTTTCCTCCATTAAAATATGTAATGTGGTACAAAGACCATCTTCTGTGATGCCAAGGATTTAAACTGGATAATTACCATCCAGAATTTCAACAAAAAGGACTTAAAATTAAAAGTTTCCCTGTGTTCTCACAGGACAACTTACAGCTGTTATTTTTGAACCCTCTGTTGTAAACAAAGTGCATTATGTTGAACTGATCAATCTAAATATTACTTTCTGCAGTTGGCCTCCCAGCAGCGCTGGTAGCCTGAGCGCTAATTGTGTGCAAGTGTTGAACCCCGGCCAGTTCTGGTTGCAGACTCATTAGCATATTCATAAGTCACAGCTTCAGGCAGGTGCCAGAAAGAGCAAAATGTTTTGTGACTATTCACTGCCACAATAGTAGAAATACTGAATTACTGCTAAAAAGCTATTATACGCGATAAAATAAGCTTCTAATATTGCAAAGCAGGTTCAAAAACTCACAAGCAATTGCTCCATGGAAAAATGAAACAAGAGCTTTCTTTCCTTTTCTTTTTTCCTCTTTTTCCTGCCGGCCCTTCTCTCTCTCCCCATCCCCCTTCCCCACCCCTCCCCTTTGCCCTGCAGAGTGGAAAATTCAGATCAGGCAGATTAAAAACAATGTTTCTTGCTTCATCCCCTTTTGAAAACTGGCTCTGGTTTTCTTAATAGAGGCCAAGGAAGATAGTGTGATAATTACTAGATTAGACATCTATAGACCCTGCTGCATGAGCGATAAACCAGTATAATGGAACTAAGCTTCTTCTAAATGAATCGGAGCAATCTGGACTCTCACTAATTTAAATAAATTCAAAATAAAAGCATGTTCTCAATGTGCTGATGCCAGTAGCAGTAGTATGATAAAGGGATTGTCTAGATCAGCATATCTCTTCACTGCAGGTCACTTTTGGCCCTTTCATCAATAAAATTTTGTCTTTCTGTCATACAAAGACAACTGATTCAATTAAAATTATATTTCAAAACCTTAGTAAAGCAAAGTATTTGAAGGATTTTCCAGCACTGTTAAATCCAGATAATAAGACTCCAGTTTATCATTCAAGCATATCTAGCAGTGTGCTTTCTCAAATAAAGTTGCATCACTTAATTTAGTTAGTTTTACCACTGATCTTGCAGAAAATGTTTGTTATTTCTGTAGTATATTAGACTCAGATTCCTATTTAATTTCACCTTATTGGGTCCAGTTAAATCATACAATCACAGAATGTAAAGGGGTTGGAATGTACCTTAAAGATCATCTAGTGACAACCCACCCTGCCAAGGGCAGGAACACCTCCCACTAGAACAGGTTGCTCAAGGCCTTATCCAACCAGGCCTTGGACACCGCCAGGCTTGGGGCATCCACAACCTCCCTGGGCAACCTCTTCCAGTGTCTCACCACCCTTGGTGTGAAGAATTTCTTCCTAATAGCTAACTTTAATTTGCCCTCTTTCAATTTGTCCATATTACTCCTTGTCCTATCACTACAGTTGCTGACAGAGTCCCTCTCCATCATCCCTGTAGGTACCCTTCAGATACTGAAAGGCTGCTATGAAATCTCCAGACAACCTTCTCTAGGCTGAACCCAACTTTCTTAGCCTATCTTTGTAGGTTCAGCATTCCTGAACTTTATGGCCTGTATGTAAACACAATTTATTAGGCAGCGATCTACAATCAAAGTATACACTACTATTTTTTTTTTTTTTTTTTTTTTTTTTTTTTTTTTTTTTTTTTTTTTTCCCTTTAGGAAGAAGATCTACCCTAATTACACCCTTTAGAAACATGCACTACTCATCAGGATTTTGGAATATACTTTGGTTCCATCCTCTCATGGAGGGACAATATTAAAATTATTAAATACTTCTTTCCTTTCACAATACCTACATATTCTACTTGTTGGTATTTCAATTGGAGGAATGTTTATGTGAAAGCTATAAAAAGCTATATGAAAACCATAAAAAAAATTACTAAGGTAAGTGCGAGGGACTAGTAGAAGCATCTGCATTTCAATGCTAACCCTGCAGCATTGAACTATATCTTGCATAGATTTTGAGATTTTTACTCAGTGTCTGTGAGGAGAATTTGACATTGACTACACTAGATATTTCCTAGGTATTTCTAGTATTCTAGCTAGAAAAGCCTTTGAGGCCTGGGGAGCCACACTCATTCCCATCACAAAGCTGGAAGTTGCCAGCCGAGTGACAAAACACGTCCCCACTTTAGCCTTGGATTTCTCCTGCTATAAGACAAGAGAGGAGCCCTGAGCATGAAGAGCCCCAAGGAGCTGGCTGTGAGCTGCTGAAACAATCCACCCATCACAGTCCACTCCTTAGGGAGGCTTGGATGTCCTCAGAAAGAAGGGCATCAGAAAGGAGGTTGCAGACTGCAGTATATGCCATTTCTTGTCCTTGGTGTGTGCATCACGGCTCTGTTGCACCTCAGACTAATAGACAAGGTAGTAGAATTATGTCCAGAAAGCTCTAAATGCATTTGAGTTGTAAGACCTTGAATCCCTTAGATACTGAAGGAAATATATGGATTTGTTTGTTTTGGTTTGGTTTTGCCCTTATCTTTCTGAGTTCTTAATCTTAAACATCAGGCTACTTTGTTAGAAAGAGGGATCGTCTCTATTTTAGAAAATTATGGAGATCGCACCAGACACTGAGCGCTTTTGGACGGGTTTGAGTTGCTCAGTCCTGTCAAGAAGGAAGATACTCTGCAGGGTTATCAAGGCATAAACTGGGGCTGCTGGGGAAAATACTAAGAAATTGCTATATATTCTGTTCTTAGGCTACAGCAAGGTAAATTCAGGAATTCAATTTCACATTTAGAAGCAGAAGCTGGCTTTAAGTCAGTAGTAGGTGAGAGAGGTGATTATGGCTAGCTCAGGCAGCTACAGGCTTGCCTGATCTGTGTATTGGCCCGAGGGACCCTGAAGCCAGGTAGGTTCTTCAATGCATCACCCTGCCTGAGCCATGGTACAGCTCTGCAGGAGCCCTCTGAAATTTCAGACCTTTGGTGTGCAGACACAGTGTTGCAATAGCACAGACACATTGCTACTGGAGCAAACACAGAGTACAGAATAATAAAAAGTATGGACAGGGTATATTTATCTTTTCTGATGCCAAATCATGTAAATATATTCATGCTCCATTACTGTGTGTGGCCACTGGCCCCTATAAAAGTCCTGCCCATTTGAACTGTGTGAAATCTCAGTGAGCAAGAGGCAGCCAGGCCGTTACGCCTTAGACAGACATGATGTCCTAATTCTGTCTCTTGGCTGTCCCTTATTTATATTTGGAAAAGTTGAATTTTAACCCAGCACAAAATATGTGTGTGTGTGTATGTGTGTTGGAATGCAAGTGTTGCCCCCAGGCTACAAAGATTCCTACAAACAGTGGAACTGCTCTCAGTTTCACTTGCACAAACAGATTCAGTTGATGTTGCCTCAACAAATTGGAACATAATCTTGAGTATACTGAGCCTTGAGAAAAAAATTATAGCAAGTTTTGCTCTCTGAGGAGAATGCCCAGTTAAAGTAAAATATCCCCACCATATCCTAGGGAGTACTATGACTGTGGTTGTTCCCTTTATAGCTAATGGAAAGGAACAGGCACCTCTAGAGAGTCATTAATCTCATCATAGATAGAACAGATGAATATCCCTGGAGGAGCCTATTTTTCTCCATTAACTATAAAGGGATTCTAAAATGCCTGGCTCAGATTTTAGATGTCTAACTTTCAGATGTTAAATTACAACCAATTAAGTCAATCACATGTTGTCCCCTAGCAGAACATATTCTTTCCCTCCACAACGAGTCAATTCAGTCAGTATCCACAAAGAGAAGGCTGGAAAGAGAAAAATCAGTCCTGAATCTTCCCTGAACCTCCTCACACATTTGCAGTAATTGTCATCCACAGCAAGAGGGGAGTAATGCATATTGTCTGAAAGTTCTGAGTCCAACTCCTTTTTAACAGTCCATTATTTCCAGTTTTGGGACACAAACTGATATATGAGGAAGGAAAATGTCAGACAGGGTATTATCTGTTGCTGCATCTAATGAATACCATCTGGACAGCCTTACACAGAGAAAAAGTATCTTGCTTCTGTTTTGCACATCATTAAAAACACCAGATACATTTTTCTTTTATACACCAACATCAATGTTATCCATAGAAACACTATATTTCCAGCATCTGACTATTTGGGATGTGATGCATCTGTTTTCTACCTGAAGTCTGCAGAATTTCAAAGTATCTTTCTTACTGTGCCTCTTGGAGAAATTCACCATAGTTTTGCTGTTATGTTCATAAAATTTCCATTTTCATATTTTTTTATAATCAAATACTGTGTGAGCTTTAATGTATATATATTCTGCAATGTTAAAAAAAAGAATTTAAAAACCAAACTCCAAAACAATTACTGTGCCAATATAAGCTGTTTCAAATGTAAATGTAACTGTAGAAATATGACCACATACATTCAACCTTTTACTAGTGTTTATATACTATGTACAAAGGATTATAGACTTCTTTTTTTTCTAAAAAGCTTCATTCTTCATGGATATGTATTATTTTTCTTAATGTCTTTTTTTATTATGAAACAACAAAATAAGTTCTGTTTTCTTCTTATTGTGAGGAGTATTCTTTACATGACAACTCAGGGTGCCACAGAGCTTTGCTGGGAGGTCAGTTCTGAATTCCAAATTCTGCAGAAGCCAGGAAGGAAATAACTGAACACAAAAGAATATGATGATGCATATTTCCAAGAACAGTATTTTCACTGTAACAACTGAAAATTAAACCACCAAAGCACAGCTTTTCTCCTAAAATCTAAAACTTTTGATAATTTAAACTCCCTAAAATATCTTTCTCCATTGCTAAACATCAAACTACTCTTTTTTCTCTGTTTTTATTTTGTCTGTGCAGACATTCACATGTACACAGAGTGTCTCTTTATCTATCTGTATGTCTACCTATATGAATATATGTATATATATGTATATAGTAGCTTCTTCAGTTCCAAAAATGCACTTTCAGGTAATTTAATGTGAAAATAGGAAGGAAAAACTGATTTACTTATCCAAATTTCCAAATTGGGAGAGGTGGGTTTTTTTGTTGTTTGTTTTGTTTGGGGTTTTTTTTGTTGTTGTTGTTGTTTGGTTTGGTTTGGTTTTTTGTTGTTGTTGTTGTTTTTGGTTTTGGTTTTGGTTTGGTTTGTTTTTTGTTTTGTTTTGTATTGTTTTTGTTTGTTTTTGTTTTTGGTGGTTTTTGGGGGTTTTTTTTGTTGGGTTTTTTGTTTGTTTGGGTTTTTTTGGGTTTTTTTGTTGGTTTGGTTTGGTTTGGTCACAATTGTATGGTAGGATATAGAAGTCCATTTATGGCTAGGGAAAAGAAAGAAAATCCAATATATAAAAATTTTGAAGAATTTCATAATATTCTAACATCTGGCTGTATAAGGTAAGATTGCACCTTGGTAATATTTGCCAACATGGCTGTAAGATATGCAGGGAGATAGATCCACAGACCTCAGCAGCACTACAGGAGTAACAGAATGAACAGCTTCTGAAAAATGTCATCAATCTATTATGTATAAAATAGATCTGTACTACACTTCAGTGTCAGCCATGCATGACTTTTTGTTCCTCTACTTAGCATAGGGAAGGAGAGTTAATTTCCATTCATCTGAGCTTCTCTAAAAAGTAACATCTTTTAAAGTCATCTCCTAGGGAACTTCTGAAAAAATACAAAACTAGATCATAGAGTCCTTGAGTTTATGAGTAAAAATTTCCCTGGATAATACAATTTGGGAAAACTGCATGTGTCTTGGGAAAAAGATATTGTCAGAAAGTTCTCAGCTGTGTTTTATGATTTGTCTGGCAGTCTTCATAATAAATACAGCAGGAGGCATCTGATGGGGAAAGTAATAATATAGCCTCAGCAATTTAGCTGGAAAAGCCTAAGAAGATGTCACTACACTCCTCAGCTGAAAGCTACTGTCCTGATGGTTGTGACCCCAAAATAAACAGTGCGACTATTTCAAATCCATTTCTGTGCAGTATCACTGGGTTATCTTAAATCACTGCTGAGTGTAATTTCAGATTATTAGCTTTTGGTTTCTGTATTAGCTGATAAATACTTTATCATGGAGAATAACCTTTATAACAAGTGGATAGTGATGAATTCCTAAAGTTCTTTGTGGACTTATTTTCTAATTGAAGTATTACAATGAATACTCTGTCTTATCTGCAGATGTATTCAGCAGATATTTAGTAAGTTCTCTCCTTAGTCAGTTGGGAGAGAAAGGCCCACAACGGATTTAGCATGATTTATACCCATTAAAGTGTTTACCATTTGTGGCTCGTTACAAACTAAAAATGTTATGCTTCAAAATGTTATTGATATTTTAACTTTATTAATAAAGTAATAAAGCATTGTCTTTCCTTCAGCCATGCACTACAACTATATTGTATAATAATAAACCATATGACACTGGGGAGCTATAATGTTCTTTGTGCTATGAGTTTTTGGTGCTATACTAAACTCTCTGGTCTAATTGAATTACCTCATTATAGAGACAATGCATAAATTAAAGGGTCAAGTCCTGTTGATGTGCAAAAAGTCAGGTTAAATATATATGAAATTTTTCTGGTTCTAAAATCTGTATGTTTCTCATGGTATCTGTCCATTTTTTACATTGGTAAGATTGAGTAAGCAGAATGATGTTGTATCACATACATTGCTGGTTTTATTATTTTACCAGATTTATATTATCTGGCTAGTGTAGGTTCATTAAAAATTATGCTACTCCTTTATGGAGCTCTGTAGAAGCAGCAGAAGATGGCTTGCGGGGCTCTGTGCCATTTGTGATGAGCATTATATCAAAATTCCTTTGAAATGCTGTCACAGATGCAGAAAACAAAAAAAGCATTATGTAACATATGATTTCTACATTTTGGAGCAAAGAATATCAGGAAACCTGTCCAAGGTTGGTATTTTTGCGTACATGAGTATTAAGTGTGCAGTCTGTCTGTCTGTCTGACAGGCTAGCTGTATTTTTTTTCTGAATGATTTGAACAACTAAGATATTATTACTATGCAAAATATATACAGAAAACCAACAAAAACTTAACAGAAATCTTTAATTTCTCTTAATATTTAATATTAACATTTAATAATAATAACAGATATATCTAATTTCTCTTAAGCATTGACTGTATCAAGGTGCTGTGAGCATGTCAAGCAACCTAAGTTGCTGCATTGAAACACAAGTACTCTGGGGTCATTTTAAACAACTGTGATCCATCATACTTCTGTTTCATGAAAAGAATAACAGTGTTATTGGTACTTTTTGGCCTCAAGAGCTGCCTAACAATCTGTCAACACGTCTGCTAAGTTACCTGCAAAAATGGGGTTTAAGTAGCTCTGTTCTGCTGTGATCAGAACTGGTAGACATACAAGCTGTTTAGCTGGCCTTGCTTTTGAAACTGCTGACCTGACACAAGGAAAGGCAGGAGATGCACAAGCTGCACAATGAAACATTTAATAACTTGTAAATGGTGAAAAAGGAATGAGGAGTTTGAAAGAGAAGAAAGAAGACTGATAACCCTAGCTTTCAAGCAAACATTTTACCTTCCTAAAATGACTGTCTCTACTTCCAGATTGATCAGGAAAGTATATACTATTTTCAGAATGCTGAATTTCATCACAGAATTATTGAAATAAATGTAATATAGAAATATTTCCATATCACAACAATAAAATAATGGATAACCCCCCCATATCATCACTATTCAAGAAGTGTTTAAAGTGTCCATTAGTATTACCATCTCAGAAAATCAGGCCATTTCCTTGAATACCTAAATGTGGTTTTATAGTACCTACTCTCAGGCACTCAGGCAAAAATATATATTCTTTTGTCATCATTCATGAAGAAACAGCTGAAAAGCCACAGAGTGAAAAAAATTATTATGCAGAGAAACTACTTTAAAATTACAAACATAATTTATAAAAGAAGCAAAGTGAATACTGCTGCATTAAAATGTGTGCAATAGATATTTAAATTGTATAGCCATCACATTCAAACAAATTTGTAGACAAAGACTGAATTATGGTCCCTTAATTTTCTATATTGCTATTTTTCACATGTTTTCTCTACAATTAAAAATTAATTTCTCTGTCCTTCTATATTTTAGAAATGACTGCTTTTATACTGCATTTCCTTCTCCGAAGAGTGATATGCAACTTACATTTAGTGGCAGCTTACATGTGACATGATGTCATCCAAGAATAATTTATTGTAAAGAATGCTTTAAGTGGTTACAGTAAGGTATGGAATGCAAAAGTACAAAAAATGTTAGAATATATATACTGTTAATTCTTTTTTATTTATCCTTTTAAAGTTTCAAAAATACCTTCATAAATTTTCTTAGCATCTAATAATTTCTGTGCAGGTGGTGGTGTTTCTTTCTCTGCTTTGTTTTTTGTTTTCCTAGCAATTATCACCAAAAAACCCCAATTATTTGTACATGGATGTGTCCATATTTATTCATGGGCTAAAGTTCTGCAGAGAAACTGCATAGTTGTATATAGCAAATATTTTAGAATGGGTATGGTAATGAAATTAAGATGAATAAATAGAGTACTAGCCTGGGACACTTACCACAATACAAATGAAAAATAAAATCCTTTACAACAAAATCATTCATTCATTAGTGAGCACTATAAAATTAAAATATAAAATAAAAGACGTTCATTACTTATACATGATTACTAATATTATATATGTAACAGATTGTTTAATATTAGTAATCATGTATAAGTAATGAACATCTTTAAAAATCAGTTATGTGGTGGAAAATACCCATGGATTTAACATCACTTTGATGGGACCAGTATAAATTGCAGATAAAATATGCAGAAAACAGACAAAAAGTATACTCTTCATGTGCCCAAGTGGTTCAAAAGGTAATTTATTGATCAAGAATATTAATTACTCTGAGATTCTACTTCTGTGGTAGGTAGTGTATTTTACACATACAAAATACATTTACAGTCTTTCTAGTCACTGTTTTATTCTCTGATAAAATAACATTCTGTCTCTATCATTTAAGGTTCTCATTCATTTTTCATTGAAGTGATGGGAGTCTTCAGACTGAGGGCATTGTATTCTCTAACAGTTCAACCTTTATGTAAAGACAGGTTTGATTTGGGAGTCCATTAAGTTCTGTACATAACATACATATAATCTGTACATATGTATAGTAGACATGATAGTACACCTACTGTAAACACTGGAAAGACTGTTTTTAATGACAATGGCTTTTGATCTAGCAATTTAAGTATAGTCTCAGAACACATACTAAATTCAGATGTTCCCAATTCTGATATTTCTTATGCCTGAAAAATTCTTTGCATGCACTGCATAACAGCACAGGCTCATATTACACTTTTGTCTCTATTGTATACCCACAATAAACTATGTGCATGGGCTTGAGAAGACTGGCAGCAAAACTTAGCATTTGTTACTTTGTCAATAGAGGGAGGCACACTCCTCACTGTCAACAGCAAAAGCCCACTCTCACACATCTAGCATATCTAACTACACAGAGTAAATGATGAGAATGCAATCTATCAGAAAATATTTCTACCTGAAGTCACAAACAGGTACTTTCTCCTACTAGTATGATGTCACTCAACATATTGAAGAGAAGATATTGTACATAACAAAGTCAGATGATGAAACAAAATTTGAGCTCAACTATGAATCCTTTTTTTATTCTTGGAAGTGCCAGGTGGGACTTCAAATCCTTACACTTCAAAATGGTGCACAAATTCGTTTGTTTCCTGACATTAAAGGAAATATTTAACAAAACCTTCACAAATATCTTCAAAAAATCAGTGTTCATGATGTCAGCACTTAAAGTGTTTCTTAGTGACACATCCACGCATCCTTCCATGATTTTAATAACATTTATTTGTGTATTGTGTTAATGCCTTGGGGAAAAAAATAAAAAAAAAAGAAGGAAAAAAGAAAAAAGCAACAAAAAAATCATTTGACATCACTATAGAACCCGAGAAATCAGACAAAATATTATTTAAGAATATAATCTTTCTATAGAACTAGGATATCAATCAATCTCTATCATTATATTTGTTTTGCAGTCCTTTGAAGCTGTCAAAAGTGATCTCCAGTCCTGGCTCTGCAGCAGGTTGACCATTGTAACAGGTGGTTATTGCAGTACAATCCAATTCAGAGAAAAATAATTTCTGCAGTGATAAATTGCAATAGGATAACTTGGATACATGCTGCTTTTCTCCTTCTATAGAACCAAATTCTTTTGAGATTTGTTAAGATCTTCTAAGCTTAAGTACAAGACTTATGGTTCTGCACAGAAACAGAAAGACAGAAAGGTGTCCTCAGCAGACCACTTTGTTCTCCTCAGACTCATAACAATATGAGAGCCTTGGGCACTTTATGGCTTCTCTCTACTCCTTGTTCTTATTTTAACTGCAAAAATAAAAGCATGAATGTACCTCTATATGTATCTCATTGAGTTTATCATGTATTTACAATATATTGTAACACTGTTGCTAATCTATTTATCCTGAACACATGAAAACTTTTTTTACTATTTTAACACAAATAATGTATGTATTTTTATGTAAATTCTACTTTTTCTTCCTTTGTCTCCCCAGCCTGAATTTTCATAACGTAGTCCTAAAATCTTTGGTGTGACTAGGATTAGGGACATATTTTGTTTGAGTATTTGTTTCCTATGAATAATGCAGTCACCTGATATCAAGTATTTAAAATGCTTTCACTCTTTTTTTATTTTCAGCCTCAAAGAACACCTGTACATATCTAAAGAGACCCTTAAATACATTACTTTTGATAGATAACTCCCTTTCTTCAATACTAACCAAATGATATTGTATTTTCTTCTTTAATTATAACTCAGATAAATCTATATTTAAAATACTCTTATTTCCCTAGGAAGAAGGGATTCTGGATAAAGACATATAATGGAGGATCCCTCATCTTTCTGTAAGCAACCAAAACCCCATGGATGTGTATCCTTATATCAAGAATACAGGTAAAGAGGATGGTGAAATAGCTTTTGCCTTAAGTATCTTGAGTTAGGTCTCTCAGGATGGGCATTCACCTTTTAAAATACACAAATTTAGGTGTTATTATGTAGATGACTACAGATTGAATGGGTACCTGATATTTCCCAGTCAACACGCATCTAGGTATGCAGCAGCCACCCACCAGCAGGCATCTCACACCACTCGAAGTCCTTTGGCGTGCTGGAGGCACCTGCTGAGCTGACAGACAGGTTGCAAGACCTAAGTGGGAGCTCAGTAGACTATCACAGGGTGTTTCACACCTACTTACATGTGGGCTACTTAATGCTTTTGTCTCTTAAACAAGAAAGAGAGGCTGCACTTTTCCATATCATGGGGGCAGTCATGCCTTGACTAGAAAATATTTTTCCTTTCTTGTGGCCAAACATATTGTGCAATTCAGAACAAAAAATTTCTGTTTTTATATCGCTAGGATGATTTAGGCTAGAAACTATAACAAACTTGTAGGGGTTAAGATAAAAAAATAATAAAGAAAAACTAAGAAAAGGAAGGAACAGAGGACGTTGTTGTATAATTAAAAATCAATACACTAAGATGCAGTGAAAACCTATATAAGTTTAGAGGAATACTGAAGAGAAGTTGTAAAAAAATTAAATACCATACAAATAAAATATAGTATTTGAAAAACTCTGGGTTTACTCCTTATTGGGCCTATCTTGCTTTTTACTACATATATATTTCTCTACCTGAGTAAATAGAATACACCAGATTTGAAGAAAACACCCATGAAATTTCACAGTCCTTTCCTTCTAAAAGTCACCTATGACCATCTCTCACATTGACTCAAAGGTACTCTATTTTTCTATTTTAGAAAGTAGGTTTATGGATAAGGGTTGTAAATGCATTAAAAAGTTGGGAATAACAGAGCATTATCACTGTCCTGGAAAATGCATCAGCTGCTAAAAGCCAGAAGTTTCATTTTGAAGGTATATATCTAAAATATGGCTGAAAAATTTATGGGAGAATACGACACCAAGTACTAGCAAAAAAATCTACTAAGCATACAAAGGACTCATCAAATTATAAAATCATTCTGCAAGTGAGTATGGTAAAGGTAAAAAATAAAGTTTTTCAATAGCAGAAACCATTATTTTAACAGGGAAAAATCCTTAGTTAATCTAGTTCACTTTTTGGAACTTAGCTGCATGGAAAAAAAAAGTACAAGTTCGAGCTAGCTAGAGAAACATTAGGTTATCAGCAGCTACCAATATTTATTCAAAATATTTCAAGTTTATCCTGTGAACAAAATAGGATAACTACATTTACCAATGATATGGGCAGTAGAAGAGCAAATGAAAGATTTTAAGCTACACATGACACATTTACAGCAAGCATGTAAATTCTTCACATCAGTTGCACCAAATTAAACCTCTTCCTGCTGAAGTAACAGACAGTATTTGCATAGTATTACAGAAAAGTTCCAGTTGAAGCAAAAAAAATATTCAGTCCTTGAAAAGTTTCTTATATTCTTCTTGTATGGCAATAAATTAATACGTGAATTTTTATATAAGTATCATTCTAACAGAGATAGTCTTTAAGTAAAGAAATAAATTTGTTCAATTACTTGCTAAAAAATTCAAATGTAGATACAAACAAAAATATTTAAAAAAAAATAATGTGCCATATTTTTCAGATAAAAAGAGATTTGATTACTATAAGAACATATCTGCATTGCTTTTCCTATCTATTGGCATGTTTGTAGAAATATCATCTGTACTCAGCTGTAAGTTTTCCAAGCTTTGCCAGCCTGGAAAAGAAACCATGGTTCCAACCATGGAACCTTTGAAACAGGGACGTCTAGCAGCTGGCAAAGCCAGTGTCGGCTCATTTCCACTCACAATCACAACCACACATATCTATTTACTTTTTTTGAAACAATAATTTATTCAACATTCTGGACTATATTATTATCTGCTTAACTTTAATTCAGCTAACTGTCTGTTAAAAATGCAATGTTCCAACACATATAAACATAAGAAACTTATAAAAAAGTAAGCCAACTCAGTTATAAATATCACCCCAATACATGCCTTTATTCATTTTAGTATGTTTTCAGTGGCATGAATGTAAAGGAAGTGCCAGAAAGACAGGGCTACTTTTGACCTACTTTTCAACTCAACTAGTCATTAAAATACCAAGAAAACACACTTAGTTTTCTTGACAGGCTTTTTTGCCAACAAAAAACTGTGATTGCCTGTATCAATCAAGAGTTCATGGCTGCGGGTTACTTCTTATTTCCTCAGTTGTAAAAGCACTCAAATAAAGCACTTTAAAATAAGCCCTCATAGATATAAGTTTTTAGTTGTACTGAGGGATTAAAAGCCATGTTCTGCCTGCATGACATTTATTGCAAGATCAAGGTATTAACTTGTAGATAAGTGTAGGAGAATGCACATGAGCATGCTGAGTCGCTGTGCTAAAAACTCCTGAAATGCTTTTCCACTGAGAATGTGAAACATATTTTATTTTTTATTAAGATAATAAAAAGGATTAGTCACATTACAGATTAATTGCCAGCACGATTTATAATCCGTATTATAAAATGAAGCTCTTCGGTTAGCTGAATTCAGAAATTCATCTGAAAATGTAATTTTCCCTTATGTTTGCAGGTCTGTAAAATAAAAATTTATGCTTTTCTGTGTTAAAAATTTTGCTTGGCAGTGAGACATATGCCATGGTTTAGCCTGGAGAAATGATTTCTGGGACAGACATTTTGAATTAAAGTGAAAAATCTGGCTGTCTATTTGAGACAAGCATTCTTTTGTGAATATTCTAAAAAGTACATAAAATGTTAAATATCCATGTTGATGAACTTATCCAGTTGATGAACTTAATCACACTTTTTAATTTTTTTAAGTATTTTACTGTTTCACTTATGCAAACTACAAAATAATATAAATGTGTCCAATAAAGGTTAAAACCTAAAATACGAAATACGTTATTTGCTCTAGCTTCTTCTTCCATTTATCTAACACTATATTGGTACTTTGGCAGAACTGGTTTCAATAGCTACAAGTATCAATGCTTTTTTTTTTTTTTTTTTGGACATAGCATCATTCCACCCCTTTAATATTCAAGAACTGCCAACATTCCTCTCAAGAGCTTCTATGGCATTCTAGAATACACCAGCACACTGCATTGAGTAATGTCCAGTGAACAGCAATAGGACTAGCCCTCTGCACCTAGTGGTGTCCAACAGAAAAGGATAGATAGATAGACAGACAGATATTGTTTCTGTAAAGTCAGTCTTCTGGAATAAGTTTGCTACATGCTGGGGAAGATTTACTCCATCTCAGTTGATGGTGAACTGGTAAGAACAATTCTCTTCCATCTGCATGAACACATCCTGGTTTCTTGTGCCACAAATCTTGCCAATTTCATAAAAGCTCTTCCAAAACTCTACTACCTTGTTTTCATTCTCAAACTCAAATATATAATCAAGAAAGAATTCAATAGATGAAACACAATTTTTTGTTTGCAAAAGCTAAACAATAAATTTTAATGGTTTTTATTTTTTAATTTTTTATACTATTTTTCTGTATAAGCATGTAGCTGTCTGGTTTTTGTGATTTAACAAGGCATGTTAAAACCAGCATGCTTACATAAAAATTTTACTTGTCATTATTTTTATTTCTAGTATTTTATAATAATTACTCATTTATTATTGTTATTGATTAATGAATTAAAAATTTGATATTAAAGTATTAAGTCCTGAGTAGGAATCTTAGAGCATAGGGTCATAGAACAGAATGTTTAATGTTGAAAAGGAGTTTTAAAGATCACTACTTCAACTGTCTTACCATGATCAGGGATGTCTTCCATGAGGTCTGCACGAGCCTTTAAAGTTCTTCAAGGTTTCTGTGGATCCCTTCCTTCAAGCCTATGAACTGCACCAGGAGGCTTGATGCCATCTGCAGATTTGTTGAGGATTCATTCAATCCCACAGTGTTATTGCTAAAGTCAACAAATTGTGCTGGTCCCAGTAGGGACCCTGGAAGGACACTGCTTGGTTTCCTCTTGGACTTTGAGCCATTGACTCTAACCCTTTGGACATGGCCATCCAGCCAATTCCTTATGCATCTAACAGTCCATCTGTCAAACCCACACCTCTGCATTTAGTGACAAGAATCTTATGGGCAATGGTATCAAAGGCTTTACAGAAGGCCAGGCAGAATGGCAACAGTAGCACTTTCCTTGTCCACTGATGTCATCATTCCATCACAGAAGGCTAATCACTTGGTCAAGCCCAATTTTCCCTTTCTCTAATTGTCTCCTTGTTTTCCATACATTCCCTTATGTTTCTACACACCCTCCAGGAGGTTGTGCTTCATGATTTTAGCAGACACAGAAATGAGATCAGTAGTTATCAGGGTCCTCTTTAAAAAATGAGAGCAATGCAGCTTGGCATCTGCATGAGGTCATGCGGGTTCCACCTGAGGGATGCACCTCATCAGATCCCACAGTCCTGGGTATATTTATATTCCTCAGGTGGTATCAAACTGGCCCACCCATGCCATGGGAGATATTTTCACCCAGTCCTAATCTTGGTGCTCAGGGACTTGAGGCAGGCATTTTGAACAAACTGATAATACTGTCAGTGTGCCCTTCTCATTCAAGTGCATTTACTCAGGGGTCAGTAATGTTTTCGGGGCCCTAGGACATGATCTGTGTTTTCCATCTTTTTCCCCAGAATGATATGAAGTTCTCTTCAGACCTGTGCAAATCTGCAATCACTATGTACATTCCTCAGTTATCCTGAAATATCTTAAATGGTGTGAGGCACATACATTACAGTCCTAATTTACTTGCTTTATTTCATAATTCTGACATGAAAAAAAATCTTAGTTGTATGTAGTTATTCAGTTCTCAAAATAGGAAGAAGCAATATAGTTTCTGAAGAACACACCCCTTCTCTCCACTAGCCACAATTTTCATGATTAACTATCAGCTCTAATTCATAACATATGTTCTAGATATTATTTTAATGTAATTCAACTCTGGGAATTAAGTAAGAGCAGAATCTATTGGTTAAAATTTGCCCATTGTTACTGCATTACTTGCACTGAATACATGGCATTTTTGAATATGCAATGAATACCAGACTATGGTATTAACATGGTCAAGCAACTGGAGTATTAACTTTGATTAGGCCTCATTTATGCTGATTTTTCCATTAATGTAAAATACCATAGATAGGCATAAGTCAATTCTACTATTAGTGAGTCTCACACTCCTTGATTTGAATGCCAATTTACAAAACTATACATCAAAGTAAAATCAGATTACCATATTTTATGTGTGGGTGGGTGTGTGATACACTAAAGGCATGTCAAACAAAATTCTTACGTAAAGATCAGTAGGAAGAAAGGGATTATGGAAGAAGTTAAATCCTGCTCCAAGTGTCTGGCAATTTAAAAAGTATTATTTTTTTTTAACTTTAATGCAATACCATTTATTTACCTTTCTCCATTCTTTTACCAACCTTATTACTGCTTTGAGTTTGAACTCTGTATTTATTTGGGATGACTTTCTTTGATATACATGTGCCGAAGTGACACAGTTTTTGAATTAGCCTTGCCTATGCATGAGGTCTGAAAATTCAGATTCAGCTCAAACTTTGAGTACAAAATTAAAATTTCCATTTTATGAAGCAACTCCTGGATTTTGCACTAATACATTAGTATTACCCCAATGTCTGTTGAACTAACAAGTCAAAAATGTTCCTCCATATCTCTGAAAACTCATCCATGTGTTGCAATTGGTTTTCCACATGACTATTTCAAAATACTGAGAAATAGGTAGAAATGTAACAGTTAGTTTAGAAAGCTGCATCAGGATCTACCCAGTTGTTTACAAATTGCTTGTTACACAAACTGTATGATTGAACTCAAGCTTGACATTTTACTTTGATAGAGGTGGAGAAATGGGAGAAAAAATAATAAATTGAAACTGTTCTACCATTCTGTAGGGCAATTCAATGAAAATTTTAGTAACACACTGAATCTAATGAGAAAGGTATTGTGATGATGAACATAATAGTCCTGTACAATATCTGGTTTGAAGTACTATATTAACATGAAAAATAATTAAAACTTGCTTACAGAACTATGCTCATATGCATAATTTACCAGGAATCAGAGTCAATTAGGAATAAAAACTTGAGCTGTTTTTGTTTGCTAGACAGAGACTGCGTAATGTAGTGAAAAATCCAGCATGAAATACCTTGTTCTGCTTCACCCTTCTCAGACATTTCTTCAAATAAAAATTCCATTTCAATGCAGACTTTTGGTGAGTTGATTTTTTTTACAAATCATTATCTATAAATTATGTATAGTGGGTATGTTTACACCTTTGTTCATGAGAGATAGAAGGCAAATGACAACACTGACTTTATTTAAAACAATTGCTAGTGTTTCTAAAGCTAAAAGACTTAAGCCAATTCATTCTCATTTTAATGCTGATTCTTGCAATCTTTTAAATCTGAGAGAAGGCAACAGGGTATATAGTTAATTACTATAAATCCAAAGATATTTCTAGTGACACTGACTTCAAAATGTAGTTTAAAATTTGTTTCTGAATCATGCAAAGTAACTTTTTTATTAGTTTTGACTCTTCTTAACAATTTGTGCTTAAGTCTACTGAGAACTCTACTGATCCTTCTTATTACTTCAATATTAGTTTCAGAAGGAATTTTCAACATTTTCCTCACCATGGACTTTTAGGGTAATATGCAATTTTGTGCAATAAATACTATAAGGAGGCAATAAAGGAGGAAAAGAATGCTTTGATTATCAGCTATCAGCCTTCATGATTTCTTTGGAATTAACATGACATTTCAGCACAAATGAGCACTTTCTGAGACAGGAAATGACTTCCAGGTATTTCCACATATTAATTTATACTTTTAATATCTCAGAGATATTAAGAGCTAAAATTTCTATATTCTCCCCCTCTACCACTCCACCTCTTTCTCCACCAAGATTTATCCAGAGCAAGGATGTCTGTGGGGCCATTTCTTGATGGAGACAGACTCCTTGAAATGAGGGAAGGTTCCCTGGGGGTCTGACAACTCAGATGTATTGTAGCTGGTATTTTCCAGAATTCCATGCTGCTGGGACAAGGGGTAAGAAAGGAGATTTCAGACACCTAAATCCTTGCCTCTCCATTCAGGTAGGTCACTGATACTATGCTATTTTACAGCAAAGGAATAGATGGTCCAAGTCAAAGACTCAAAGTGTGGAATTAATTTGAGGAAATGCATCTGTTTATGGTTGCAGTCATATATTTAGACTAGGTGCCCTAGATTCCTGTTAGAGTGAATGGAAAGAAATAAAACTTTTAAAACATGCTTTATCTCTTTCTAAATATGGATAAGGCTTATTTTGAGATTCAAGCTTCCAAACATAGGTGTCCAAATTTGAACTAAGGATCTAAGTTCTACATACAGTCAGTGAAAAACTTACTCTTGGCTATGGCCACAGCATAAATGACTGGTTTGAGATGTCCTAGTTTATCTCAGACAACCAGGACACTCATGGAGTTCACAGATATGAACCAGGGCCTGTGAAATATCTATAAGCTTCTCAAGTGGCAGCTAGAGGCCATGTTGGATATCCCAGGAAACCCAAGTTAATACTACATTTAAAAGTTGAGTTTTATGTTAAGCTCTGTTTAAACTGATCTGACAAACTTTCTATTCTCTACCCTATTCTCTATTCTCTATCCTCTGTTCTCTATCCTCTATTCTTTATACTGGCTGTTCCTTTGATGACTGTAATAAGAATTTAGACACAACAGTTTACACCCATACGATAATATTCAGTCAGCTAAATTTGGTATCTATGTCTGAAATGTTCCTTGCATCCCAAAATGTCACATGAACCTGAACACTTCCCATTTCTCCCCACTGACTGTACAGAAAGACAAAGGTGACTTGCTCAGCAGGAGAACACTGCAGAATGAGTACACTGAAATTTCAGCAGAATGAGTACACTGAAATTCATTTTCACAACTGAATGAAGAAAAAAATCTTAATAGGCATATCTATATATCTGATTAATATAAGCCATGTTTTCAGAAAGTTAGAACTTTTGTCAGAATCTGTGCATCATAGTGAGGGGAGAAAAAAGAAGAGTTAGTATCTAGTTTCTTGGCCTCTGCCTTAATACTGTCAATTAGGCTTGTCAATTAGTGTCAGTTGTGTTTATATTGATCTGTGTGCTTTATGGATTCTAACTGGAACTAGATTCATTCTACAAACTGAGATACTACAGCAAAGTCCATGGCTTCTAAATTTCAGTCACAACTGTATTAACTAATAGGGCTACTTTTCTAAGAAGGAGCTGGATTTAGTTATTTTCACCTTTCTCCTGTATTCACTGTACGTTGTTTGGACTGACATTAGCAAAACAACAACAAAAAAATTACATGTTTATTTGAGACTATATTGCATATATTTTTATTTTATTTCATAATTTGTGTACCACGATATATGGAAAGTAAATTGGCTGATATTCTTTGGTTTATTCTGATGTATTTCTATGATACTATATTAAGGATGTCCTCCTGAACCCAATAGAGAAATACTCTTGGGAAGCAGGGAAAAAAAAAAATAAGAGCCTCATTTTTTATTGTTGCCATTGTTGTTATTAGAATATTATCCTTCATTTTGATTGGAAGTATGTAATGTAAGATCAAATATTAATATGGTGTAAAATTTAAAAGCTAATATGTATCTGTCTCTGTCCCATATAACAGCAAACACTATTAAAAATAATCAATTGTGTGTATTGTCTATAATTTTCTGGTTTTCTTTTAATAAAATGTGATTTGACCATGGAAAAAATATTTGAAAGATACTCTTTGGCTGCCTCCTTTCATATGTGTGTTCTTATTTTTAATTGAAAGTTCCAACCTGAGGATGTTTCTCACAAGTGTGAGATTCATCACACTTATCTCTAGCAATATAAAAGTCAAATAGCTTAGCTGAGATTTAACTCACCCAACCTTAGAAGCTGCAATTCAGTTACAGACTGTGATGTGTAAATTCATGAGCTCACAATACAGCTGTTACGTTTCAGCTAGGGAACACTGAAAAGGCTTTAACGTAATCATCTGTAAAGCTTAAGGTATGCTAAAGTATCTTGCCTGAATTCCAGCTGCCAGGTCAGAGTAGAAAATGTGTTAACCCTGGACAAATATCTCAGGTATCCCAGGATGCCTTGAATTCCACCTAAGCATGCACACCTCAAATTATATTGAAACCCCTTTTAGAATCCAGTCCCAAACCTCTGCCTTGAGTTCAAAGAGGACAGAATTGTATATGAATGTTGTTGGTCATACCTGCAGCAATTTAAATTAAGGCAACAAACCATTCTAATAGTTTAACACAGAGCACACATGAAAAAAAAAAAAAGGAAAAAAGTTTAAAAAATTTATTTCATTGAATAAAATTTCTCATTGCTATACTCTAGTGTGCTTGTCCAATGTCAATCAGAGGGAAAGGTGGGGAGATTGAAGATTGTTCTAGAAATCCAATAGGATTTCTGAGAAGGAATTCCATAATAAACTGAAGAAAGCAGGAAGCAAAACACCAATAAGAACAACAACAAAACCTACAATTTTTAAACCTGTCTATGAATCTCTGGCCCAAAGGCTGAGACCATAGGAGACACAGTGGATATTCACACTTCTAAATGAGCAAGAAACAGAATTAAGTCATAGGCTCAGCCTCCAAGTACAAATTGGCTCACGTTCACATTGCCAAGGGCTTGTCCCTTCTGTAGCAATTTTGTCTTGGACAGAGCTAGTTGAGAACTGTGGAAAAGAGCTAAGTTATGACAGAACAGTGATTCAGTAGGTATTCTCCATTATGGATTATCTATTATGGATTGTAATTTCAGTGTTTGAGTTTGCTCACAGTCTGGCTTTGTTAGTTTAGCATAATAAACAATAAGTCAAAGACTTATGGGGCACTCCATCTGATGCAAAAGGACCTGTCACACAATTGTGTTTTCTACATTTTCTTCTTCTTTCATTATTGTTTGAAAATTTGATCCTGCAGTGTTTCCTTATAAATCCAGGGAGAAGAGGGATTTGTAACTGTCTTTTTTCTCCCTACAAGAGCAATTTTTCCTGTTTCTGTAAACCCTGACATTTGGAAAACCAGTAGTAATTCACTGAAAACTACAGAAACTCATAGTGAATGGGATTTGGTCTACAAAAATATATGTTCTAATGAAACATATATCTTGATAATTTCCATTTACTTTCCATATCATAATAGATGTCATTATGGTTCCATTAACACTTGTAGTATCAACCATTGTTAAAGTGAGCGTTCTTTACTAGATGTCTTTACCCTAAGATTTCTGTTTCATAATGAGAAATGTATTGCTTTCACAAAATGATCTATAGAAATAAGATCCAGGCAAATCAACTGTATTACATTATCTGACCAGAACTCTGCTAATGATGTAACATTTCTAATCAGAACTGATCCTTTAAATTATGTAACATATTTCTAAACCTGATTATAAATTTTTTCTTCACTATTGTTCCATTCCTAATTCATCCATGTAAGATAATGGACACGCTTAGGTACAGTAAGAATGCGCTAAGAATCCTTGAATTTATTATTCAGATTGGAACTTATGAATGCTATAAGTTCGCTCAAAGGAAAAATGGGCTTAATTTAATATACCTGTCTGCAGTTGAGCTAATAAGTTTGATCAGACAGTAATTCATGGAACTGTAATAACAACAACAACCTTCTCAGCCTAATTTTAATACTGCCTTATTGCCAAATCAACAGTCTAATCATTGCTCTAAACATACATTCTAATTTATGTAGTTGCAGAGGAGTGTTGTCTTATACTAAAATTTTAGTCAGTTAGGATCATCTTTCATTAATAGCAGCACAGTCATAGAAAGACCTTTCAAAAATGTGCATGCTTCTTTTTCCCATGGGCTCTCTTAGCCAATGTCAATAACATCTTTCACTCTGTTGCTCAGACCAGCAGTTCTTCTTTCTGAATCATTTCAGCAAATCTGCAGGGTCTAATGCTGTATTTACTGCTTTCCTTTTGTTCATTCTTACACTGTCATTTTTTTTTCTGCATCATGTTCTTACATTAAAACACACATATATATATACAAATTAAAACAAAAATTAAAAAAAAAAGGCAGAGAGAAAACAAACAAACAAACAACACCCCAAACTAGAAAAACCTTAAAAGCAAAAGGTATCTTTGTTATTTTTAATGCTATTAATACTATTGTTTCTTGCCACACATAATATCATTGGAGAGAACACAATTTCTCAATTTCTGATAGTGATCTAAGGTTATTGTGACAGTGAAAATGTACCCCAAATTTACAATTTTTTCCCTATTTTGGTGGTTTAGAAGTATCCATTGACCTAGCTTTTTGAGGAATGCTTCCAGGCAAGGGTAATAATTTCATACACACACTTTTTTCAACTACCATGATCTTCACCACTTCATTTGCCAATATTTCTTTAACAAGCTAACTAGAGACAAAAATAGAGACAACTCCACAACAAAAACACCTCAAAAAACAACCTTTATAAACTAACTACCTCCTTTTGAAACATTTTCTTCTGAAATCACAACAATGGGGAAAAATCCCATGCTGTTTTTTACTTTCATTCTCCCCACTTGTGCCCAAGCTAGGTTCTGGCACTTCTGTCTAGAAGTTCATATTGGTTGCAAAGTGCCCAGTACACAATACTGCCAACTTTGTTGTGCCATATTTATCCTGAGCAATTGAGTAATAGTCTCGAGAGTCTAGCTACACATTCTACATCCTGCACTTAAATCTTTCCTACCATCTGTCTTCCCTTAAAGATCTCTCATGTGAATAAGTTGTTACTGTGTCCATAATTAAATTATATTTTTCCCTTTTCAAACCTCCTGTGACAATCCACTTAACAGTTTTGCACTCTATTTTCATAAACCAGACTTTCTTTTTTCTGAAACACTTTCCACTACATTTTTTCTTCCATTTGTAGCATTTATCTTTCATTGTGATGAGCTTAATGACTTCAATAATGACTACAACCCTGGAGTATTGTATTCCTCATTTATATTTCAAGCTTGACCCAAGAACACATTATATATTATTACTGTATCAGCAATAACTGTCAAAATTTTTTGTTGTTGTTGTTACATTTTTGCTTCCTGAGCCCCCTATTACTTTATGAGGTTACTATTACAGCTATTATGTACTATAGCAATTCCTAACGGCACTGGTTAAAATAGGTGTCTCATCCACAAGCAACCATTAGGATGCAATCCCAAAATCAAAGAGATGGAAAGAGTGTGTGGTATGTATGCGGCCTCTATTGATAAACTCTAAAAAATAATGCTCATCCTTTAAAAATTGTCATGTCTCAACAAACCTTCTCTGATATTATTTACGTAATGTAGTTTCAAGGTTTCATTCTCAAATGCATTTAATTATCTGTAGCACAGGTGTATGTAACAGAGCTGCATTTTGCTCATTGAGTTATTCCTCTGCTTCTCCATAGACACACAGTGCCTTTGTGGTATCTTTAAGTACCTTGCCTGGGCCCTAGCTAATCATATGTTCTACTAGCTTTGAGTCTTTTCTGTCAGCTCCTCAAACACCAAGATATTTCAAACTACTTATTTGAATCAAGATATTTTAAATTACTTGTGTGTTTCAAGTGAACCAACCCACCAGGCTCTCAGAGTAGATCAAGAATTCAATTTAGTTGTTCCCACATGGGTGTCTACTCCTTTTTCAAATGCCCTAACTTGTTGCATCGTGCATTTCCAGGAGAACGCTTTACTACTGTATCCTAGAGTCAGGTGCCACTCCAGAAATATTCGAGGGTGCTCTAGTCCTCATTTTGTGTCTGTCAGTCTCATGCACACACCTCAGATACTCCAGGACACCTCTTAGGGCACTACTGACTGTTAGGGCAGCTCATTCAAACCCATCAAACTAGGTGAGAAAGATACCACCTAATTCCAGGTCAGAGAGTAATTTTTCTACCAGACTACACTGCTTCTTAATTTCTTCATATATGTTCTATATTGTACCAGCCCATCTTTACTATTTGAATCCTCATTTAAAGTAAAAAGAACCATTATCTTCCCTTTTTTTTGTTTTCCTCAATTCACATTTTAGTGCGTCCTGTTTGCTAAAATTCCCACTTGCAAGAGATGCAGTTGATTCGGAAATGAAATAAAGTAACACAAACCAAAAATGACAACCCATGGTTAGACATGCTTTGAGACCAAAGCTTGAGGGGTCTGTCTGAATGCTCATGACATCATCAAAACTCATTAATAGCTAAGAGAATTTGTTCCAGTGGCTTAGCTGGGAAGTAGCTGAGGGGAATCAATCTGACTACCTAATAGAAAAGGAGAAGTACTGAGGAATTCTGAGGCTACCAGTGTTTCTGTGGAGCCAGTGCTTTCTGCCGGAGGCACTTTGTGTCACTTATACCAGTAAATAATGGTAGTTTAAGCAGTCATTCACCTAGAGTCAACTGAGTGTGTTCTACAATAGGCTTTTTCTGTCCATGCTTTACATGAATTTTCATCTTAGTCTTCAAGAGTATGATGCAAGAGACTATTTCCATCCAGGGGACTTTCTGGTGACTTTGTTCCTCTCTCACATGACTAAAGAATATATGTAGGAAGAATTCACAAAAATTGATTCAGAAACTTTAACTAGTAAATGGAACCATTCAGCATGACAATATCATTGACCTAGTAATTAATCTTGGAGAAGTAATACTGAGGGATCTCATATTTCTTAACCCAAAAAGATAAAATTATAGAAGTTTCTGAAAGTCACAGATAATATGTTAAATATCATCTTCTGTTACAAGTTAAACCATTAAGGTACCATTGCTAAATATAATCATAATGAATGTAGTTTAATATAATAAGTTTGCAGCATTTTTAGTCCACATTTTCTCCATTTCTAATTTTCCTCTGGGGAAAACTGAGTAAAGTAAAATGATTCTTGTGATTTTGATTAGTAGTGCCCATACTTCTAATGCAGTTTAAACAGACTGATAATTTTGAACAGATAACAGAAATATCTGCATGGTATTAGGACAACCATATCTTATCAACACAACCTATTAATTCTTCAACCTCTGACTTCTTCCCAAATACAAAAAAACCCCACATTTGTGCAGTAGTCAAATACTCTGAAGTCCTGCCCAATGCCTGGAAATTTCTGTTCCATAAATCACAAAAAAATCCCACAAATTTGCATTGCACAAGCACATTGAATAATATTCAGCCACAGAAATTATCCTACTTTCCACCTTATTTATATTTGTCTGTGGGAATATAAATACAGAATACTGAACATGAATACATAAATACGTAAGGATCTACCTAAGGAGGTCTTTTAACATCTAAGAGTGCCCATTTTTGATTACATGTGAATAAAAATGTAGCCAAATTCTCTCTGACTTACTCAAATAGTACAAAAAATAACAAAGTATAGAATAAAACAACTTCCATGCAGATTCGAACTCCAAATATAAGAAAAAACAAATATGTTAAAGATTTGACTATATCTTGTACGCCATTTTCCAAGAAAGCCCCCAGATGAAGCCTTGTCTTGGAGAAGGTTACACAGAAAAGAAAAAGAGTAATTTAAAGGTCTTTCATTTAATCTCAAACAAATTCCCGCTGTCTTTTGCAATTTAAGAAACAATTGACAAAAACACAAAGGGAAAGAGTTGGTCACTTTACTAAGAGCTACTTGTCTTTGGGAAACTTTCATATGTGTGAGATCTATAAATTGTTTCATGGATAATAGAAGGTAGAAATTATTCTGTGGGAAAGGATAATCATTTTTCAGCCTCTTTCTGCTCTAATTTTCACCCTAATGAGTTTTGCCACCAGCTTAAAAAAGTGTGAAATGTTCACCTTGCATAGTTCATGGCTTTTCTACCTGAGTAAGACTAGTACCCAAACCTTTTCCTTATACATCAGATAACAACTGCCCCTACTCTTGTTAAAAAAAAAAATACAAAAAAGCACTAAGAAAAAAAAAAGTCTAACTCACACCAAACAATAAACCTCCTCGAAGATTACATCACTTAGTTTGCCAGCAGATCTGAAACTATTTTCAATGCAACTGCACTGAAGCTACAAAATAACCTGACACAGCCAATACATTTAGTAAAGCAACGTAGGAACACATTTCTATGCAGTTCCAACAGGACATTTTTTTTCAAAATGACACATATCACCCCGGGTGTGAATTTAAATTTTTTTCAGGTTGCTTCTAGAATTCCATTCACTCTTCTGCAATGGCATGCAGGAGGCTACCATGTATAAAGACACAGATTTCTATGGCAACAGTTTAAATTCTAGGCTATTCTTAGTTGAAGTGTTTGCAGAAATAAAAACAAACCACAAACAACCCTTTTTTAAACTAACTAAATTATATCTCTCTTTCTTTTCTGCCTTTTCTGAAAGAACAGAAATGTCTTTGCTATGATGATTAAGCAATAAGTAACTTAATGTGATATATTCTATGCCTGAAGTTACAAGATTCTTAAGCTAGCAGGGAAAAAATGCTCGTTTTGATGCCGCATGGATATTGTATAGGTTTCCAATGTTAGAAATAGTATCATGACAGTCTTTATCCACAAATAGAACATTTAATTTTTGGTTATTGCTGTTAATGCAGTAAACTGAACATATTTAATATATTTGCACTTCACTCCTCTCCAAAGCATCCTCAATAATCCCTTCTCTTTCTCTTATGTTTCTTTTTTGTTGAGTGTTTTGTTTGATAAAAATATTCATGGAAATGCTAAATGTGTAAATAGGATAAGCATTGTAATTCAAGGCCTGGCAAGTATTACACCATCTCAGAGAGTTGGGTGATCTATGTGTCTTAAGGGCAAGTGTCTGCAAGTCAGAAGAAAGAATCCTGTGAATGTTAAAATCAGAAAATTACACAGAAAATTCCATTTTGCCATTTCCACACAACCTAGAAAAAACATGAGAAATACATGTCTTCAACATTTCAATTGAATTAATATTTCTATTTAGGTATGCCAATAAACTAGCACTTTTAGGAAACTAAATGAGCAAATTTGCAACTTTATGCTACTTTTCAGTGATGACAAATTAAAATTACATATTTAGCATTATATTCTCTGAAATGCATGCATGTCTGATCTCAGTCAATGATTTGACATTTTAATTCATCGTGTGTTTTATCTTCTGTTACAGTGCTTCTAATGTAATTATTACTCTTTTTAACATGGGATGTATTCTTAATTTTCTCAGTTACTCAATTTTACTACTGCAATATCATAAAGAAGGCAGCTAGACTTAGGTAATCTTCTAAGGGTGCACTAGCTTGTACCTAAACAGCTTGTTTTGGACTATTTCTAAGCTAAGTTTGATGGCCTCCCAAGGACAGAAATACTGGCTCACATGTAAATGCATTTGTTTTTTCTTCTCAAACTATTCAACAGTGGATGGCACAATGGCAAAGTAGTGCCTCTGCTGCCATCACTTTGTCTTACACAGTGTCCTGGCAGAACAATCTGTCTAACGAAGCAGCAAGGTGGAATAAAGAGGGGACCTTGAAATAGGAATGGTTTGTATCGTTAAGCAGGCCATGCCATTTTCAGAGCTGCACAACCAACCTTCAAGGTATTTTCTAGGAGACTGCAGATTTTTCCACCGTGATAAAGGATTTTTGAGGAATGATATATTCCCCATGTTTAATTCTTCATGGATACCTGGAATCAGGCTTCTGCCTCTCTTTCAAGTGCGTACCTATTGCAATGTGTGTGTATGTCTATTTCCTCCTCACAGATCCCAAAGGTGGGCATTTCCTATAAAGCAAACCAAATCAGTATTTGAAGTTTAGCAAGTCCCTTACGGTGTTTTATTCTTTAAAAGGATTGTCTGCCTGGAGAAAGCCAGGAGCAACGTGACTGAAATTCTCCATATCTCCACTGGGACTTGAGCTGAGAGTTACAAGTGATTTGCAGAGACTTTCACCTTTTACAGGTTTGACTGAGTTTAGGGGCACTTTCCCGTACAGGAACGGGATCAAAGGCGAGCTGCCTGAAGTCCAACTGCAGCACTGCGCCGTGTTTTTTTCAGCTTTTAATATCAAAGGGTGGAGGTATCCAGTGCAGGAACGGGAAAATCTCTGCGCGGTAATTCATTTTTCCCAGAGGCGGCAGCTGCTGGAGCCCGGCTGCCCGCAGCTGCCCCACCGGGCAAGCTGCTCCGGGGCGGGAATTCTGGCCGCGGAAATTCGGCTCCAGCTTAATGAGAACAAGCTGGGCAGATGCACTTAAAGCAAATTCCCACTAACATCCCTAATATATCTGCAGTGTGTGCAGCAGAGGCGGTGACAGCAGCGGCAGCAGCATGAGATTCACAATATTAATAAAGGGATTCACCGCCTCGCTGGAAAAAAAAAAAAAAAAAAAAAAAAAAAAAAAAAAAAAAATAAAAAGCGCGAGGGAAGGGAGGGAGAGGGGAGGAGGCAGGCAGGAAACTTCTGTGCGTTATTTACATTGGGAAAGGGGGAAAGGAAGAGTATTTGTGTCTCTGCTTGTGAATGAATGAGAAAGAGGAAGGGAGAGAAAGAAAGGGAGGGAGGGAGGGAGGGAGGGAAACACACACTGAGCACTGAAAGGAAGCTCTGTCCCCTAAACCCAAGTAACCCGTTTGCAAGAATTGGATGCTGGAAAAATGGTAAGGACCCGGAGTTGAAAACATTTTCACTTTAATACTGAAAAAATATGCCATTATAAAATCCTCGAATAGAATTAGTAAGTTTCACTTGCTTCCTCAGTTCTGTTTTCCTCAAATTATAGTAAGATTTATAACAGCACAGAATTTTCTACCATTAAACTTTGCAGCCTAAGCGCTAGAGTGACATTAATTGGTCATGCTTAACTGCCTTGGATTTTTTTTTTTTTTTTTTTTTTTTTTGTATGTTTACACTGTTACCATAATAGAAATCAAGGGTACTAATTTTTACATTCAGATGGAAAGGCAATACTGATTATGTATATTGAAAAAGAAGAGAGAAAACAAAACCAAAGCCTACCCTCCCCACCTCCCCCCAAAAATGAAACACAACCCATTATCAACAAAGAAAATCTCTCCCAGCAAAGTAATTCCCACATAGACAGAAAAATAAAAATTAAAAAAAAAAATCCAATGAGAATATTCATGCAACTATGTCTTAAATAAAATCTTTACAATTTTTTTTTTCCACGGTAAAAGTACGATCTCTACTGCCTATTGATCACACACAAAAAAAAAAAAAAAAAAAAAAAACTGGCGAAATGGCACTTTTTTATTATTATACTGTATTTCGTATATAGAAGGTTTGATACGAAGGGACTTATCAGGTAAGAGGGATGGATGATGGTGTGAACTAGACGCTGCTTCCAGTCGGGGGCTGGAGCGTCCCTGGGGTGCGTTGTATCCATGCGAGCCATGCAGCACTTTTTTTTTTTTTCTTTTTTTTTTTTTTTCTTTGTCCATTTGTCTGTTTGTTTCGGAGTCATTTATTTACATTACATTCATGCCTTCGTGCAACTTTCCACTCCTGCTTTGCTGTCAGGAGGAGGCCAATACCAGTCCTCTGCCCCCCCGCTGTTTTCCCGGCCTCCTGGAAAGGGGTCGGTCCACAAGGGAAGAGGGCAAAAAAGCAAATCAAACCCCGGCACAATTGAACAAAAGCCCAACAAAACCAGGAGCCGTGTTTCGCCCTGCCGGAGCAGAAGGAAGCTGTTCCTCGTCTGTCTGTCACTGCCCCGGCCGCGCACGGGCGGGGGATGCGCGCACCGCGCCAGGCTGCGCGGCGCTGCAGGGATGCGCTCCGGCGCCGGGCTCCCCTCGCCGCCCGCTGGGCCTCGGCGCTCGCTATGGGGGTCGTGAGGAAGGGCGTGCGTGTGTCTGTGTGTTTCGCTTCTCACAAAAGGTAGCAGCGGAGGTGCAGAGCTGCCCCCGGCCGGTGCGTGAAGGGCCGGTCCCGGGTGGCGGCCGCCCCCGCCCCGCCCGCCGCCTCAGTCCGACAGGGAGTGGGAGCCGCAGTCGTACACCCTGTGGGCCCCGTCGGCGCTGTAGGGCCCGTTGTGCCAGTAGGACGAGTCGCAGACCGTCTGCAAGGAGTTGATTTCAGATGCAGAGGAATTGGCGTCCCTCCTCTTGGACCGCTTTCTATTCCTCAGGATGAAAACCAGCATACCAACCACTGTGAAGGCAGAGGTCACAAAAACCAGCAGAAGCCCTGGCACTAGCACCGAAATAGAGACCCGGCTGGTCTCCAAGTAGGAATTGGAGTGAGTACCTGTCTCTGTCAGCCCGGTGCTGTTTTTGTTAGTAGAAGTTAATGTAGGCGAGATTTTTAACTGAGGGCAAATCACATCATTGGAGAGAGACTCAAAATCCTCCTTGAAGAAATCTTCAGGGGACTCACACCTCAGGTCACTCATAATCACCTTGGGGCGCAGCATCTCTGCCCACTGTTTGAAAGGCACGATAGGGCAAGTACAGTCCCATGGGTTGCCGTGCAGGTCGATCTGGGTGATGGAGGTGAGCTGGTCCAGCACCCCCGCCACTGGGAGGTACATGAAATAATTGTTGTGTATGCTTAGCTTGGAAAGAGAGACCCCGGCAAACACATCTACTGGGAGAGACCTCAGCAGATTGTTGTTGAGGATGAGGACTCTTAGTTTGGGCATCGCATTGAAGGTGCCAGGCATGATCATCTGGATCCCATTAAACTCCACGTTCAGATACTCCAGGTTTTGCAGCCCAGCGAATTTCTCCCGGGACAGGGTGTCTAAGTAGTTGCTATCCATGTAGAGCCATCGGAGATCAAAGAGGTTCTTGAAGGTGTTGTTCTCAACGGTGGCAATGTTGTTGTTACCCAGATCGAGTAAATTAAGTTTTCGGTAATCCAGAAAGTGGGATTTCCTGATGGTGTGTATTTTGTTGTCTCTCAGAAACAGCTCCTGCACATTGGATGGCTTGGGCTTCAAATCCACCAAGCTGCTCACATTCCTATCATTGCAATTAACCTTTAAACCCGAGCCAGGGATCTGATCACAGCTGCAGATGTGCGGGCAGGAAAAGGTAGCCGGTAGCTTGCTCTTTGCACTCACTGTCGACACAGCAGCAGTGGGTTTGGTCTTGATTTGCCAGTTGACAGGAATCTTTGTACCTCCGTTTGGAGCAGATCCTGGCGTGGCAGGGTCTTCTTTGCCATGTATTTTAAAGGGGGTTGGAATGGGACCAGGATCGCAGGTTTCTTCTTCGGCAGGGGGAGCAGCTAGGCTGGAATCTACTCTGTTCTTTTTACACAGCTCCTGCTCTGTGGTCTCATTTAAATCTTTGCCCTGCAACCTAGTGGGAGCTTCACAAATCACTCTGCCGATCAAAGCGTTTTTAGGTATGTTTTCCAGCCATTCTTTCAACGACAGCAGATCGCAAGTGCAGTCCCAGGGGTTATCCTCTAGCAGGATTTCAGCAATGCCTGGGATCTGCTCCAGGACCTCCTCGTAAGGCAAGGTTTTAAGACGGTTTCCCCGGAGGTCGAGGTGGGTGATCGGCACATACTGAAACACGTTGGGGGGCAAGGTGCTGATGAGATTGTCATTTAAAATCAGAACCTCTAGCTTGTTTAAGTCCCTAAATGCTCCTGGGTCAATATCCCGCAACAGATTAAAATCTGCCTGGAGGTATTCCAGATCGTCCAGCCCCAGGAAAGTCTGCTTCCTGAACGATTTGATCTTGTTGTTGTTTATGTGCAAGCGTTTCACCAGCTGCAGCCCAAGGAAAGCCCCAGGAACAATCTCATGCAAACCGTTGTTTTCCATGTGCAAACTGACCGCATTGTAAAAGTTAGCAAACTCATTAGGGAAAAGTCGAGTCAGGGAATTGCCATGCAGGAATAAATGGTAAAATTGGGAAGTTGGGGCGGTGAAATGTTGCAGGCTGGTAAATCCCTTTTTCTCACAGTCTACGTGCAAATCCCCTTCTATCTCGTTGCAGGCACAGATCTTCTCTTTGCAAACGTCCCCTGTAACGTTTCCAGCAGCAAAACAAAGAGACGTCTCCAGCAACAGAATCCAAAGCAGCATTTTTAAACCGAGCAATTCATTCCCGATCTCATCACAAAGTAACAGCAACCATCCTCCTCACACGGAAAGCAATTCCAGTTCATTCAATACATTAAATGTCCGAACCACCAGCAAAGGGGGAGGAAAAAAAAATGTGTGGGGGAGCAGGGAGGGTCGGCGGAGGGGGGGATGCTTTCTTTTCTCCTCTCTCCCCCCCACGCACAACTGCAACAGCCCAGATTCCAGTCAGTAATTATATCCACAAACTATCCAGGCACGTACTGCAAGGCAAGCGAAAAAAAAAAAAAAAAAAAAAAAAAAAAAAAAAAAAAAAAAAAAAAAAAAAGTAGAAGGGAAAAAAAATTCCCCTCCTCGCTCTCCCTCCCTGACGCCTGCCGGGCAGCTAAGTGGAGGTCTGCCGGCCGAGCTGGCTCACCGGCACGGTGCTGCTGGCCCCCGGCCGCCGCTGCATGTCAGGGAGGCGCGGGCGGGAGCGCGGCGCTGGCCGCGGAGGCTGCGCGGTGCGCGGCTCCGGCGGACTGACCTTGCCGCGCGGCGGCGGAGCCGCGCTCCTCGCCCGCCGCCCGCCGGGCGCTGTCCAGCGCCGCGGTGCTGAAAGCGCCCGCCCCAGCCTAGGCGCTGCCCGCCGAGCCGCCGGCGCCGCGCCGCGCCTGCCCCCGCTGCTGCGGTGCGCGGCTGCCCATGCCCGCCGGCGGCCGGAGCCTGCCGAGGGGCCGGGGCCGTCCGCCCGCCCGTCCGCCCGCGCCGCGCCTCGCCTCGCCCTGCCGGCCGCGCTGCCTCCCCTCCGCGCTCCCTCGCTCGCTCCCTCGCTCGCTCTTCTTTCCTTTTTCTTCCGCTGCTGCCGAGCCGCACGCTCGCACACACTCACATGCACGCAGAGGGAGAGTTGCTAAGAGGCTCTGCTCGTTTCAACCTGGTGCACACTGAAAGATCTGACACCCTCTGCTGAGCTGCAGTGGCAAAAATCCATCTGCTGAGGGAATGCTGGAGAGGAAAAAAAATCAATCCACGTACAGGGCAAGCGTTAAAAACGCTGGCATTAAAAGCTGTAGATCTATTTAGATGCGTTTTCCTAAATGGATTATTTAATTTATTGCTTTTCTTTTAAAATGGAAAGTTTAGAATTCCCGTCCTCCCGACCGGTTCCTTATTGCCCCCATTCACAGGCACTCACACCTGCATGAGAAGGAGAGGAAGGCTCGTTTGCCTTATTGTATTTCCCAACGACTTGAACAGAATTAGTGTCAGGGTGTCAAGCGAATAGCAATTTGAGGTAATTATTCTGCACGCCATTTTTATCGTTGCTTTAAATGCGTTTCTTCCTCCCCTGCAGTCTAGGGTGTTTTATGCTGGATTTTGTCTCTTGCTGGTGTTCTCTATGCAATGTCGAACCGTGAATTAATGTACTCTATTTTTCATAATTTAGATGATCGCAGAGAAGAGGGTAGGTAGGGGGGAGGGGATTGCTGCACTGTTAGCAGTTCACGCTACCTGTTCCCGGGCAGTGTAGTGTCTCCCTTAAGGAGGGCACAAACTGACGGTTATTCTTGTCTGTATAAAAATCTAGAGATGCGTGTATGTCCACGCATATATATATCTCTAGGGGTGCTCCTTATATACTCTCTGTGGTAATAAAACGCCGGCTTCCTTCGACATCCTCCTTCTCGCTCCTTCCCCCCCCCCCCCGCCCCCCCCCCCCCCCCGCTGCCCTTTTCCAGCTCCCATCCTTCTGACAAAAGAGATTACACAGCGGAAAAATCGGTGCCTGGCCTTAAAGACAGCAGCCAAGCACACAAAAGTTTCTGCATCATCTGGACGGGTTTCAGATGCCTACAAGCGAAGAACCAGTTGCACCTCTGGTGGTGCAAGTGGAAACCCGCGTTTCCCCTGCCTCGCTCTGCGCAGGAGGAGCAGTAGGAGGAGGAAGAGGAGGAGGAGGAGGAAGAAGGGGGGGGGGGCAGGGGGAGAAGGACGGGAGGAGGAGGAGGAGGACGGGGAGGAGGCGCGAAGGCCGGAGAGGCAGCCCAGCCTCCTGGTGCCTCCTGCAGCCCGGGGCTGTGCCTCTCGAGTCCGGCGCCGCTGGTGAACTTTGCGGCATACTGGTAGGGGGGGATGTAACCGCGGGAGTGGGCTGGAGGAGGTCTATTTATAGGAAAATCCAGAGAGCCATATGGAGCCTGCACCCCCTGGTCCCGGCGGCATGTTAATTTGGTCAAAGCTGCTCCCTGGCTACCACTTGCAAATAAATCAGACATCCTGCCGATGATGATCTTATCAAATTAATGTAATTAGACCACAGACAAGTTACAACAGTTGCTGTGGCCATTTCAAGTCCCCAGGATGAGTAATTTGCCTTTTGGTTTGTTCTGGTGGGCAGGGACTAGGGAGGGACGGGGAAAAGGGGTAGGAAGTGGGACAGGAGTAGGAAACAAAACAGACAGAAAGAGAGAAATCCTGACCATGAAAAAGCTTGTCCAATAAATTAGAAATGGGCTAGAAGAGATAAAATCCCACTGGGACAGAAACCACCACAAGAAATATATCGGTGGTTTCACTAAGAAAAGAAAAAGAGGAAAAGAAACTTGGCACCACATTAGGGCACATTAATTCATTTCTCCTGATGGTTTCTTTGACTTTGTCTCTCAGTGATACCAGGGTGGAAGGGTGGGGGTGCAAAGCTGTCTGGAAACCTTCTATGGATCAAATATTGCAGCCTCAAAGTGCAAGAGGACCTGGAGGCAAGAAAGCCCTAGGACAGTTCATGGAGAGAAGCAGGACACTCAGAGAAAGGGAAAAGGGTCAGGGTGAGGGTCAAGGACACATTACTTGGTGTCAGCAGCAGTGACAAGATCACTGTGAACAAAGTGTTTGCAGAGGAAAGACTGAAAATCTGGAGCGTGGTGAAGGGTTCCTGGGTTGTGGAACAGGAGGACTTTCTCCTCCTGCCTTAGAATAAAACTGCCAAGAATCTTTACCTTCATGTTATTAAAATTGTTCAGGCACCATAAAAACAATCAAAATGCAACCAGAGGACCTGAACATTAACAAGATATTAAATAAATAAGTATGAACTGAATAAGTGGAAGGAGACAATGACCTGTTGTTGAAGCGTGAAGGACAGATTGACTGCTTCTTACAAAGGATCTGCTGAGAGGTGGGAGCTGGTGGAAGCCATCTGGGGACCTGAAATGTCAAATTAGTTAAAACCTAAAAGCAAAAAATATGCCAGAAGAAATAAGAGGATGTTTATGGATGCTACGTAAGTTCCAAAGGAGTATTTATCTAAGGAGACATTGTGTTTTCAACTGTATACTTTGGAGATTGATGTCTTATATTTAAAATATATGCATTGAGAGAGCATCTGCTATGCAAAAGTCAACATCTAGGAGACAATTCAGAGAGGAAGAAAAAAGGCACCATCAATTTTAGATTTGATATCTGAAGATTTTTATTCTATGAGTAAAGCTACACAGAAAGATCCAGAAAATTAATCTATCATTACTCAGGGCCATAATCCTAAATGTCTAGGCTTTTTCAACTTATTGAATTGAGTTTGGAAATATGTATCTTAGGATAAGAGGCCTGCCTTTAAGAGTTTTAAGGAAATACCTATTCCTGGGTCAGGTTGATTGGGAGCTGAAATGTTTTACTCCGTTACTTAGAGAGTGTGTTAAAGTGAGAGACCATAAAGCGTTGAAGTGCTAATTAATCTGGGTCTTTAAAATTCAATATATGCATCCCAGTTTACAATCCATACACAGGTTGTATAAACAGAACTCACATAATCCCCTCTATATTATCCAGAAGATCAGATAAGGAAAAGAGCATACAAGCATATTGTCCTTGTCTATTATCTTTTACCTCATGTTTCTGTCTGCAAATTCTAGAAACCTAAAACAATAAGGAGCCTACTTATAGCTTTCCTCTGGGTGTAAAGTCCACATTTAACCACAAACAAGCCAAATGAAGCCATTTTGAAAAGAAATGGATTTACTCATAATATGGAAAATTACTTGAAATAGGAAAAGGTAGTGGGATACTTCTTCATTTTCCCAATTAGTAATCTCCCATCTCCCTGTTGCTATGGCTATGTAAGTAACACTGGGTAAGGGTATATTTGTGCTACTTTGGAACATTTTAAAAAGCTAGTTACTTCATCTAGCACTGTTGAACTTGCAAAGCAGAACTCATACCATCTGCAAAGGTTCTAGAGAAGAAAGCAATTAGTACGGCAGATATCCTGATTTCAGTGTTTGTACTGTGTACTGTAAAATTGGCTTCATTATTTCTATGGAGGTCTAAAGACATCCCACACTTCAGGCATGATGTTGTGTGTGGATACGCACACACACATGCATATATTCATATGCATATAGACATATGTGTGTGGGTACACTACAAATCATGATAGACCAGCAAATAAAAGAGTTATAGGATCATAATTTAATTTGAAATTATGTCTTTGTTCAGGCTTTGACTATGGAATTTAACACAGGTTGGTAGTTAACATAGATGCCTCCATATTCTGCAGCTCCTGCAGAAACTATGCTTCTCAGTGTATACAATAACTTTAAACCAGCTCAGATAAACAAGTTCTAACTAAGGGTAGAAGGGTTTAAGCTAATATCAGGATCTCCTCACAGAATTTTCTATCTCAGTATATTTCACAGGCCAGTCTTCACATGTAGCTACTGGATTTCTATCTAAACTGCAATTAGACCTAACAAGGTTGCCAAAACTAGATAATTTTCTCCTTCATTTTTTATTTTTCTAAGGGTAATGGCATGTGAGTGTGTTCCAAGTCTGCCTGTGATATGTTAACCAGAAGGAGAAGGAGCTTTGCAAAGTGATGCAGTGGTGGATGATGATGACTAAAAAAAAAAAAAAAAAAGAAAGAAAGAAAAGAAAGTTAGAGAAGTGAGTGGTTTGCCTACTTCGATCTAGTGAGTAGGAGACTGGCTCATGATGAGAAAATAAAAAATTCTCTATCTTTTGCAGTGTAAGAGCCAGCCCACATGTTTTTCTTTCTTGGCTCATACCCTCAACCACCGGGCTACCAACTCTCTTGCTGCAGCTGTTCTACTTTACAAGAAAAATAATTTTGAGATCCCTTGAACCATGGAAAGGCAGTAGGGGAGCATGAGCACTTGCCAGGGTGTCCACAGCCCTGGGAGGACTTGTTTGCTTTCTGCTCTCATGTGAGACTGAGCTTGACCTAATAAACTTCACATGAGACATTTAGATTATGGAGCTGGTAGCAAAATCTATTGATATTCTTCTCCAGTATACATTGTCATCAGACCTTAAGGTAATTTTGTGTTGGAAACAGTGGCTGAATAGGTCACAGGGTTAATCTTTAAAGGTTAAAACCTTAGGTATCAGAAAAGGAAATAGGAGTCAGAAAGATGGACAAATTTTCCATCCATCTTGCGTGTAGTCTGCCATAAGACCCTGTAATCATTTGTCTTTGAAATCCTGATGATGTGGAAGAAAGAGGTGTATTTAGTGAGTAGGCCAGGCCAAGGTCCTGACCAGAATTTCTTATTTAAACTATATATATTGATCTGAGTCTCTGACCCAGTTTCAACTGTGATTGCTTGCATTAAAGTCACTAAAGCACCTGAGCAGTTCTTAGGACAGGACCAAGCTCCACAGTTACTGTTCTCATTGGTGAGAGTATCCAGAATGAATGTTTGGTAAAGGAGTCAGTTCAGACAGACACTTATGTTTTATCTTTTTCTCTCTGTTCCTTTAATTTTTCTTTTTTTCTTTATTTTCCTCGTCTATGGTCTTCTGGAGTGGCCTTTTGTTCAAATGTAAGGGTTACTATAGGGACAGAATTAATTCCTATCAACTTAGTAGTGATTTGACCCTGTGTCTTCTTTGTGAAAGTATATTCTGCCCACTGTGCTGTTGGTTAGAAGGAGAGAGATAGGGAGCTGAGCTGAGTCACCCACCTCCTTTTATTCCTCTCATCTCAAAAGTCACTCTCACACATACACACACACACACAGAGACTCACACACACACTTTAAAACTTTGACACAACAGAAGTGGGTTGTCTGTTTTCAGTGGAGAATTTCAAGTTGAGGAGCCCAGATGGAAAGAGGTGGTTTTGCTGCAGCCCTGACCCCAGAACGTGAACTGA
This sequence comes from Prinia subflava, assembly GCF_021018805.1. Lineage (NCBI taxonomy): Eukaryota > Metazoa > Chordata > Aves > Passeriformes > Cisticolidae > Prinia > Prinia subflava. The sequence goes on from NC_086249.1 coordinate 61,431,289, forward strand.
GATTTCACTGCAGCATTTCATTTGAAATGTCCTCCCAGCTGCATCTTCCATGCTCTCAGTCCTGACATGAAGGCCTAGTTTCTGCCTTTCCCAGAGCAATACGTGAGATGGTTCACTGCCTGACTTGGGGACCGGGATTTCACTCCAGGCTTTGGCTTCCCAAGTTTGGCATTGCAGCATTCGGCACTGCAGCACTGAAGTACACAGAATTCTCTTTTTTTGCTTTGTGATAAAATACACACATTTAGGCTGGGAAAAAACATTATAATGAAATTAACTGGACCTGTGAGAAATATTCTTTTAGTCAGCTATAACAGGAAATGTACTAGTATAACATTGCAGCCTTTAATAAGAAGTGATAAGATTTGCACCACAGTCTAATCTCAGCAATTTTTTTCCTTAAGATTCCAGCATTATCATTTTAAGTACCTTGTTACAACAATTCTCAACAACCTGCAAGACAAGACTTCCATGTAGTGTCACCAGTACACAATATAATATTGCACTTTTGCTATATAACTTTTTCGTGGTTTTCAATGCATGCTTGTTTCATTCTTTCCTGAAGTGTCCCATCTCTGACTGAACACAAGCAAAAGGTTGAAACAGCTGTTTACTTTGCAACATATTCAAGTGACTGAGGTAGTTTAGTAACACTCATTCACATAATTTAAAGTTAGTTAAAATTACTGTCATCATATTATAAAAACTTTAGTGATGGGACATGAGACAAAAAATCAGTGTCATTTAGATATACACATGACATTAGAAAGTACATTTCTCAACTAAAAAAAAAAAATTATCTTGCTGGAAAAAACCTGTCCAGAGTTTCAATCTATTGCTTACAAAAGTAATCCCACTGAATAACATCAGCTTGAATAATAGATCTATAATGTGTTTTCAATAATTAATTACTTTCTTATCAATTTTCATAGCACAGTCTCAGAGCACCATAAGGATCATATAAACGGAAGAAAAAGTAAATAAGAGCTTATGTCTCTGCTCTCTCTAACTATAACTTATTTTCATTGTTTAATAATGAAAAAGAAAATGCTTCTCAGGATGCAGAACTGAGGCAAAGACCCGCCTCCACCAATTGTTTGCTGACATGACTGTGCAACACATTTCTCTTCCTCAGGCCTCAGTTTCTTAGCTTGAGGAAGTGGAAGGTATTACAAGTGGTAGTGGAAGGTATTACAAAGGTGCCTTGAAATCCGTGATCAACAAGCATGGTGACTGAAGTAATTATCATCATTACTCAGGGGTACGACCCAAAAAAGTCAAATCTTATGTAAGAGTAATACCCAGTTCTTTCTCTTTCTGTCAATCAATCTCAGAGGCTTTTACAGGGGAATACAATATAATTTTATTTGCTCAACAGATTGGAAAACAGAAGCACTGACCTTGGGAAGGTCACATGTCATGCCGTTGATAGCACTAGAAATAGACCCAAGTCTCAGAAGACTCAGCCCTGCCTTCCACCCCAGTATTTCACAGATGCAGAACTACTGATTTATAGAAAAAAAAAACCTATCCAAAAAACAAAACAAAACTAAACAAAAAGCTTCCTGTATCTTTCTCCTTCTCTCTCAGACTTGATTTTATGCATCAAAGGTTTCATATGCCAGCCATTTTATTTCTGGAGCCTAATGTAGTTGTGTGGTGTGACAGCAATAGCAAGCCTTGGTTTTCTTATTAGTTCACATCTTAATTCTCTGCAATGCAATTATTTTAACTTGGGAAACAGAATGTTTTCATTCCTCAGACTTTTCCTAACTTAGACTTCTGACTTCAAAAAACAAGGATTTCAGACCCGAATGCTAAAGCATGTGAGACATAAACTCCCTCTCATCTAAAAATCATCTTGGAAAAAAATTAAAAATACTGTTCAATCATAGAACTCTGGAGCAGTAGTTTTGTTTTCAGGAAAATTAAATTCCTTTATTCTGCTATAAAACAAAATAAAAACAAAAGCAACCAACCCAGGTAAAGATGCAAACCAATGTAATACTTTTCAGTGTGGTTCAAAACAGAAAAATGAAATAAACCATTTAGGTTAATTAAAAGATGAGAAGTTTTGTTCTGGTGGGGGTCTTATTTATTTTTTCTATCTGTTATGTTTTGTCTAAAATAAAAAGAACATGTCCATCCCATCAGAATGGAATATCAGAAATCAGAATTTTTACCTTTCATGGCCTTCCATAATCATATTTTGTTTAAACTATTTTTCCTTTCCTTCAATTGATTTGAATTGGAATTTTCTGATAGAAAGTTTCTGAAAACTTTTCTGAAACTATCTATTAAGTCAGCATGCAGTGGTGTCTGCATATTAAAAGGAGAATTGCTGTACATTAGCAGACTGGAGAAAGACTGAGTAGATGAAACTTATTATTAACAATAGAATAATACCTTCTACCTATTTATGCAATGCTTAGAAACCATACCCTGGGACCAATCCCACATGACATTTTAGTTTTAATTAAATAACGTTTTAGAGACATAAGGGAGAAGAGGCTGGTGACCTGATTAATCATTGTACTGCTCGATTTTACATCACAGCCTCCCAAATGATTTCAAGTGTATTACTCTGATGTAAAGCTATAATATTGCAGGGGTGTCTCATGATGTAGTTGGTTACTTCTTTTCTCCATGGGCAAAGCTGATCTGAGATATCCCTTACTGCCTCCACTAAACTCCAGGCACTAATTTTAACTTCTTGAGTCTTTTTATTTAACCATGATCATTTTTATTGATTCAGTTCATATTGCAGGCCACAAAATGTTATGTCCTTCCTGAGTTGATGAGAGGATCAAGTCAGCATTGCTGTTGAGGTGGGCAAGGAATAATCCATAAACATAAAGGGGATGAATACATACCACTGTCCAGGATTTGGTCCACAGAAAACCAAAGTCAAGAGCCACCTATCTTTCTTCCTTTCTTTATGTATCCATGGTATTTTATGATCCTCACAACCTCCCCAAAAGAAAGAGTGAATGTCATTTCTTTCCAATACAGATTATCTTATTTCCAGGAACAAAACTTTTTCCTTTTGCCAGTCATATTTCCTGTCTTTTCCATAATTACTGTTCATATTTTTCACTTTATGCTTTATGCATTAATATTATTGTACTCTGCACAGTTACGTCACAGAAGTCTCCTTTTATCTCTTGCAGTTACAGATCGCATTTAAATGTATAGTTTACGTACCTTTGCCCAAACGCTCGGACTTTGTTGCTGGTTATGTCATTAGTGACATCATAAAATGAAGTCTCTCAAAATAGTTGTGCTTATGTTCAGATTCCAGATAAACAAATAAAAAATATGCTCTCTTCAGTCTTTTCCAGTTTCATGGGTGTAATAGGTCACTGCTTTGTCAGAAAGGCTTTTATTTAAACAACATAAATACTCACTCCAAAGGCTACAGAGACACTTAAAATTCTTAAATGTGTCATAACTTCTGCAGAAGTTACTTTAAAGTAGCTTATTTCATATCTGTTTGTACTACCTGCAGTAAGAATTGGGCTGCTGTCTATTAAGTAGGCTTGTACTGTCTCCTTTGAATGGAAGTTCCTTGCTTACTCAGATGTACAAGGACTTTTCTAATGTGTTATCTGAGAGGCTGAGGAAAATCAGAATAATTCACCACATGATTGAAATAGTCATTGAAATAATGTTCAATTTACCTTCATTCTCGTGAATATTTATTTACACCATAGAGTTTCAGAATTTAAAACTGGGGAAAAAAATCCTAAGCTGTAGACTAGGTCTGTATTATATGGTCCTGTCGGGTGCACGTGACCATGCTTGGCTCTCAAAGATACTTTGGTGCACAGGGTGCAGCATTTGCATTGCAGAACAACATCAGTGAGGCTTAGTCAAGTCAGCAGGCATCATAAACCTGCTCTGCTGACCACACGAGTAGTTCGTGCCACCAGACATCTGAGGAACCTTTACAAAGGTATATTAATTCCAAAAGAAATTAGGAGGCCTAACCTTTCCGTGAAGGCAGCACAGACATCCCACAGTCAAAACATATCCCTCCAGCACCAGAATCACTGCACTTGCTTATTTTTATAGAATTTTCTGTGAGTAGCATCACTAAAATATAGTAGTGCTGGCCTCTCTATGGATGTTGAACATCATACTAAAGGACTCCAGTGTCACAATTAGGAAATAACCTGCAGGATGTCACACAGGATTGGTGCTGAAAGATCCATTTTCCTTCTCCCTGACAGTCTTCTTCATTTTCCTTCCCTGTGACACTCATCATGAAAGTTCAAGTTATTGAGAACTGACTCAATAACTTGTGTACTTTCATTCTAGCCATGGAAGGTCAAGTAAAGGTAAAGCAAAACCAAAGCAAAGTGAAAAAGAGATGAGAATATAAGGCTTTTTGTCTGAGGACTCAGAGTAACAGCTCCTTCTTTTGGTGTATTTCTGAAAATCTAAAGTCTAAAGACATACAAATCTAAATGTATGCCTATCCTCTCTTTACAGTGGGTACACATACATTTCTTTGAACAATTCATTTTTTTCTTTTTAACTCATTGACAGGATATGATAAAAAAATGAAGTCTGGATTAATTGTTTTCTTTTCTTAGTTACTATCATTTCTACATCCTTTTTTTCAGAAGAAAAGTGGGGAGAGATTGTAAAATATTTTTGTATTAATTACATATTTAAATAATTTAAATAAAATATTTTGCTGTTTTTAAACTTAACTTTTAAAAGTCAAACTGAAGTAAATCTAAGATAGAACACTTCAGCAGTCTGGTGATAACTTTAGCTTTTAGCATTCTGTCTGATGTGTCCACCAAGACATCTTTACAGTCAGTGGAGAGAAATTAACCATTCAGGTTGTACTAAAATATGTTCAGAACAAGTAGAATAAATTGTGCTGGGAAAGCATTATTTATGACACTTTATTTCAAAGACCCTTGACTGTTTACATCAATTTACACTAAAATTAGATTCCTTTTAGATGACTATGTCTAGATGTGGCTAATGTCATTCCAGAGATTAATTGACATAAAGAGGATGTTTTAAAAAATAATATTTTATTGAAAAAAAACCCACACTTTAAATACTAATTTTTTGTAAAGTCTGGGCTTTTTTCAGTCATTTTTGAACAAAAAGAACATTAAAATATTTTCACTTGTTACTATATTTCAAGAAGAGTTGAACAGCAAGTTACCATCCAGGTGCAGAAAGTTATTCAATTCAAAAATAGGATTTTTTTTTGAAGTAGAATAAACTAGTCATTATATTGTATCTTCAAAATTTTCTTTGAAAGGATAAATATACAAAAGGACTGTTATATTGTTATTTCTTACCTTTCAGTATTGCAGAGGGCTGTTCATTTATTTTCTCTTTAACAGCTCTACCAACATATCAGAGAGAAATGAAGGGTGAAACGAAAGAGTGCTATGTTGATGACTGTTGTAAAAGTTGGATTTTATTGATTATATTATGTGTATCAGTAGCTTTATTGTTCTGAATCCTGAGTCATTAAAATTACGCTTGGGAAGCAATTTTCCCAATTATTACAAAACTCATTGAATTTATAATTTTCTGTGAATCTTTAGGAGTATTTTCTTCCATATACTATTTATTACAAACATTTGAAATATTATGTATTTTATAAGTTAGCATAATCTTGTTGACACCAAAGAAATCAATCTTTTTTAAGTTCTCAATCTTATGACAAAGTAGTATTTAAATTCAGACACTCTAAGAGTCAAAGATATTTAAAAGAATAATGATTAAAAAAAAAAAAAAGAAACTACATCTTAATGACATTGCTGTTGCTAGGAGATTCCAGCTACTGCTTAAGAGATGAATGTGTCCTTTTTTCTTAATTAAAAAATGATTAATAAAGAGATAAAACACTAAAATGCCAACCTTTTAGTAAATTTGCATAGAAACATCCAATGTGTAATCTGCTTAAGCAGCAGCAGCAACAAAAAAAACCACACAAAGGACAGGGGACAAAAAATAGGCCAATCTTTCAATTGTTCCTTTAAGCTGTCAAGCTACACCTCCGTGCCTCTGCAAAAAACCACCTTAATTAATATTGGTCACTGAGAGGAAAAGGATATAAATTTAGATGAACAATTTATCTAGTATAGTACAACGTCTATTATGGTCTCTCTGTCCAGTCTGCATGTAATCCAAAACTACAATTTAGCTATTACCACCTAGCTCAGTAGATACAAGGGGATTTCAGTATGGCTTAGAAGCTCTCGAGGTTTCACAAGGAAGCTAAAAGGCAAAACATCACTCAGGAAGGCCTCCTGGACAAGTTTCAATTTTTTCTTTAGCAGACTAGAAATTCTTGACATCTTCTTTTATAGTGCATTTTTATTTTCCAAATATCCAGTCCAACATATTGATAAAAAAATAATAGACTAACATTTTCAGTTTGTGTAAGAGGTGTAAGAAACCTGAAAATTAGGATTTGTAACAAAGCCATGTAAGATCATAGACTTGCAGAAGGGGTTGGGTTGGAAGGGACCTTAAAGACCACCCAGTGGTCTTCCCCTGGGGATCGGCAACACCCTGCAGTGGAGAGGGACATCTTCCATTAGAGTGGTTGCTCAAGGGCCCCATCCAACCTGGCCTGAACACTTCCAGACATTCACAGCTTCTCTGGGCAACCTGTTTCAATGCTTTGACACCCACCCAGTAAAGAACTTCTTATTAATATCCAATCTGGATATATCTGCTTTCAGCTGAAAGTCATTACCCCTTGTAATATCTTATCACTGCATGTCCTTGTAAAAAGTGCCTCTTCATCTTTCTTGTCAGCCCCCTCCATTTATTGAAAGGCCACAATAAGGTCACCTCAGAGCCTTCTGTTCTCCAGACTGAATAACTCATTCAACATTTTCTCATAAGAGAGGTGTTTTTTCTTCTGTTGGGAACCCCAGAGGTGGATGCAGCCCTGCAGGTGGGGTCTCAGCAGGGCAGAGCAGAGGGGCAGAATCCCCTCCCTGGCCCTGCTGCCCACGGGGCTCTGGATGCAGCCCAGGACACGTTTGGCTCTCTGGGCTGGGAGTGCCCATGGCTGGGTCATGTCCAGCCTCTCACCCACCAGCACCCCCAAGCCCTTCTGGGCAGGGCTGGTCTCCAACTCTTCATCCCATAGACTGTGTTGGAACCAGGGGTTGCCCTAACCCAGGTGCAGCACGTTGCACATTGCCTCATGAGATTCCTGGGGGCCAACTACTCAAGATTGTTCATATCATCATAGCTACGGTTAACTCCAACACTAACGTGAATTTTCTAGAAAGTAGAACATTAAAATGAAAATTTTTTATTGTCATGTGCCCTTTCTCCAAGATTTGACATTTGCACATGTTAGAATGAAACCAAAGAACAAACATACAAGTTTACCTGGAAGTCAGTGACAACTTGAAAAGAGCTAAGAATTTATATAATTTATTCATGCGTGCTCAAAGACCTTGTCATTAAATCAGGTTTATTTCATTGACATTTAAAAGGTGATTTTGATCTTTGCATGTAGTTCAGGGCAATAATATTTATTTTATTTGCAAACCACTTAGGTAACCTTTGGAAATCTCTGAACAAGCTCTCTTGATTTAAAAAAAAATCTGTATAGATGTGCTACTGATAAAAGTTTAAACCTGGTAATTTTATCTATCTGTGGTTGTGTTACATCACTGTGCACCTATAAACACACCCTGCCACAGATTTTATATTCCAAACATCCTTTTACAAATGCAGGTTCTGTAAGTAGTAAAAACAACCCCCAAACAACATCAATTTCTTGCAACTATTTCCAAGTCTTTAAAGATCCTTGTCTGGATTTTTGGTGTTTGTTTCTGGGTTTGGTCTGAGGTTTTCTTTTGGGTCCAGCAAGGTTGGTTTTGTACCATAATTATTATGAAAGCTCATCCCAAAAGACATAAAGTATTCACAATTCTCAGAGAATTTTGGGAAAGCAGAGATGTTCAGTATTTTGCAGAGTCAAACTAATACAGAGCTGTATAAAGTCTTGGAGGTATTGGATTTTTTTTTCCCTTTAAATTTCTGAAAAATGTGAAAAAAGGACTGTAGGACATTTTTGGCTTGGGGATGCAATGTTCAGTTCAGGAAGGATTTTGAAAACGAAAGTCAGAATAATGCTAGAACAGCACTTTTCTGACAGAAAGGCACAATAGGATTTGACCTTTATGTATTTATTTCATAAATTGCTCTAAAATCTGCCTATTGAATATTTTTTACTATATTTAATAACTTTCTTCTTAAGCATTTAGCATAACTGATTGCTAAAAAATATTGACAATATAAATAAAAACCAAAAATGAATATGAAAAATAGACTAAAAAGCAAATCACAGGGTGCAGACTTGGACTGGGTGGGACCTTTGTTTTTCACTTTTCCTGTGATCTTCTGTCTGATAAGGAGAGAAAGTGAGTAGGTGTGAGAAAGAGAGAGAAAACCAGAGAGAAGAGAAGACAGAGGAGGAAGGAGGAAAGGAGCAAAGGAGGGAAGGAAAACCAAAACAACAGCAATATAAAAAATAACATGGTTAGGGACAGTAATACCAATCTAATAAGATTTTAAATACACGAAGCATTGTGTTGCTCACTCATATGTAAAGAAACTGACATATAGCTTAGGTAGTGTCTTTAGGTACAGAATTAGATTGAGTAGGGGGATAACACTAGAAAGAACTAGATGCTTTTTGGTTTTTTTTCCATAGGTAAAAATCCACTGTATTCACTGTCTAGGAAAATTAATGAAATTATTTTTTAAAGACTAAAATGTATAAAAGGAAAATAATTTTAAATTACTTCTTAGAAATAATATTGCCAGGGAATAATACAGATATAAGTAGCAACAAAACACTTGCTAATAGGATAGGAATCTTGTCTGCTTATCTGCATAGAAGTGTGTATTCCTTTCAATTTGATAACAGAAGTAAAGTAACTTTGATGTCACTGGTTAAAATAAATACGTAAATAACAAAGCTAAACAACATTATCCCATCAGATGCAATCAAAATAATTTTTTATCAATAAACAAGTTAATTATGATTTAACACTTGCAAGAAAAAGGCAGAATACCACATCTCAATGATATCAAGCTAGAAATTAAAATTACTTGGAGCTTTGTTTTACATTTTTGCAGCCCAGTGATATCTTGTAGACTTGATCCCTACTCTGCGCATAACTTTGGTGTAGAGATCTCATTCCCTTTACTGGCAGGGAACATCCCAGGACATAGTAAGAGACACCAACTAGTCCAGATCAGGAAGACAGCTAATCCCTTTAAGACTCAGGAGACAGATGTGCCATGATAGTCATGACCTAGCCCAAAGAACCTAGAAAGAGAAACTCACTGAGCTAGAACAGAAGAGTGGAAGAATGTATTTCAGCCTGAAAAAACTGGTGTTAAAACAGTAGTTAAAACAGATTTGTATGAGTTTCATGAGATTCTGTTCAGAAAAGGACTTTGCTTTAAGCTGCAGTGAAACTCATCCTAAGAAATCAGAGGTGCTCTGACCTCTTTTATGTACAGTCTAGAAGAAGAAGGTAGTTGTGGTTTTGAATTCTGAAAGACTAAAGATCCCATTCCAAAAGTATTAATTTTGATTCACCAAGTACAGGATGTACTCTAAAAATATTTAACAGCCATTCAAGAGGGACAATAAAAAATAAAATAAAAAAAATAAAATAAAAAAAAATTGTCCAGGAAGGTTTTATCCAAGAGGGTTGTGGGGTTTTTTTTCTGCTGATTTAAATCTGCAGTCTGCATTATTTCCAGTACAATATTCTCTACATCCTGTTGAATTTAAGATACAGATAAAGGTGGATTAGTGAATAAAAGAAGGATCTTGGCACAGCAGAATCAAAGAAACCCTGCTATTTGAGGAACAAAGCAACCAAATATATTTGTTAATAGGCCACATAGCAACTCACCAGATTTTCTTCTATATGTGCATATATACAGCCAAATACATTTATGTATACATTTGTATTTATGTATATATTTACATATACATATCTATATTCAAGCATTTGATGTGTGCAAGTTCATAATAATGAAATATATGATACAAATACATGTAGGTTAAGAAAATAAAATAACATAAATAGTCCCTAAACGCTACATTAGATTAAGCTCTAGTTGTCCAAAACTATATATTTTCTATAAAAAGATGTATGAACTCTATCAAATTGTAGTGGAGGCAGATCTCTGTGGCTTTACTAAGTAAATATATGAGGTTACTTCCTGGCATATGAGTAGGGACTTAGGGCTATCTCACTTTCTTATCTGACAGCTTGATTCACTTGTGAAGTATAGAAAAACAGTACAGATATCAAATGCATGACTGTCCAAAGAGCTAAACCAGTCCAAAGCAAAAGTTTTTCAATGATTCCTTAACAGTTATTACTCTTACTACTGTTAAGTCCCTCAAACAGCAACAACATTTAAACTGTGCTAATGAACAGAGATAGGATGTATGGTGGTCATACCTGATGACTTGTAACTTCATGTCAACACATCACTGGATGTTTTCACGCTGGATGTTTCAGATCTTTATATACAAAATACTCTCTGTTTGGGTATGAAGCACCTTAAGTAAAAAAGCATATTTCTGTCACCAAGTCACACCAAACACAGCATTGGTCAGGGTTGGTGATAACACTTCTGCAGTTAAATTTGTTCATATGTAGACCCACATATTCCCACACTCTTTGTCTCCAGGGTATAAAGGAAACTACACAGAGAAAAGGACTTCTTTTCTTTCAGATCCTGTTATTTCCAGCACATATCCCACCAGATTCTTTTTGTATGTGCTTCAGAGTCATGAGAAGGGGAAATACCCCTATTTGTCTCTGTGTTTTGCTAGCATTCAAGTGCTATCTGGTGTCTTGTTAACATTCCAGTGCAAGTAAAGCTATTTCAAATCAATGGACTGGATTCAACAATGCTCTAGTTTTAGGTGACTCCAAGGAATGTAGCTGAATTGATTTCAGTGGGCTGCAGTGGTTAGCCAAGATCAATATTCGTAACAGTAGTAGTAAGAAGCCAATATCCACAAAATATTATCTTCACTAGCTGGGCCTGAACATGGATTCATCTACTCCCAACTTTTACCAACTAATTGCACAAAGAATATTGATCTTATTTGCAGGGATGTGGCAAATGTTGCTGAGTAAAACTGTGCAATTAAAAAAGTTTACCAGCTGATCTTTGAAACATTGAATCATAATCCATCATACTGTAAGAACTGACCACATTACTGTAATTCAGGGTAATGTTACGCTTCTCAATTTGCAGAATAACCAGAGCTTATTTTCTTTTTAATTTTGTGATACTTGAGAACTAAATGCAATTTCAATTATTTTTAATTAACTGTCCACTCTAGATAATAGTCCCTTTGTGAAATAATTAAGAAAAAAAGATGACCTTCTGAAAGGTCTTATCCTCCTAATGTAGTAAGGATTTAGCAAAATGTTTAACTGAAAAAAAAATAAAATATAGTAGGACAGCTGATAAAAATTTAGGCCTACTACAGTGATACAGATATTCATAATTCTTGTCTTTTATTGCCATCTTTTCTAATTGCCACTGTGGATTCTTAAGTGTACTTGTTTTGAGTTCTTTGCCCTTCTGTTTCCTGGATTATAGGAATTTTGATTGCTTTTGCTAAGCTGCTTCTTTCAGTTCCTCCTGGGCTACCAATTAGTAGGACAATATTACAGGAGGTATTTTTGCAGCATTAATTCAGATCACTTAAAAAAAGGAAAGATGCTACATAAAACACATAAAACACTGTTTCTAATTAAAGAAAAAAAAAAAAAAAAGAAAAGGGTTCAAAGGTTCCAAGAAAAACTTTGTACTGCCAGGGGACTCACAGGGGACTGCACAACTCCACCGCAAGATAGAAGAACTAAAGCATTCTCACTCGGCCTTAGGTTTTGCACTCATAAATTGCCCTCATTGCTGGCATTGCCAGAGCTGCAGAGGTACAGCAAAGCAAGATCTTATTGCCACTGTTTCTCCCGATCTGAAAACTTGCTTGTAAGAAAACGAGCTGTGAAACCACAGCTACATCAATGCTTGACTCTCCAAAGTACACAGAACCTCCGTGTCACTTCAGCAGCTGTTCAGGAGATTTGCTGTGTGATCTCATTCTCCTCAGTTTAAAATGAATCAAAGGCATTTCGTACCTGGCAGAATTATCTTCCTTGATTTTTTTGCACTGATGAGGGAGGTAAGATGTTATAACAAGAAAGAAAGATAAGGAATAGGGAAGGTATTACTGTTAAAAAGCAAGGCAATGAAGGCCTATGATGCAGGTATTAGCCATTTTCAGTTTTATTGTTTTGCTTATTGAGTACTTAGGGTTTACACTCACAAGAGAGCAGCAGTGATAGAAGTCTGATATCATTGCTTCCAGAAGTCCCCTGGAAACAGTGTGCCAGAGCCAGAAGCTCAGTGTCTCATGACTAGTTCCACTTGGCAAATAAAATTCCTAAGAATTTTCCATTAGAAAACACAAACTTAGCAACAGAAATAATTAATTAATTGGTTAGATTAATGCAGCATTTAATTTAGAGGAAATAAAAAAAAGTGTTTGAGGATCAAATTTCTAAACCTTAAAATTCTAGTGTCAGACTTCTCAATGAAAAGTTTAAATTTCCTTCCAAAATTATTTTGCTTTGAATTGTAGCTAGAAACACACACAAAAATTAAATGACTACAAAAGAGTACAAATACAGAAAAGCATTCTGTCTTCTTTGGGAAAAGAAACATTCAAAATTTTTGCTTTTTAACCTGAACTGAAATTATTTATATAAATATATGCTTTGTTTTCATGAGGTAGGGAGCCAGTTTTGGCTATTGATCTGGTTCAATGCTTTTGCTGGTTTCAAGAATAACTCATTTTTGCCTGGTATTGTCATCATCTACAAATGTGACAAAGCTGCTCTGCCCTCCAATTAAAGTTTTTGCAAACCTTTTGGTGCTAGTTGTCCTTTCTCAGGCCTGAGTACCAACTTATTCCTTGAATATTCCTTGAGTTCAGTGAGCCCAATGTTTTCTCAGGCACTTGAACCACATAATGTATTTCCACGCTCAGATCACCTTTGCTGCACTTCTTGTACATAATGCCATAAAATACAGCCGTGCTTACTATAGTGCCTTTGACAGGATTAAAGACCTCAAATAGCCCAGGATAGCCATTATTTTTAACCTTTCTGCTGACTAAATATGCCTGAGTCAGGACCCAAAAAAGATACCTGTCAGTATGCTGTCTGACTGGTTTCTGAGGAACACACCCTCTAGACTATTTTCTTCAGCAGTAGCAATACAAAAATATTTCTAAACAGAAGATTTACATGGATGGAAGACCAGGCCCTAAACTCACACTTTACACACAAATTCATTGGGATTTTTCCACTAGTAATAGGTTCTACAGTTGGTCTGAAGTCTTTGCCTGTGAAGAGTTTTCCAGTATGCAAAAGATTAGAGAGCCTCCAAGACTCTCTGAAAGCTCACAAAGCCACATCATTCTTGGGAGTATTCTTGGGAGACCCAAAGTAACAGAGGCATTGACCCTCTTTTCCATCATAGAAAAAAACCCCACATCCAGAAGACACCCAGCTACAGGTCCATGGGCATGTAGAAATTAAAATTCCCTGAAACTTTACACCAGGCATACCCTAGTCAATTCACAGAAAAGGCTTTATTTAGAAAAGTTTTGGATTGCATCCTTTTTGTACTCTCCTTTTACAGGTTAGTGATTGATATTTGCTTAGAAAGAAAACCGTGCAATGTCAGAGCTAGGGATGCATACCTGTATCTATGAAAGTAAAAATGTAGACATTTTGTTTCCTAATTGTGACTGTTATGATTCTCTGACAAGTTTCCTAACACTAAAAGCTTTTCTTACAAGTGTATTCTCTATGATACTTGTATTGTAGGATGGATAAAAGGACACCATTATCCCATGCTGTCACTTCAGTAGAACCTTTTGTAAATTACTGGCTTTAATTACAAAAGTTGGGGTTGTAAGGTATAAAATTATTTTTGTTTTGACTTCTGTTTTCTTCTTACTCATGTAATCTGTAAAGACTTTTAACACACTTTTGACTCGTGTGAAATACTAGCTAATAATAGGGACTGGTGCAGGGAGGTAAGCCTTTCATAATATTTATCCAAAACCAAATATACAACTACACATTTTCCATTCCTTTCTTGGGCTGCTGAACCAGAGATTAAGGACTCATTACACCTAAAGTGTGTCATATTTCCCTGTCATGGGTTAGCACTGGCCAGATGTTAATGCACCCATGAATATATGTTTTTTCTCTAACAACTCCTGTGGGATGTGATCAGGAACAGAGCAGAGCAGGCTTAAACCTTGAAAACAAAAAAACCCACCAAAACTTTATTAATTACATAAGAACAGGGACAGAGATACTCTTAAACACACACAGAGACAGAAATAAAAACTTCTTAGAACATTTCTTCTCCCAGTTTCTACCTCCCCACCCATCACTCTTCACAGACCAACCCTTGGGTTTTAGATCAAACAATCACCACTCAAAAACAAACTAATCTTCAATTCAGCAAGGGAGAGAGGAGTCTCTCTCGCACCACAGACTGTTCCTCAGAAAACACGGGTCCACCCCTTATGTGTTCCCATGTCACCCGTGGCACCGCCCAGAGAGGTCTGCCAGGGTGACTCTCTCTTTTTCCTATGTCCAGCGCTCTCACCGCTGTCCACAGGCTGAAAACTGCATACAGGGCTCTTTTAAGGATACTTGCATGCCAAGCTCTCCCCTTTTTACCCAGGGGCCGGGGTTCCAGGAGCAGGTCTGCCCTGAGGGCAGAAGGCGCCACCTCACCCTCCCCCTCTTTTCTCTGCTCGCTCCACTCTTCTAAGTGCCAGTCACTGTAGCAAAAGCAGGGGCAGCTGTATCCACCCAAAATGCAGTTTATGTTCAAAAGAGACTTAAGTTCAGTCCATGGCTGACATTATGCAAGAGAAGTCCGGCTCAAAAGGCTACTCCTCTCATTCTTCCATCGAGTTCCTTCCAATCATGCTTTATCATCTCCGTCTCAGGCCGCTGCCCTCTCTCCGAAAACCACCATTCATGAAAATCAATGTCTAAGAAAAGTTTCTTTCTACCAAGCAAGGGTTAACAGTTTCTTCTCAGCAGGGTGCTGCAGACGGAGGCACTCCCAGGCTCCGCAAACCCCCACGTGGCTGGGCACCTTCTCCCGGAGTTTGGGGGGGAGGAGGAGGGGGGTGAGCACACACCGAAGGCACTTCCACAGTTTTCCACCCCTCCATCCTGGACGGGACAGCTCAGTTCCAGTCCTGTCCCTTCTCTTCTCCCCCCCGCCGGGGCTCCGGCTTACCTGAGCCGACCACGTGTTTCCCCTCCCCCACCCAGCCTCGTGGCCGGGCAGGGGAAGGAGGCCGGAGACGTCTCTCTGCTGAAACCAGGATCTGAAAAGAGGCCGAGCCCCCCAGACTCCTGCTTTTAACTCTTTGTGTCCTCAGAGGCGTGTCCAAACCTCCGAGTGACCAATCCAGGTGCTAGCAGAAAAGCTGATCACTGATTGGACTGCCCACATCCCCCTGGAAAAATTCACCTCCCCCCCAACCACGACATTCCCCCATCAACTATAGTAAGTTCAGAGAAATGGAGTAAATAACAGATAGGACCCTATATTGCTAGGTAACATAACATCTGTGCATATATCTGTTTCCTGTAGGAATAAAATCTAGCACTCTTTTCCCTTATGATCTTCTAAAAATATTCACCCAGAATAATTTGGACTCCTTGTATGTGCTTTTTCAGACAGGATATTTATATTGTTAAATGCAAAGGTGTTCTCTATAGTACTCAACTTTGAGTGTGTAGTTACACTTTCTTCTGTATATTTTTTTACATTCTAATGCATGGATACCTTTTCTTTATTTTACATCCATAACAAAATAATTTTTTAAAAGTCAAGAAAATGCAAGGAACTGATTTAACACAAATTTAGATTTGAAGCTAAAATCCTTATTATTCAGTTCAAATGATAGTAAAAAGATCTCTAAAACACCACCCATCAATGCAAACATAGAAGGGCTGGGGGACAGACAGACATTTCTTCTAATTAGCAGGGAACTAAAGTGTAAAGTATGCAATTTGATCAAAATTAAGCTGGGGATTTTTTATTAAAAAGTAGAGTCAGAAGGAAGGCTGAAAACAAGCAGAGATTAATCATCTGAGTTGGAGGAATATTTACTTCCCCAAGGATGCTAATGAAAACCTAAATATAGATATCATAATACCTGGTGACTGTGAAGTAAAGAAATGTGCAAATTATTTTAATAAAATTATTTTCCTATCTAGAGCACCCATATGTTTTCATTTTCCTGGGACAACAACTGTTCTGTCAGGTGGATCTCAAGAAGAGCACGTGCCACTGTCATTAGCAAGGTTAGTTACCATCAAAGCCCACAGAACAGTAATTGCTATGCTCTACATTTTAGCTCCATTTTCTCCAGCTGAGCATGCTCAACTTAATCTCGTCAGGAAGGACACAGAGAGAAAGTCCCAACATGAATAGTAGGGTTACGACCTCTAACATCTATCACTGTGTACATCATCCACAAATCCCAGCCTGAGGCAGTTCCACAAGTCTTGAAAAAAGGGTTTCCATTCTGGAAGAAGAAATAGGATAGCTCTGCATGTAAATGGCTACAAATGTATTTCTTGTACCAATCTGTGAAGATGTACACATCAACATGATCCCAGCCTGACCTGCCTACAGCCCCTTCTGAATGATTAATAGTAGGAGATGGATGATGTAGGGAAGGAAGGGGGAAAGGAAGGGAGGGAGGAAGGATACGAGGGAGGGAGGGATGGAGGAAGGAAGGAAGGAAGAAAAGAAGGAAGGAAGGAAGGAATTTTATTTCTTTTTAGTTTTTCAGAGGCCTTTTATTGGCTTTATATACTTTTTACTCCCTCCTTTAGTTTGGATAGAAATAATCAAAGGTTATACTATGACTGATTTTATTTTACCTTATCCTTTTCATTCAGTCTTCCTCAAAGCCACAAAGCTAGCTTGAAGTCTTGACCACTGACCTCGATAGGGGAAAAAAAAGAAAAGAAAGGACTAGAAGGTGAAATGAGATTTATTACTTCTCACAAACAGAAACGCTGATTTCATTAGCAGAATTTCTCTTTCTTTCTATTTCTCTTTTTTCTCTATTTCCTCACAATATTCTCCTTGGTCTGAAGACTATAACTGCAAAAAATCAAAAAGCAAATAAGCCCTCTACAACAAAGTTTCTGTCCTCTCCTAACACACCTTGATCCCTTTAGTACCCTCACCTCTCTGAAACTCTTCACTGAAGAACACAGAGCAGCACGATGTCAAAAATACCTC
The DNA here is from genome assembly GCF_021018805.1 of Prinia subflava. Lineage (NCBI taxonomy): Eukaryota > Metazoa > Chordata > Aves > Passeriformes > Cisticolidae > Prinia > Prinia subflava. The sequence continues at coordinate 61,448,719 of NC_086249.1, forward strand.
TGCTAAGTCTTTGTCTGCTTTTCCACAGAGAAGTTCAAACACACAGGCTATCCAGAAGTCCATCTATCCATCTGCTCTTCATTTTATGAGAGAGCAAGCACAACTATCAGTGGTAACAGTCTAAACAGGAGGATGAATAATACTACCTAAGAGAACTCTACTCTTGTGTGGAGAGTATACAAATGAAATCTCTTAATTTCTGAAATGCGTTTAAAAAAAGATAACTTTTTAATACTAAAATTTGTTAGATTTAGTAAGTTCTACCTTTCTCTCTCCTTTTCTTTTTTTTCTTTTTTTTTTTCTTTTTTTTTCTTTTTTTTTTTTTTTTTTCCGGAAAACCCCAAAGCTAGAAATTTCAGGTAAACCATTAGGTGACTAGAAAAACAATCAGGAAAAAAATATTACAGGAAGCAACTAATCTGCAGCAGTTTACCTGACACTTATTTTGAAAGACAGCAGATTGGTGCATATGAGTCAAAACTTTATCTTTTTTACATCAGGTTACTTGTTTATTTATATAGGTATAATATTAATATCTTAATTTTTCAAATAATATGAATATCCTTCCTAAAGAATGTAGTGGTTTGGATTTTAATTGTCATGGTTTCTTCCTCCTTTCCCCACTGGTTTACAATGGACTTTTCCCCAGTTTTCACTGCCCCCTAAGCTGTCAATCTCCTAAACCCTTCCCCTGTTTCCCGAACCTTCCCTGTCCATCCATAGTTGTGCCTCCTACCCTCCCAGTCAATCCTTGTTCCACCATCCCTTGATTCCAGAAAAGTCTGTTCGGTTCAAACTGTTATGGGTCTATCTCAGTTGCAGCCTGCCCTCGTTGTTCCTTATTGGTTCCATGTGTGTCACTCATTTTGGTAAATCCACCCCTGCTCCCTGCCTATTGATTGAAGCTTTGTCCCCTCCCTGAGATCCTCCTCAGATTTAAACCCTGAGATTTCTCTAGTCCTTGTCCTTGTCCTTGGATCTTGACCCCTTTCAGGCAGTAAACCATCCTGGAAACTCAACCCTCTGGACCTCCCTTCGTTCTTTATCCTCCACCGAGATGAAGCCAGTTCCCAGTGTGGGGCTTTAGCTCCACTGAGGTTGTGCCCACTCCGGGGTGGTTCCCCTGCTGTGTGTGGTGCCGGCCGGCTGGGCTGGCCAAAGCTGATGGTATCGAACCCTGAAAGGCACTGCGCCAAAAGAATTACATCGTGCAGTGCTTCAAAAATAGCTTTGAAAGAATGCAAAGCCTATCAAGAATTGCGCCTTTGCACCTGTACATGTTTGAAAAATACATTACAGTTATTGCTCTTAACTCTTACAAATAATAGCCTCAGGAGAGTTATACAATAATAAAGTTTACAATGCTAGAAAAACAACAACAAAGTTTAAAAAAGAGGAAAATGAAGTAACCTTGCAATAGACATTCAAGTAATTCTCTACACAGTGACATTTTAAGAACTGAATAACAGTGTATCATTATAAATTACTATTTAGTATTTGTGAAACCAAAGCTTACAATTTTTCTTAAAAAAAAAAAAACAACAAAAAAACCCTTTTAAAAATCTGAACTGTTTTCTTCTCTTCCTAAACAGAGCACACATCATAAAAATCAAAACATTTACATTGCACAGAGCTACAGACAGATTTGAAAAATAAAGTGAAACACAGACTCTAAGTTAGTTTGAGGCTGAATGTTTTAAATAATTCAAAATGTAAACCTAAAAAATATGTTTAACAATAATTGTTAAAACATAAAGTACAAATCATATTTTAGCTTAGTTTGAGGCTAGCTCAAACTTATGTTAGAAATAATTCCAATTATAGGAATTTGGAACTAGAGTGTTGGAAATAATTCCAAATATAAGCCCAAAAATATGCTTAACAATTGCATCCCATGTTTTCTCTAAAAATGTTCTTTGTTTATTGCTCAGCATGAAATATTATTTTTCCTTTTAACAAGAGCATATCATGTAAAAAAATCACCACGTGTATCACATATTTTGAAAGAAAACAGGCAAAAAGGAACCCAAATTCAGCACATATAAGCAAAATGAATAGGTATTTACAAAATCTGAGTGTATAGCTGTCATTTCTTTCCATTTTGAGAGCAAAAATAAAAAAGTAACTATTCATTAAAGTTTTCAAAATATTAAATATTTGTCAGCTAGTAGCTGACTTCCATTTTGGATAGTTGTTTCTACCTAAAATAAAAATATTTGATTTGAGTTTACTGGAAGAATCACTAAAATGAAGAGAAGTAAATTTCTCCTTACTTATTTGCTTATTTACTTGCTTATTTAGGTCTTGAGATTTCCTTTCAGGACGCTTCTTCATTTTCTATTTTCCAAGTAATCAGAATAATTTTTCAAATAATTAACAGCTATTCTAAATCAAGAAATTATAATGTGGTTTTGTAGGAGACAGCCAAACCATAGATCAAGTGTTTTTTAATAGTGTATATCAAGCCACAAGAAAGAAAAAAATAAAAACCAGTCTGCTTCCAGCTTTTCCAGTGTCCTTTGAGATTAATACTGAATCTGTTTTCAATTGCATGCACATTATAATTTGGGATGTTAGTTTAAAAAAAAAAAAAGTTTTATCATTAGTATTAGACAAAGACAGACAGAGATTGAAAAAAAAAAAGGAAAAATCCACCTTCCTAGACTGTATTGCTAAATCAAAAAGCATACATTCCTCTCATTTGCAAATTCAGAATTAGTTTGCATAGAACAGGAACTGGCTTATTAAGAGCATGTATGTTGAATGTTTTGCTGCCCTCACCAGGACACCATATAATTTTGCATTTTATTTGGCAAACTTCTAATTGAATGGATTGATAGTCATATTCCTTTCAATAAACCAGCTGAAATGAAACAGTGATTAATCCCACATATGTACAAATGCTATCAGCTCAAGTTGTTTTAAAACAAGTTAGGACAGATACAGTTCAAAGACCTACAAAAATTATGGAGTAGAAGTAGACTTTCTAAGGCAGACTTCTAAAATATATTGATTGAGAATTAGGAAAAAAGTGATCATTCATTGACTATGACAATAAATACAGTAGCAACATTTCCTTGTCTTGTGCAGATATTTTTTTCAGTAGAAATAGGATTCAAAGCTCTGTTTGTTCTGTCCTCAATGTTTACATCTCTGATCTTTCTCTAAACAGAAGAGAAAAACAACAGCTTGTTAGAAAAAAATAATGGTTCAGGTGGTGGCAGAAGCATGTCTCTAATCAAAACAGAAGAAAATGTTCATTACCATTAAGACAATATGCTAAAAATTTATAACTACCATTACTATAACATTAACTGTGGCAATTAATTACTCTTTGTGGTTCATTTTTACCTGTGGCTTTTTCTTCAAGTTCACATATTTTACAGGTTTCAGGGACTGGTAATCCATTGCTTCTATTTTAAGAGGACTAACTGAATCTGTTCAGTATCCTTTGGTCAGTGAATTACCTCATATTTAACATGGTAGAAAATTTATTGCTAAGGCAATAAAAATTATTATTAGCAATAGACTTATTAAAAAGAAAAACCACTAAAACACAGAGTTTTTTTAATAAATATCTTTTGTAATTTATAAAGGTTTAGAGGCAATAATCTTAAAAAGTCACCGTTTCAGGAATAATTTCCTTAACCTCATTTAGAAATAGAAAAAAGATAAAAGCAAATACATTTCTCTAGGCAGATCGTGGTCATAAATGGATAATATGAAGTTCAAAAGTGAACAATAAACATTCTCTCTCCTTGCCCTTTTTTTTTTTTTTTTTACTTCCACTGAAACAATACTCTTCCATGAGATTTGACGCATTATCTAACAAATTAGTTCGTCTGAGAAACAGCAAAAAAGCCTCAAGGTGCACCAGGGATCATATTTGTGCCACGATAAACACAATGTAAAATAAATATTCTAATATCACATGGATCAGTCTCCAAAATAGTTCATCATACTTAATCCCTCTGGTATTACTAAAGCTAGAAGAAGAAGACTTCATAATAATTTTGCTGTAACCACATAGCATGGGGGAAAAAAAAAAAAAAAAGGAAAGACTAAATTCTTAGATATCTCTGAACTGCTAATTATTCAAAGATGTATTTTCTATCCAGCCAGTTATATCCAAATCTATTTCCAAAATGCTTCTAGAGATGAAATTATAACTTTGATATTGCTCTTACAAGACTTTATGCTACACTAGTATTCTACCACCTAAGAAATCTATTTCAAATCTAAGGAAAGAAAAAGAATCAATTTCTTCAAAAGAGTTGCAAAGAGGCTCCAGGATGGAGCACCCGAGTTTTTGTTAGTTTCCATGTCTTGTTCTGACTTTTAGAAAGTCACAAGGTTTGTATACAGTAAGCTTGGGCAATGCTGCCTGATCAGAATAATGGCAGTAAAAGTTATCACACAAGAGCTCTAAACTAGCATAAATTCTTCCTTTGCTTTCATCTTTCTAACAAGTGAAGAGGGGAATCTAAAAGAAAGAACAAACGATGTGTGAAGAACACAGCTTAATCTCTGAATGGAAAGGTTAAAAGTCTTTCCCTTTCTTCACCATTTTAATTTGTGTTAGTACTGGGCCAAAAATATGAGGCACGATTTGTGGTTTTCTTTCTTCTCTCTCCTGGTCTGTCTTTTATTCTCTGTGGGGAAGGACAACAAATATTTATTAGTCTTTCCTTCAAGCTGAGCTGTGGTTTCCACAGTCTGACATGAAAAAAAAAAATACTAGAAAAACCAGAATTGCTTTTTTTCCCTGGTCTTGCCTTGAAGTTTAGCTTGCCATAAGGGAGAGCTTATGTTACAGCATGAGTACTAATGGATGCCTGTTTCTTACCACTCACCTGGACTTTTCTCTTACTGATCACCTAAACATAAAAAAAAAAAAAAAAAAAAAAAAATTATAATTTTTGGTTAGAGTTGATAAAAATCCTTGAAATACTTCTTATGGTACATGAATAAACTGTTGAGCTCTCATGATCCTGTGAAGCAACATAAAGGATTTCTGAGTACATAACTGCATAACAAGTGCATTTAACTGTAAGAGTGAAAGATAAATATGCATCCCAGGACAATTTTCCCCCATATAATTGCCATAACATTATGTATTAGTAACAATCTGGTAATTTCTCCATACCATATTTTTGCCTTATCGTTTAGTACTTTAAAAAAAAAATAAAACATTTAATGGAACAAAGCTGACCATAATCTGTAACCTGAGTTTAACAAGTATTTGCACATTAATAAGTCATATTAACGGTGTTGTCCATCTAAGTGATAGAATATCTGGAAATTCCACCAGCAGACAAAAGACAAGTTAATGTTTCTGAATGAGGTACATTTCTTATGCATTGGTTAGAAAGGGACAATTAATATTTAGGTATTAAAATATACTTCTGGTAGCTAGATGTCTTGTCACCAAAACTGAAACCAGAGCATGAGTAAAGCATATCCATGTGGTTTGCAACGCACAGAGAGTTACTCATAGTGGTGCCATTCAGAAGAGATTTTAAAGAGTGTAATATTGTGGGTATTTTAATTAAGAGAAATACCATAACAGTTCCAGGACATTTAGGGAAAAGATGTAGAGGTACTCACAAAGAAAGAAAGTTGGAATATTTCCTTCAATTGTCCTTCAAAGATCAGCATATCCCCATAATGTAGATTTATTCCATCCATATATTGATTTATTTATTAATTTGAATGTGTGGATGGTCTTTTAGTAGGGAGTAGAAAAAGGCCTTTATAGATCAATCTTAGGACACTCAAGCAGGCAGTTGGTGAGCCACTGATGTGTTCTACATGCTGCAGAAAACAACATAAACCAGTATACATCTGTCTCATTGAAAAGTTCACAGGCCTACAATAAGCATGTATTATCTACAGCACAATGCCAAATGTGAGTTCTTTTCACTGCTCCCAGAATGGTCTGGATATTGTACTGTGAAATGGAGACACATTGAAAAACACGAAAGCTACTTTGACAGGGTGAAATGAATGTCAGGACTTATTCTTCCAGGCTACTGAAACGTGTTCAAATGTGTATTTTCTGCTCATCTCAAGGACAATACCTGTAAGTTAGGAAAAAGTGAAAATCTATGGCACATTAGTATGTGGTTTTCAGACTGCAGTTTTGCATATAACACCTTTATGCTTCTGAAACCTGTATTCTTGTTTAAGGTATTTCCTGTGAATAGTTTTAAGTTTTATATTTTCATTTTTCTTCCTCCTTTTTAATAATAAAATACTGCCTCCCAACCAAATACTGTCAAACAATTCAATATCTTATTAGTTTTACAGGACACTGTTTCTGTTTTCTCTGAAGGTAAGTTATGGTTTGGGGGTGAATATGAGAATGAGATGAAAGACAGAGGAGAATTAGGTAAAATGATAGAAAATAGAAGACAATCTAATACAATGGAGTAAAATATAAATGAAATGTTTTCAGGTGTGAGAATCTGCCAAATGATCAGAGGAACATTATATCTTCTCATAATCATGTTTCCAGGCCCCTAGACACCAGGATGGTCCTGATGATTTTCTCTCTCAGGCACATGAGACAGTGTCCTTATTATCTGCTGCTAATCTGTTGTGTCTAAACAAGTGTCCAGATTTAATTGCCTATTTGTGGGCCATTTCATACACCCTCCTTCTGAATGAGGTTGGCAGTTTGGACAGGATCTCCATGGAGGCCATCAGGCAATGGAAAGCAGGAAGTATGGCAAGAATTTGTATCTGTTAGACATGGGCTACACTTGGCACTGGTCAAATCACATCAGACATACATCATCAATGATGTCACACACTGGGAAATGCTTTCTGGAGACCATTAGCTATTTTCAGATATCCTTAGTTATCACTTAATGTTAAGGCAATTCTTTGCCAAGACTAGCTTTTTATGATATTGTATCTTACAGGAAATTAAACCAGAATGGTGCCCAAAGACTAGATGGTAATGGGAGATACATGTTTAAATAGCTAATAGAAGGTGCAGATGGTGAATTCAGGCCTTAATTCCATATTGTCTCCCAGACAAATGGGATTAGATTTCATTCAGTCTTAGATATGGAAAAAGTAACTGAAATTTTGATAAAGAATTGGATTGAATTATTAGCTTTAGTATGAACAGTATGAAAAATGTTTTTTTAAAATAGTATTACATGGACCTGTAAAGGCTTATGAAGTACAAAAATGGAGTCTGTGAAAGAGAAGTAAGAAAAAGAATCAATTAATCAAACTGCCAGTTGGTTTAATTTTTTTATATAGGGTCCAGTTTAAATTCTGTCAAGATCTGTGGGCTGAAGGAGGTTGAAAGCCACTGTTGCAGAGGAACATTAGTTGATATAATTGTTAACATCATTAAGAGAAATTAATACAATAACACAGGAAGAAAAATAAATATTTTTAATCAATATGGAAATTGTAGAAGTCTTTTAGAGTCAGACAGAATTACCATCAATTCAGATTCTTTATTATACTTTCTGTATACTAGAGAAACTAAGCACCATTTTTTGGTTTTCCATACACCTGAAGTAATGATCCTTCTTTTACCTCAAAATGACCAGCAGTTATTATCAGCTTAATCAAGCACATAATCCAAGGCTAATAGTCATTCACGTTTTACAGTTCACTTACCCTTTTAAAACTTCTCAAAGTTTTAAAGTGGATCTTGAAAACTAACATTGAATCTTTTTTACCTTAGCCAATGAAATCCAATAAATTGAAATCATAACAAACTGAAGTATTGAAATCACAAGTAATATTGGTACATACTTTTCTGCATCAGCAGGAAAGCTCAGTACTTCAGAATTGAGATATCAGTGATTTTTACCAAGTGCTTTAACAAAACACAGACAGTCGGAGAAATCTGTGAATTTGTACTATAAATCTTGTAGCTTCAGGGAAATGTATTATTTTAATGAGGTAAAAAACAGCATAAAAAGCACTTAATGGAAATTAACCTAGAACAAGAGAACATTAGGTTAACAAATAATGACAATATCTTTAGTGCTGGCCCCAGAGGTCAGTTCTTATCAAAGCTTCCCCTGAATGGAAGCCTGTAGTAATAGGTTCTCTAACAGCTTCTTCTAAAGATCACTAAAGATAATTTTTTCATTCTGTTTGAGAACTCAGGTTTTCTTATTGACTAAACTCTACTGGTAGTTTTCTACTGCCTTTTAAATTGAGACTTTACTGAGCTACATGTAAGAAAATTTACTCTGAGTCAGAATGCATAGGAGGATATGTTCTCAGTAGCTCTGCCAGCCAAAGCTGTGAGAGCATCCCAGAAGGAAAAATATAACCACTTTGGTAGCAGCTGATGTTCATATTGAGGATTTAAAATATTCTCTGCAAAACTGACAAAAAATGCATAGCCAATGAATGATTAAAATATAAAATAGAAATATTCCCTATGAGATGGCCAACAATTTGAAATATACATTTAAGCTACATTCTGAAATCAACACAGATCCTAGAGCAATAATGACAAACACTGCCACTGAGATTTACCGGTTAACACACAATTAATTCTGAAGTAATTATTCTCAGAAATGGCTCCATGATTTCAGGCAACAGCATGCCATACGTTGGTATACCAAAGAAAGAGACATTTTCAAACCTCCAGGTAAGCACATTGTCATTTAAATTAATAAAAATTCAATAATTATTTCTTCACTCAGTGGACAACAATCCTGTGAATTCCTTACAAAAAATTCCTCGTGGATGCAACAAACAATGTACACTAAAAAGACCATGTTGGACCAAAAAAATCTCAACACTGAGGGAGATAAAATGTGAAAAACAAGATCCAGGTCAGGAAATCCTCTTAAGTGAAAATGAGAAGGAAAATGGAAGAATATGAGGAAGAATATCACCTCTGTTTTTGTTGTTCTTCTTTTCTTTAAGCATCTATCTATGTCTTCTGCTATGGGACCTATATAATGGTGACACTTGGTTTTTGGATTCTCCTCCTTGGATTCTCTTTTTGCATTCTCTGCCTTGTTCTCACAGCTTGTGTGTGAGAACAATCTAAACAAGTAATAGCAGAAAATCAAGCATAACCCTCTCAGAAACTGCATCCTACAAATACTACACCTCTAACCTCCCTTAAAGGAGTTACCTTCAGCATTTTCTGAATATATCTGCTCATTTAAAATGCAAAAGAATCACCAGTTCCTTACATGAAGTGAGTTGTAGACAATAATACCTTGGCTGCACCAGACTGTCACAAACAGCAGAATGTTTTTTTAAACTTAATGTGCTGAGATTTATTTTTCACATGGAAACACGCTTTTTACAGAACAAGATGACAATGTATTCATTCTATTGCTACATCTCTCATTCTAAAGTAATTTCTCACTTGTTCTGTGCACTAAAATCGTGTTCTTCTGTTAATGCTGACTGTGTAATATTTAACAATGTGAGTAACTATCGAAAATTAAAATTATCATAAAAGTTCTACTTATAAAAATCTGTTCTGTTGTGGAAGAGAGGAGATGACACATAAGGAAAAAAAAAAGTCTCTGCAGCATTGATACACTAGGTTTAAGAAGAATTCCAAAATTTCAGAAATAAGCTGAAGATTACCACAGAGAAAAGATAGTTCCACTTTTCGTATTTTGCTGTTAAGGGCTCTTCGCAACTGTGTTTCTCAAAGTAATCTCTTTTATCACTTTGCCAGTAGAAAAAAGGAGTCAGGTTTTTGCATTTAACATGAAAAAGAAGCAAAACATTTACTTAAATATCCTGAAGAATCTATGTCTGTAGGTTCAGTTTAAAACCAAGCTGATTTTTTTTTTCAAGCTGCAGTTTAATCTGTGTGAGCATCTATGACATAGAGAAAGGTCCAAACTGTGTATTTAATGGTGCTACCTGGACACAGTTCAAATATAAACAACCTCCTAACAACAAACAATGACTTCCCCAAAAACAATGAAGCTAGAGACGGATTATCTATAAACGTGGTGATGAGAAGTAAATAGACTACCTATGGCAAGGCAATCTCTAGTGAAATTCTGGACTCTCCAGAAAATGCCATAGTGACTTTGAAACAATCTTGTGTATTGATTTATTGTGCAGAAGTTAATGATAAAAGCCCTATGGGTGATTGTTTAAGCCAAAAGTAACTTAAACAAATTTAAAAAGTCAAATGAGTAGATTTTGTTCTTAACTTTGAAAGAAATAATTGCAGAGTGGTTAAAGTTAGACATGGCTTCATTGTGTCTAGATTCCCAGGACAGAAAAACTCAGCAGATACCACAGTCTGCATTTTAATGCTGAATGTCTTTAAAGTACTCCTTGCAATGTCATCACATTAATTGGAAGTTACAGAAATTACTATCATTTTTGTTGTTAAATTTTCATAGGAAAGTTTTAATAAAGCCAGTGGAAGGACACAGCATGGAAATCAATCTTGTTGAATCCCAGAACATAGCGGACAATAGCTCCTATGTTGGCTGTGAAGCCAACAAAGGATCATTGGTAATAACAACTCTGAGAAAGAGCAAGTTTTGGCTGGAGAAGGGGGCCATGAGCAGGTAGGGGCAGCATCTTTCCTGGACAAATGTCCTTGCAAATGTTTCTGGAAATAAGCAAACCACAGTACTGTGCAAATGCAGGAATGAAAAGTGGGTGGGGAATGTAGGAGGGGATCAAGATCACCAAAGACCTCTGAGGCCATCCAATCAATTTCCAGAAAGGTTTGTAAGAATGGACTGCACACTCTAATTTGCAAAGGAAGTGAGAAGCCTACTTTTAGGGCAGGGAAAACCTATCCAAAAATCACATCTATCTCTCCTCTCCTCTCCTCTCCTCTCCTCTCCTCTCCTCTCCTCTCCTCTCCTCTCCTCTCCTCTCCTCTCCTCTCCTCTCCTCTCCTCTCCTCTCCTCTCCTCTCCTCTCCTCTCCTCTCCTCTCCTCTCCTCTCCTCTCCTCTCCTCTCCTCTCCTCTCCTCTCCTCTCCTCTCCTCTCCTCTCCTCTCCTCTCCTCTCCTCTCCTCTCCTCTCCTCTCCTCTCCTCTCCTCTCCTCTCCTCTCCTCTCCTCTCCTCTCCTCTTTTTTTTTTTCTTTTTCCTGCCTTCCTATATCTTCCTTCCCCACATTCCCCTTCTCTCTTTTTTAGTATGTGTTTTTCATCTTACCCCATTATCGAAAACCTACTGCCCTGTGCTTACCCACAGCTGTGTGCTTGTGCAGCTGGCCAGGGACTAATTTAGAGGACTTTGCCTACTTGTAGTGATTAGAGGGAGAACCTAGAGAATTGCTCTTAACAGCTTGGCAGATCAGCTGTGTAGAAACAAAGACGAGCTTTTATACAAAGGTCTCTGGGAAGACCAATAGATGTGCTAAATCTTAACTGTGGCCAGAACCTGAGACTAGAATAGCATGAGGCACACAGGGAGGGAATTTGGCATTGTTAGTATTGCTAGAATGCATTTCAAAAGTGAAAATACATAGTTACAGATGGATAGATAGATACATGAGTACACACAAACACACATATACACTTCACAAGCTGATGGAAAAAAATATTTGTGTTTCATTCCTATTTCAGTATTGCTGGCCTGGTCCTGATGAGTTAATATTTGTTGTCAATATCTTACAAGGAAAAATAAATAGCAAGCCAATGCACCACGAGGAAGCAGTTTGTGACTTCAAAGTAAAAGAGGTCAGTCAATACATTTTACTGAGGTCTTTGTGTTGTTTTCAAAGAATGTAATAATTGTTTAGGATGTTTTGATCAATAAATTTGACACACTGAGCATTTCAAACCATATCAACAGTCTATAAGTCTCAAAAATAATCTCTGTTCTTTTTCTATTACATAAGACCCTTTTGTCCCCAATGAATGTGACAAAGGATTTCAGTATTTCTATAGTGATAGCTGTCTTGCTTTCACAAAATTCTCTGAGAGTTACGTATTCAGCAGTATACCTGTTTTCTGCACAAGTCCATGAGAGGTGTAATTTATTAGATTTATATTACCCATGGGTATGATTAATACTTTCCTCAAATATGTATACCACAGCAAAGAAATTATTTCCTAAATGGATTGAAATGTGGCAAGAAAAAAAGCGAGGAAAAAAGTGTCAGAACAATCCCTTATGTAAATTTAAGCCACCACCCAGCCCTGTAGGCAAGGATAACTCAGGTTCTTTTTAAAGATCCCTTGGGGCAGATTAAAGTGAAAGGACACCAAAGGATCAGTTTGTAAATATATAAACAGAAGCATGAGTGATCCAGTTGTGTCAGAGAGGACACTGCATGACAAAAACCCACTATCCTGCCTCTGCAAGGTCTTCCTCTTATCAGCCTTCTCCCTTATCTGGCTTAAATCCCAGTTTCTAGTCTCCTGGTGGGTACTCACCCCCTCTGTCATATGCGGATCAGAGGTTTCATCACCACACACAAAAAACTCTGCTCCTCCTCCCCCTCAGATGGGGGGTGGGTGGCACAAACCTGGCCTCAGCAAAGCACCCTGTCGTTTTTGCAAATGGCTGGTTGCTGAAGTCAGTAACCAGCAACATTTCAATCTCTTACAGTGTTACCTTTTTATCTTTTTTCCATCTTCTTTTTTTTTTTTTTCTCCAAACACAAAGCAATGTATACTAACACATTTTTTATATCCGTGCATGTTTTATGTTCTGTCTTCCTGTGTTTTTTTTAACTATAAAACATTACATACTAATCCACACGATATTATATTAGGCTATTTTGAGCATTTCATCATATATGTGAGTGTATATACAAATACATATACATTCACACATATATGATACATATACATTAATAGCTTAAACAAATGACATACCATTTCAGTGCCATTACAAGTATCCTAGATCTAGCATATGCAAGGGCTATGATTTTCTCTTAAAACTTGTGTCAGCAAGATGTCACACTAGTCAAATTATATCTTTCATGTACTAGAGCATCTAAAAGGATACCAAATGCTTATGGGTGATTTCTTCCCCTAATCTTTGTAGAGCACAATGGGACCTCAGGCAACTAGTTCACATAAAGGCACTGTGGACACATGAAGTTATAGTTTGCTGATTCCCACCAGATGCCTAAACATCATTTAACATGCATACAGTTATTCCTCCTTTTTCTAGTTATCATTTCAGAAGGGGATGAATCTCCTTTAGGTGTTGTGTCATATCTACAAATCTTAAACAGGTAACTTGGAAGCTCAATAATACCTCAAGCATCTTAGGATGTGGGTATTTTTAAAATTGAATTATCATCCCTTAAATCTTAATTCTTTTGGTAAAGGTGATATCAGTCAAAAAAGGAAAAGGATGTGAGAAACAGATATCTATTCTTTTTTCTAAAATTTACTTGTTTCTTCTATGTTTTTTAAAATTCTTCAGGCAGTAGAACAGCTGTGTTTAAAAAAGAAATTTCCATCATTTTCATCTTCTGGGAATTGGTCTTCCAATTTTTTATAGAGAGATAGAAAGAGATGAGCTCTTTTCTGAAGGTGTCTATTTTTTATTGACTATATAGAGAGCTTAAGATAACTCACTCAGGCTTAAATAGGTATTTCTATACTTCTAAATTTACGACAGACTAGATATTTTCTTTGCTTACTTTCCTCTGTTCCCAAAGAAAAATTGCACTGTATGGCTGTAGAATTATCAAGGCTCTCTTCACTGGTGAATGGTAGCTGTCAGCTGCAAATGAGCAAAAGATATTGGGGTATGGTTTAGACTTGCAAGATTTCTTTCTCATATTGTTTCTGTAGAGAAAAATCAGGATAAACTAAAATTTATTAAAAAATGAAAATAATGTGATTTTAAGGAGCATGCCAAGATTGGATTACCTTTCAATTGATTTTTCAGTCACACAAATCTCCAAAATATTGAAACATCAGGCTTGCTTATGAAGCAACACTACAGAATTTCCATTTTCTTAATTTACGTTCAGTCCTACTCTGCTTGTTTTTAATAAAGTGGCAAGTACATACCTATTCTAGCTAGTAATTAGTAAAACTACAGAGTTAATTAAGGCTTTCATTGGGTTTCTTTTTTCATTGATAATTACAGTGGTAATACGTTCTTCTCTTTTACTTCTCGTTTACTCCTGATAAGTTGGAAATATTGCTAAAATAATAATAAAAAAGAGAGAAACTTGGCTGCAAGCAGAAGCAAACTATTGCTACAAAAGTTTCCTCTAAAATGCTATGATCTAAAATTAAATGTAGAAAAAGACAGATGTTTGTTCATGTACAATGAAAAAAAGTTAAATTTGGAGAAAATTTAGAGGAATTTATATAAAGCAAGTACATACAGTAAGACACAAGTGAATTAAAAATCCACAAGAAGATAGAAAGAGGACAGTGACATATACAAAAAAAAAAATCATAAGAGATTATTCTTAGAGTTTATCTTACTCCATACACTGGATGGCCACAAAGAAAAAAGAGAATGATTACTTCAGAACACAATTAAAAATAATTTAAATACTGTGCTATAAATGCATTTTTCCAGACCCTTCCTCTCATCATGACCAGAAAATCAAGTAAATATAGAGATACTTTCTAATTAGTTGGTTTTTTAGTTATTTTTTTCCCTTTCTCTCAGCCCCAGAAACTGACAGAAAATTTTCCAATATATGCAATAGCAACAGCTCAATTACTGCTAAAACAGGTGTTCTGCTATTGCAGTTTAGTAGCAAAACTATAATTGGCTCAGAAAAATGCTTAACAGGATCTTTTAATCCTTTTCTCCTTTTAATGAAGAAGTCATCAGATAGAATTAAGAATAAAAGTGTCAGTCATTAGAACAGATAAAAAGAAGGGAGAGAACCATCAAGTAAAAGAGGAAAATTCCATCTGTTAAATGGAATAAACCAAAAGTGTTGCAATCTATTGCTCCTTTTACCAGTGATGGTTTCACATTGTAACACACACAAAAATCACGTTTCAAATTAATAATGATAGGTAAATGAAAATTATGGGACATCTTTTGTGGAGAGTCTTTCATGCACCTGAAGGTGTTACAAGGCTGTCTACACTGAATGATTGTGGTTATACCTATAGAATGACTTCTTCATGAAAAGATTGTAGTAATACCTTTGGCAAGTGCATTGATTTGAAAAAGAAAACCTTAGAAAAATTAAAAGACCAACCCAAAATTTACTTTATATACACACACATATATAATAACTGTTTTTATCAATAAGCATAAACCCCAAAAGTCTATTCACACATGAATTTGGGGGTTTTCTTAAACAACAACAAAAAATAAACTATATTGTGTAATCTAATATAAACAGTCTAAAGGTAAAAGTTATGCAATTCCACAAACAATCATTTTTTTATTTTCTGTACCTATCTACTTTGTCAGTGAATAGTGACAAGTATCATAAATTTAAATAGAGTCAAGCCTGTAAGGAAAGAGATATTTTATTTTTGGCCAAAGGTAATTATGAACTATGTTAATAGCTGAAATGAAAGCTCCCTGCTATTTCATGCATGCAAATCTGAAATGAATCAATCCTTTAGACTTATCAGTGTAAATAAAATATCTATTTAATGCATAAACAACATATTTGCTTTTTGTAATAAAGCTGAAATCACTTTGTTCTAGAATATTTCCAAAGTAAAACAATTCTTTCTGTTGAGACTCCATTTTGCTTTAATGAGAAAATTACATACTGGATCCTTTCTCTTACTTAGCCCTCCCTTTCAAATGACCAACAACAATAATTTTGACACAAAGAGATAAAGATTTCATTAAGGGTTTGATTGTTGTTGATGAATACTGTAAATAGTTGTAAGACAATGTAGAATGAGTACGACTGATACAGTAAACAAGAGAAGACACCATAGATAGAGATAGTCAGAAAAGTAGCAACTAATGAAACAGAAGCCAGTTAAACCTGACTTTATCCATACGACTGTTTTGTTTTGTTTTGTTCGGTTTTGTTTTGTTTTTGTTAAAGTCAATGAGACTCCAGCAATACTGAAATTTAGAAGCCAAAACTATCAACAAGAAAAATGTGAACAAAGGCAAAGAGGTACTGAGCACTCTGCAAACTACAGGAGATTTAAAGACTGGAGGTTTGTGTGTTACATCTCTCTCTAGGCCTGAGGTTATGAACAAGCAGCTACTTAAATTATATCTCTCCCATATTACTCTGTTTTGTTCAAGCTGAAAATGAGTCTGTGTATCTTATATAACTGAAATTATATTGGATCTTGCTTATCAGTACTGGCTTATCAGAAACTTCTTTTTAAGGTTTGAGATTAGTTATATTATACCTTGACTCAAGCTTTGGAACATACAAGTTAGACATTGTACTTTAAAACGAACAAACAAACAAGAAAACAAAAACCAAACAAAACTCAAAACCACACAAACCAAACAATTCATGTCAGTTAATTTTAGACAGCTAAAAAAGAAAAATAGTTTACAGAGACAGAATTCTCAAACTTATTTTGGATAGTGACTTTAGGATGGAATTATTTTAATTTGGAAGCTTTTCATCTTTTGAATAAAAAAGATAACTAGCCCTGACTTAATATTTAGAGCACATGAGTTGCATGACACCTTGTAAGCTGAATGCATCTGGGTTCCCCTGACAGTCCATTAAGTCAGACTGATCCAGAGCATAAGCCAAACAGTCTGTGTGCTAAGTGAACCACTGCCTAGAGCTAGCTGAAAGAAACGTTCGATATTGATGAATGTCCTTCAGTAGGTGCTGAACTGAATGTGTGCATTTATCAAAGGTAGCCAATGCTGGTATCCACCAGTTACAAAACAGAAATCTGCTGGGGTTCTGTGCTCAGAAATGTGAAACCTCGGTTCTGTTTTCCCCCAAAACCCAGAGAAAATTCAACTTCCCTGAAGTCCAAGAAAGATCTTAACCATCAGACTACAAGGCATTCTGGGAAAAGTTATTACCATTTCCTCTGTGTGAAATTGGATCATTATACAGTCAGGAATGTAGGAGTCACATAAAATTAATGCATTGTATCAATGAAAAATAACTAGATGATTTGCTTGGGAGCAAAGAGCTGTAGGGTCAATACAACATTTCTCCATATATTTTGAATTAGTCAATCCCTACATAAATAAACAGACAAAGAGAGACTTACAGTGTTATTTTTAATTGGTCCAACCAAGTAGAATGTTTTACAGAATGAATGATACACTTTTTAAGAATGTAGGCCGAATAAAAGGCCATGAAAAAAGTAACAAGGTTTTGGAGGAGAATATAAACAGTCTTACATAATAAGCGCTGCCTGAATCACAAAGTGAGTCATAACACTGGATACTAAACCTTTAGAATCAGTTTATGTTTTTCATATCTGTATTCTTAAAAATATTCTGTGGTTCTTTTGCTTTCATTCTTTTTTTTTTCTTTTCAGCACACTTTAATTAGGATAATCATCTAGCATAAGAAATTACTCTCTTTTACATATATAGAAACTTGTAGAAACCAAATAATATCAATGTAGAATTTTCTTCTCAAAGCACTATTTGATTTTTGGGATATGTTATTTCTTCTAGTGCAAAATTCCTTAGCATTCATACAGTGGATGAATTCATGGTTTTTGCTAAATCTGCAGAGACGTTATCTGTTTTTTTGAACTCTTTGGTGACATCTTAACTGTGGATCATGCATGCACTCTTGCAGTCCTGGTCCCTGATCCTCTGGATGGGGAGAGTTGCTAGTACACATCCCAGATCCTACCTGCTGGAACATTTTCTGTCCCTTCTAGCTGAATCTAAGGAGAATATGAGAAGATGTACCCTTGGGTCTCACACAGAAAGGAAATTAGAATGCCTCTAGCCTCAAGAGCTGAAAACCCATACCAAATCCCTTACTTTAATGTCTATGACTCACTTGTTTTTTCTTCTGCTCCTTTGTCTTGCTACAGGGGGAGCTGGCATGGTATTGAGGATCCAAAGTATGGTGGATCCCATATCCTTCACTGTGGAAATGTATCCATGGCAAAAAACAGGGACAACATTATGCTGTTTCCTGCAGCAGTTTGGCAGTTTCTGCAAAAAGATAAAATCTCTTGAGATTATGGGAAAAAATATTGATATCCTGTCCCATTTTATTTTGATTTTCCTTCTTTCTGAGGATCACAACAGAGGGGTGTGTAGAGAGAATATATAGTTATTTAGAATGGATTGGAGGGAGTGAAAGAGGTCTACCATAACAAGTAACTGTCCATACTCCACTAGGCAGAGCGGCTGGTAAAAGTTAATATATTTTAGCAGTCTGAAATGAGTTTCCAGAAGTCATATTTCACCATGCTAGTGTTTGAATAGAAGCAGGAAAAGACATTTCATTTCCTCCCCCTTTATCATAGGAGTAATTTATGAAGCTCTGCATCTTGCAGTGTTTTTTCACTTTAGTCTACATTCTTTTTTTAATTTTTTTTTCCTACCTTTGCCTTTCTATCTAGGAGTACTGCTGGCATGCATCACTGTCACAGGTTGCATGAGGATTAACCCTACTGACCTTAATTAACTTCTCTATCTTATATTTTATTAAACCAAGGATCCAAAAATGAAAATTGCTCAAATTATTAGAAATCACTTCACTTTATACTGAAGGCCTGATTTGCTTTCCTATTTCTTTCCCTCTTGAAGTAAACCCCACTGATGAGTATTCTAAACATCAATACCTGTCCTTAATAAAATATTTTGTTAGAGAGAATTGGAATCTCACTTCATGGGAACAGCATTTTTTTCAATAGGTTTTCAACAGAAACAGGATATCTATCTTTTGGAATAGCTGGACAGGAAGATGAACTAGTACTGTGTGAAGTGCTAATGAGCAGCAAAAATAAAAAGGAAGTTGACAGTCGGTGGAAATATATAAATATAGGAGTGATGTTCAAAGATTTTTGTAATCTGCTGGAATTCTACACCTCTATCTACATTACTCCAATTTCTTTCTCTTCATACACGTTTTGCCTGAAAATTAGAATTTGAAGAGTCTCTGCAGTTCTTTTTTTTCCCACCTATCACAAAAAATAAATTAAGCCTAAATGAAATGTGTTCTTTGATCATACAGATGATAGATACATATATACCAGACAATTAGGGTTTGTGTCCAAAAATATCCCAGCAGGGTGGGATGTCAGAGAAACCCAATAAACCCGCTCCACAAATTTCAGAATGAATATTTGAGAACAAGTCTAGAAAAGTGTGAAATTCAACATTCTAAAGAAATAAATGATATGATGGATAGATAGACAGATAGACACCTGTGCATATCATATATAATCACACGGGAGAAAATCCAACAGACTATGGCATAAAATAAAGAAAATGTGGAAATATGAATCCAATGATATAAGAACTCAGCTGCAGCAGCAAGCATAAAATTTTCAGATATCCCATAAGATGGGGTGTAGCACTCTGACTTGACATGAGTAAGGCCACTGAGTCAGAAAATAAAGCCAGTGAGATAAAACCAGGACTGATACAGCACCTCTACATTATTATGTTTTTTTTCTTTTCATATTACTTTAGATGATGATAATGATGATTAGTATTATTGTTTAATTTTGCACTGGTTTTAACTTGTCCTGGGTTAAAAAAAAAAAGAAAAGAAAAAAAAAAAAAAGAGTATATATATATACTTTTTTATATAAAGGTGTATTTAAATTAAATCCTCCTTATAATTCCAGTTAGCTTACAGACACTATTGGATTGCTCATAGAAGCATGAATTTCTTAAGGATTATTATATAAACTGACCTTAATGTATTTATCCAAGCAGAGTTATCCTACAATGATAAAAAAGCTCATGGTAAGAGTACAATCATTAGCAAAAACTGTGGATATTTGTCTAAAGCACAAGCAAGGAAAATAAAAGAGCAATGAATTCCTAAGTTCCTACATAGCCTAATATAACAGACTTTGGAGCCATATAGCTGTGCTCTGTATACCAATGAATCTACATAGACCTATTTCTGTGTAGGAAGCACCACAAGGTTCACAGTTTTGTAAGAATATTCAGGAGACCAAATCTAAGTGTTCATTGTACACAGGGGATCACATTCTTATTCTGAAAAAATGAGTTTTTAGAAAAGTATTGAGATTATTTTTGCCATGAAAATATTTAATCTTTTGTAAACTGTTTCAATAGCAGGAAGAGGATCAAAATCAAGGTCTATTTCCCTCATTTCTATTTATAATACATATAGAGAGAAGAACTAGAGGAAACTATTTCCTTCACTTAGCAGATTTCATGATTAAAAATACTTACTTGGCCTTGCAAGTCAAATTGGCTTGTATCTTACAACAACTCAAAGCTGTCTTTTAGCTCAAATGTAATGCTTTAAAAAAATGGTACAGGTTCCATCTGTGGTTTTGATTTGCTCTCTTCTAAAAAAATCTGTTGTCACTTCAAATTAGAATGTTGCCTTGCAATTTTATCACAAAATATTCACACTAAGCAGTCCTGTGTGTCAGTTAATTTATGCATACAGATGCTAGTTCATGCACACACACACACACACACACACACAGAGGCACATATTTTATACACTTCATCACATTTACAAGACAGAAATAAGGATTAATTTTGGCAATTATTTATCCCGAAGTGTAGGCTCAGACTTGTCACATATAGGATTTTGCACGTCTTCTTGACTAGTATCTTTCATGGCCAGCGCATTAATTTTCTATTCAACTCTCAGCAATCAACAGGTTAGGGGAAGATTACAGATAATGCTGTGAAAGGTGATTTTTAATTCAGTGTTTTGAAGCTGAACTAATTTTACTGAAACTTTCAATTATGAGAAAAGCACAGCACAGATTTAATGAGTTCAATGTGTTGATACATTGGGGATGCATTTAGTATACTATAAATTCCAAGTGAATTTGGATTGCTTTGGCATAGTAACTCTGATACCCTTTTGATGTATTAGATGACCTGCAGAACTGACTTGCAGTTCTCCAGAATGTTTTACAATTACAGGATATCCTCTGTTTCAGGTTCACTGTTCTGGAAGTTGTACAGCATGTGTATGAATGACATGTAACCACATTTTTCATGGACCTTAGTAGACAGAGATGTGAAAGCGCATGTATGCATTCATATGACTCAGGTACAATTACCCATAACCATTTCCCACCTTCTGGTTTGTCATTGTTTCTGCCCTTCGTTTCACCTCTCATGAGATTAGATTCTATTTTAATCTCTTCAGTTCATCCTTCATACACTAGATGTTCACTTCCTTTAATTACTATTATGTCAACACAATCTTTTTTTTTCTTTTCAGCAGTAATTGGTCTCTATTAGATTATAATTTTTCATTGCCTAAATCCACCTGTTTTATTAGACCTGTTTTATTTATTACAGTGAACCAATTTAACATCCTTTCAGTGGAACAGATTTAATACCACGAAAAAAAATATCTCCAATGCTGAAAGCCAAAGTTTAAGATTTAGACATAAAAATACTACAGCTGGGCACCTCCCTCACCCACTAAATTGATAAAGCTGCATTTAAAGCTCAGAAACTGTGTACACGACAGATTGTTGCTATGGTAGTATATGCTGTTCTTTCTCATCAAACCTTTCCCTAGAGTGCTAGTTTACACTTTGTTTGCAGTTTCTTCTCTTTCTTTGTCAGTTCTTGGCATTAGGTCACAGTAAAAAAGAATTTTAATAAGGATTTCCAACAGAATGAAATAGGGATATATGTATACTACATTGTAATTTTATTATCAATTCTATTGATGATGAAAATTTCTTGTGTTTTTTCCTCACACATTACGCCGTTTCTCAATTCTCCCATTGTATTTTTTCCCCAGAAGACCAAAAAGAATTTTTTTTCTCGTTTGCAAATCAATCCCAAACTGGCAACACTGTGAAATCACAAAGCATGCCACAAATACAGATGAGGAGAGCTACTGCAGAATGGTGTAATCACAGGCATCACCTTCCCATCTCTTTTCCTTTTTCTTCTATCATTTGAGTACATCTTCCTAAAGCAACACCCACATACTGTTTAAGTGTTTTTAAATGCAGATATATTGCTCAGGTGTCTACCCTCACTGTGTGCTTTCTAGATAAACAGAAATCTTCATGATGGATAGTCAAAAAGTCACACTCAACCACAACAGCTACCCATAGCAGAACATGAGTTTTCCCTTTCTAAGAGCTGATCACCATGATCTGTAGTGATCCAAGGAATCCAAGAGAGGTAAATTTTAGTGGGTGGTTTTAGAAAATCTTCATGGCATAAAATGAGCATTTACATTACATCATAACTCCTTCTAACTTAAACTAGAGAGTGTCTTAAAGATACATTCCCTTTCGTACAATAAATAGGTTATTAATAAAAAGCTTTTTTTTGGTAATAGATCCATAAAGAAATTTAATGACACAAAACTGTTTCTCAGGCTATGTGTACATAACCATCTGCAGGTCTTTTCACACTGATTAGTCATAAGCCATTATCTGAAAAGCCAGACACTGCAAAAAGTGTGTGTGAGTGTTTTTTCACTTTTCAAAGTATGTCAAGCATCCTTATGTTGTCAAAGCTTCATGAGAATCATGGTGATGCCCTCAGTAAGCTGAAAATCTCAAAATCATTTCATTTTGCTAGAGTTTTTTTTCTGAACTTTGTTTTTGCCTTTTTTTTTTTTTTTTACGTTTGTCATAAGCTGCTTTTAAATCTTCCAGATTTCATCTAGAATGAAGATTTCTCTTTCTTTGATTCTTTCTTCCTTTCTTCCTTCCTTTATTCCTTTATTGAAATTTGGAAAGAACAAAGGAAATTTGGCAATATTCTGCTTCTTTCACTTCTCAGGATTTAGGCCCAGATCCAACCAACTGGGATTATTAATTTACTGTTTTCCTCTTAGTGCAAGATTAATATCATTTACTAAGTTGTTAACTTAATTAAATCATTGGCTGCCTACAGGTCTGGATGTACTGCACTATGTAGTTTGTGCACCGCATGCCTTTAATCTCTTCTCAAAAATTATTTTAGGAAAATAATCCCCCTACGTAGCTGGCAAATTTTTTTTGCTACTGAAATGACATGAAAATTAAATTATTTACATATGCTTTCACATATGTAAAACCTAGATTAATAGACTTTTTGTAGTGATTTTAGGTTTTTTATAGCTTTCATGTGACCCCTCAACTTTTTAAAATTTAGGATATTTGCTGCAACAAAGAAAACAACCAAGACTCATGACTGTGAAAGAACACAATAATTCTTCCCATTTTTCCAGATACAAAATGTAGAATATACAGAAAAATCTCCTTCATTCATAAATACTTTTGGTTTGTTTCCATTCATTTTTCATGCCAATGCATTTATTTTATTTATTTTATTTAAAGTGGTTTCATAAGATAGCTGTCTGCTACTTCTAACTTAGGACAAGGAAATGTCAAAATTTCTTTCATTTCATCATTCTGTAACAATGGTAGCACATCTTTTAATGAATTAATTATTACCCTAAAGACACTTAAAATGGGTACCACTTACACAGTTCTATCATCGTTACACAGTCTTCTTGCATGTTTGAGTCATACTACATTATTTAGATGACAGAAAAGGCACTTTTTGCCATTTCTCCTTTCTAAGTTATTGTTTTTGTACATGAGTGTTTTAAAAATTTTAGAATGGTAGTCCTCGTGGGTGTATTTTAACTATTTTATTTGCATGGAAAATGCAGTATTTTTTGTACCTCTGTTATTTCTATGAAGTCATCAGTGTAACCAAGACATCAAATTAAATCATCAATTTATAGTTCAATAAACATTATCAATTATAAAACCAAGTTCAGATTTCAAAAGACAGTGAAGAGTCATTATTTTAAAGATAACATTACTTTCAGTTTATACTATTTTAGTAAAACTATTACATTGTCTCCTAGAAACAAAGCTCAAAGCACTCAAACATCTTGCAAACATTTTCTTGATTTCAGTAACAATAGAAATTTGCAAAAACAATAATTTCCATGTGAATAATTTTTTTACTTTTTGTTTCCTAGAATGTTGACACAAACTTTAAAAAGGATGGTTCCTCAAGTGTGTTGTTTTTGACATTTTTACTTCTATTCAAAGTGTTCCTTTGAAAATGCTGTCTGTTTCAACATTGTAACAGAATGTATACACATTTACAGAGCGTTTTTTTATTCCTCTGGACAATTACTCTTATAATTCACCTGCAAGGATTCTATGGAGTTTTATTAAAGAGGTGCTGCTACAGACTTCTGCTGATTTTGATTAGTAACTTAAATATATTAAAAATTAAAATAACTGGCTTTTTTTTTTCCACTCATTTTTGTAAACAAATTACAAGCTTCCTCCTGTTGAAGTAAATACTGAAGTCCCTTCTGAATTTCTGAAGCACTTCTTCTACCATACATAATTTAACTTAATATGATGGGCTGATTGAGACATATTTCATGTTACACTACAAAATATACTCACTTCCCACATAATTCTACACAGTCACTCTTCCCATTGTAAATATTAGATTTCATTATATCCTTAGCATATTTTAGGATGAGGCTCACAGTCTTCACTCTTTTATGGATGTTCTGCTGAGCTTTATAGCAATTCTTTCCTTTCTTGTATTTTATGAACAATTTGTGCTTGTTCAAGTAATAGATGGCCATACATCAAATTTCAGAAAGCAGAACAAAGGGAAACTTTAAGAGGCGAATCCAAGGATCCCCTACTTTAAACTCTCACTGTATAGGCTGACTATCACATATTCATTCAGATTTCCATCACAATTCAGTCACATATATATATCATATATTCAGTCCATCAGATTCCCATCTCAATTGAATTTCCATCTCTAGCAGTAGTTTTCTGGTGGTTTTTTTGTTTGTGGTTTTTTTTTTGTTTGTTTTTTGTTTTTTGTTTTGTTTTGTTTTGTTTTTGGTTTTGTTTTTGCAGGGGGAGGGGGTAGTTTGGTTTCTTTTTCACTCAGATATGCACCACTATCACAAAGTAGAAATTGTTGTGTACCAGAAGTGTCAAATTTACATCACACATATGGAAAAGGTAAAACATACTTTGAGGCCCACATTTGCCTTCAAATTAAGCTGTAGCAGCCCCATCTCCTGATTGTTTTGCAAATTAGATCAGGAAATATCCGATCACTTTCCTATGACAACTCTTATTCTTGTATTATAGAAAGACTAAAGTATCCACTCTTTATGAACATTGGACTATGACCAAGTCAGTTCTTACTCTGGGCAAATTACAAAGACTGAATTATATCTATTTTTAAAGAGACAATATGTTTCCAAAATCCTACATCAGGCATTGTGATCACCATTTTCCAGTGGTATATCCTTTTAATAGCTTTTTGGTCAGTGGTTTAACTTTGGTTTTGTTTGCTTGTTTCTTTGCTTGCTTTTTTTTTTCTTTCTTTTTTTTTTTTTTTTCTACTTTCAGAATGTTTATTCATCCAGTTAAATAGAAATATAAAATATTTTTCATCAAGATAATAATATATTTTTTGCCACATAAATTTATTCGCATATGTGTAGTGTATCTGAATTATTAATGCTTTTTATTCCTTCTTACCCAGTATCTCTACTAATGTTACTACTTCACTTCTTCTGAATATGTATTAAGAAATTTATGATTATTGACCTTATTTCTGCTGCCCACAGGATTTTTTCCCCACTGAAATTTTGTGCTGTTCTTATCTATAATTTAAATTACACCTACAGAAAAAAATATTGAATTATAAAATCACAGCAAAAAACTTTCTGAAGGGGTCTACTGAAAGTAGTCCTCTCTTTGAACCTCCTGCTCAAAACCCAGTAACCTTAAGATTAGATCAGATTATTCACACTCTTATCTAGCTGTATGCTGAACACCTCCAAAGATGAAAATTCCACAGCATCTATAGACAAACTATTCTGCTGCATAACCTTTGCTATTGTGTTTTGTTTGCTTTGTTGCCCTCACTCTTTTATTTTATAAGAATTTCCCTTTGTATACCTTGCAGTCTCTGTCACTTCTTTCACTGCACACCCCCAATATGAGCCCAACACTCTTTTCTGTACTCTCTAAGTAGTACAAGGCTACTATTAAATGACCCTTTAAATATTTCTTCATAGGTCACATCATAGAATCATAGAATCATGACTTATGTAGGAAGGGACCTTTAAAGGTCATCTAGTCCAACCTCTCTGCCTTGGGCAGGAACACCTTCTACCCTTCCAGGCTGCTCAAGGCCTCATCCCACCTGACCTTGAACAACTCCAGTGATGGGGCATCCACAGCTTCTCTGTGCAATCTGCTCCACTGTCTCACCACACTCTTTCTGTAAAAAAAATCTTCTATGTAACCAATCAAAACTCTTCTCTGATTCTTCAAATTCTACTTTCCTAGACTCTAAGCTTTAACTACAAGATTTTTCCAAACTAGGAATTATGGCAATATGTGAAATAGAAATGTGAGGTTTTAGAATTCTTTAGTTGTGAAGTGTCTGGCATTTTAGCTTTTGCTTGTAGTTAAACTGAAACATGGTCTAATTCCTCAGCAGGAGATACCAGGTAAGAGATAAGCAGCAGAAACTTCAGAGCCTTTCCAATTTCTTCTCTGACAGCTGCATTTCAGAAGGCAAATAGCAAGCACGTGTAATTCTTGAAAGAACTCTGCTATCCACTTATTTTTGTAATGGTAGTCTGGATATAGCTGTACTGTTGCCTTACCTGAAACAGTCTGTGAGCAGTACCTGGGAAAGTCTTTGACTAAAGTCTAAAGTCTCTTTTATTTCTGACTCTTCAGATATCTCTGAACAATTTTGCTTGTATTTATATCTCAGCCTCATCCATGACCTCAGGAAATCTCATAAAAAATAAAAAAATGAAAAAATAAAAATAATATTCTAAGAGGTATAAAGAAAACAGTGTGTTTTGACATCACGATCTGAGTCCTCATGCAATATTTTTATTGATTCTTCTACCCTTCTTGCTTCCAGACAGAAGCCATCACTAGCATAAAGCCTTTCTTCTCAGACATTATGTGTCCCTGACTGGTGCTAACCTCTTTCAAGGGTGCATCTCTCACCCACTTACCCCATCAACTCCTGGCTGCCCCTGCAGGCCCAGTAGGAGTGGTGGAAGTTTTCCCACCAGTCCCATGACACAAAGAGTTATTGTTCCCCCCGCCCCACAGTCTACTGTCCCTGAGTAAGCAGCAGCTCCATCTTGGGGGCAACAGTCACATGAGAACTGGGGGAGCCAGCTCCAGCCATCTGCAACCAACTCCAGCTGGCCAAGTCTGTCCCAGCTGACTGAGAGATGTTTTTTCTCCTTCTGCCAGGGTTGTTCTGGTGCTAGGGACTACCAGGGAAAGGGTACAAAATATGTCCAAGCATATCTGTATACATGAAGTATGCTTCAAGATAAAAGATCAATTTTAATGCCACAGTGTCTTAATTAGGAGCTGCACACAGGGTGAACTGCTGCAGTCTGGATCAGCTCTAAGACTTGTCAGTTTAAGATTTTTAAGCACATCTAGTAGAAAGACAGTAATGCTTATTTCAGAGAGCCTTACACGTGGCATGTTGTAATCCCACATGAGACTTGCCAAAACCTTGTCCCTTTTCCTAGTAAATTTCAGGTATAATATCTTCATTGTGCAAAGGGCCTAGGCATGGCATTGAGTCCACCAGAGAGGGTTATACCCCTATAATTAAAGTGCAGTATTTATCTCAGTAATGAAACAGAACAAGAGCTTGCAGCTTGCTCTCTGCCTAATTTTGTGGGGAGAGGGGAAGAAAAGCATTTGGAAGCACAAGAAGGGCAGTGTTCTTAATTTTGAAATATGCATCCTGAATTTCCCAAAATGGGGGGAGTGCATAGATAATCAGTTTCTTACCAAACCATGGATATATTTTCCTTTAGTTCTGCATTTGAGAAATCATAAGCCTTTAAGGTTTATATGCAGAAACACAATTTTCATAAAACAACTTTAATTGAAGCAAATTGCATCATTAGTCTACATTTATCACCATAATATTTGACAATGAAATAATTACCTTTATGTGGAGGTTCTAAGTAATGTTATTGACTTAATTATGTCAAAGCATCCTTGTGAATAGTATTTTAGAAAATAAAGTAAATCACTTTTCCAAAAAGTCATGTTTTAATGACATCAGAAAATGAGCTTTGAATGCAACATCTGAGGCTTCAGAAGCTGCAATTTCTATTAATACTAATAGCTCTTATGCAGGTAGAAAGGAACCAACAGAACATTAAATATTCAAAAGGGTTGCTACACTTTTGAGAGAAAAGAAGATTTTGCTCTAGTGTTTGTAATAATCTTTGTTTCTGGATCTTAAACTATTCAGTGTACTTGCTTATTTGCCTTTTATTTTTGTTTCATTGTATTTTCTTTGTATGGAAAAAGTAATATTTCAAAGTAAACATTCTGTGGTTGAATTCTTAGCAGCTATAATGCATGTCAACATGCAAATTTTTGTCCTTGTATGATCTACTAAATTGAAAGGGGAAAATGTTTTCATTTAATGTAAGTAAAAGATAGTCAAAACATTTTTGATTATTTGATTATTTTTTATTTCTAAGGATCTCTTTGGACACTTTTATTCAAGAAAGATAGTAGACTAAGTTGAAGCTCCCTGTAGCTGATATCCAGAATCTGAAAACTTTCTCTCGACAAGACCTTTGTAGGTGCTTAAAGTGATATATGAAGTACACTCTTAAAACACAACTACAGATAAAGGTAAAGGAGGGCAGAATTTTACTGACATTATGTGGTTAACAATCTACTAAAGAAATATGTTAAATGGAAAATAAAATAAGGTGATTCAGTTTGTTCCTCATCTTGAAAAACAAAAATGTCAAATAAAAGAGCCTCACCAGTAAGTTTGGGGGAAAAAAGACATCACTGGAAGGCCTACATGCTTTCTACTGAAACTAAATTGCCGTACAGCAAAATCCAGAGACAAAAGAAATAGATTTAAGACATTATCTAATACTTATATTATGCTGCTTCAGTTGAAGAGGAAGACTTTGACTTCTCCAGCAGATTTCCTCGGGTTATATTGTAGGGTTTTAGTCCTCTTTAATTTTTATTTTAATCCAGTTATTTCTTTATATAAAATGCATTAATATTTTGAACAATGTGATAATAACATCTGAAACCATTTTTTTTTCTTGTTGTGACATTGTGAACCCAGTGCCTACAAGTTCAAGGATCCTTTCAGCACATAAAAACTGTGAAGGTTAATATCCTGCTGCTTTCATACTGAAATGAGTATCTCAATGAAACAGAGAAGAGAATTTTAATGTAAATATATATATATATATATAAAATTAATGGATAGATAGTTCACATACCACTGGAAAAACTATGCTAGTAGTGACCAAATTAAAACCCAGCACCTGTTGGGTGCTACACAGAGGAACTAATATTGACAAGTCAAGGCATTTTAACAACAAAATTTTCTTTTTGTTTTAAAAATAGAAAGACAAAAATGAAATGAGAAAAAAGCCAGAAAAGAATGTTCTTCTTCTTCCCCTGCTGTCAAGTAATTCAACATTGAAATCTGCTGACAAGCAGATGACTTTAAAAGATTAAATTTTGTATAGGTAAATTATGGTTGTTAAGTCATAACTTATGACAATTTTATTAATATTAGATTTATAGTCTGATAAATATATGTTATGAGAAATGGAATAAAATTTTACTTAAATGTTCCATAATTGTTCTAGAAATTCACCATTGAGTTAACTAATAAAAAGTAGTTGAAATCTGATCCAATGTGTGTGGACCCGAGGACAGTAATTATTAAAGAATATCCATGGATATAAAAAGATCTCACATCTATGGTTCATCTAAAAAAGAAAAAAATCCTGCACCAATCAACCAAAACTGAAAAAAACCCACAACAACAAAGCAAATAAAAAAACCCCACCTGGTCAAGAATCACTATTTCTTCTTCACAAAATCTTCAAAAAAGATCAGTATTTCAAAAGAAAAAAAAAATTAAAAAGGCTTTTAAATTTTCAAAGAGACATCTAATAGAAAAGCAAGACACACCATTTGAATTAACCATATGGCCCATATTTAGAGTAGGAGGGCCTCTAGAAAAATCTCTGCTATTCATTGTTTTTGTCAAAAGGTTTGACAAGTACGGGAGAAATGTTAGAGGATTTTGAAGTAGCTTCTTATGACAGAAAAATCAAAATTTCCTCTCTAGCGAAGTTTTTCTTCTGAACCAAATCATTGTGTCTATGTCGTAAAGTTTTAGTAGCAGCTGCTGCAAAGGTGGCCTCTGTGTGGAGATGTGGTGAGCTTCCCTGTGTCAGGAAGAACTAGCTCCAGACGGCTCCACAGTGGACCCACTGCAGAACCCTGGTGGCCCCTCTGCTTCAACAGGTTTAGGAAAGGAAAAAGAATGCTGCATAGGCAGAAAAGAAAGGAAGAGAGAAAACCAGGGGTAGAAGGTAAAGCACAGGAGAAGAAGAGGGAAGAGGAGGAGAGGAAGAGAGGACCCAGGCTGGAGCAGATGGTTAGTTTGAGGAGAACATACTTCGTAGGGTCAGTTTTCTTTTTGCCCAGAAGGACGGATTACAGCCCATGGGAAAGGATGCACCAGGGCAAAGGAAAACTGTGAGAAGGAGGGAGTGGCACAGAGGACCCAGTAATACCTATTTCTCCCTGGATCTTACCCTGCTACTTAGGGAGAGAGCAAGAGAGTCTGAATGTCTGAAATTAAGTTTCAAAGATTGGGAAAGAAAAGCCTTGTCTTATTGTTTGTCTTGCTTTCTCCCTATCCAAATCTATTTTAAATGGCAATAAAATAAATAAATTTCTCCCAGTATTTGGTAAACAGTCTTCAGCCTTTATTTTGGCTCAGGAGATTTTTAGTCCAATTTTTTTGTCCCAGTCTCCCTAAAGGAGGGGAGTGAACAAGCTGCTGAGTTGGTGTTTGGCTGTTAGCCAGGACTAGCCCACCAAAACAATAAGAATATTCTACAGATATCATCATACAAGACAGGCTTAAACTTCTGCAGAATCAGTCACCACTAAGATAAACACTGTTTAACCAAAAGATGGAGGTATTTGTCTCAGAATTAGTAAGAAAAATATAATGTTTTACATTTTCCCTTACAATGACTCTGACTGTTGACTCTGATATATAATCCAAGTTCTGGAAACAGCAGAATTGAAAATACTTGCAGTGAATTATCGTCAATGACTGGCTTATTTCCAAAGAATGCATTACCACTGAAGTGATTTACTTCACTGTAGTGATCTTTCACTACATATTACAACTACCTATCATTCACTTTTAAATTGGTAGCTGAAGATAGTTGTCACTGCTTCCTTCATATAGGTGCAAAGACACTCACAAACACATGTTATTGTAGCCTCCTTCTCTATTTGCTTGACTGCATGTATATTTTTCTTCAGTGACATACGAGATATGTGCACAGGGGTTAAAAATGTAATAAATACTTAGAGGTCATTTCACACAGTTCTGGGTACCCCAAAGAGTCTAGAATGATAATATGCATATGGAGTTGAATTTATCTTTGGTATTTCTTTTAGTTTAGAGAAAGTAAGTGTAAATTCTCCTGTCTTATATTACTGGGTAGTCAGTAATATTAAACTTTACCAGTCAGATGGATTTTGAATTCCACACCACAACCACAACACTCCCCACTATACTCTCTAAATGCAAGAGAGGAGAGTTAGTTCTTAGATAGTGTTTTCTTTTCAGTGAAGTCACAAAAAACTATATGAAGACCTGCATCTCTACTTCACATAAAGCTGTCCTCATATTTCCGATAAAGGTCCAAAAAGAGACATGTGCAAGAGACTGAGGAATTCTCTGGATGTTAAATATTTTAAATCTCTGTATCTGGAGGTGAAGAATATAATGATAAGCCAATTTCTACTGCAGATTTGCTGTTCAAGACCTGTTTTTAAAATATTTGGCTAAATCTTTAGGTTTCACTCTGCTGTAGGGAGGAATGGGAGTGGTGATTTGCTTTGAATTTACTCTTCAAAATAAAAAAATTAATAATAATAATAATAATAAAAACCAACCTCCAGTATTTAAAATGTTGGTACCATGAGAATGACTTTAGTTCACACTCTACACACACCAAAAGGAACAGGTTGAATTGTCAGTGGAAAAATACTGACTTTTACTACAATTATACTAATAACTTCAGTTAATATGAAAGTAGTTAAAATTCAGAAACATTTTATATATATCAATTCTCCATTACTACAGCAGAAAAACAGATTAAATTAGTTAAATTCTATGTTTTTCCTTGAATAAAAAATCTGCCAAACTGGGCCAAAAGGAAAATAATACATTTAACTGCTTATAAATAAACCATAATTTGTGATGAAATTTGAAAGTTTCTGACATAGTTGCCGGTAGAATTTGAACAAGTTACAGAGTCTGTAAACATTGCTATTCATGAAGTCCTACTGGTGAGTTCACAGAGTTATTCACATATTCAATTGTACTGTTTTCAAAGCTGATACTTCACACTGGGTTTTCTTAGTGGAAAAAATTTTGAGATGTTAAACACCACCAGAAAAAACACACATAAATAGATAAATAACAGGAAACTGATAAAAAAATACCTCAGAAATAAGTATTTACCTGTACATGTTAAAGCATTTACACATCTGTCACAGTGTTTTAAAAGAGATAAAATAGTCTGGTTAAATAGTGGCAGCTATATTCAAGAACAACTCTGTGAGAGAAGTAATGAGAAAAAGGCATCTGAGGATAGTAAAGAACTGTATATGATGCTAAAACTGTCAAGTCTAAGTGTTATAAATTCTTATTTAGGCATCAGATATGAAGAACCACATCTTTATACTGTTCATCAACCAGAAGCTTCCATGCAGATAATGAAAGGAAAAGGCCAGACTTGAAAAAAATTACCACACAAAGCAAATCTTCTTGAGACCTCCTTGGAATTTTTAGTGTAGAGATAGTTGATTTGTTTTTTGAAGTAGGTGCTTTTCTATTTTGCCTTTTACTAAACATTACTGAGCTGAGCTAGAGTTGAACTAGATATAACTTTATATATTATGATGATTTAGAAGTTATATCTCATCTTTGTGTGTTCAGAGAACTGCCTGAATCAATGGCGTACAAAGCCTTGCTTTCTCTTGGGCAAGGGATAGGCATAAGCAGTCCAGCCCAAACTCAGTAAAAGAGGTAAAGAGAGCAATCAAGTGTGTCAAAGAAGCATGATTCATAATAATGACCAGGATTCAAAACACTGA
Organism: Prinia subflava; assembly: GCF_021018805.1. Lineage (NCBI taxonomy): Eukaryota > Metazoa > Chordata > Aves > Passeriformes > Cisticolidae > Prinia > Prinia subflava. Next base: position 61,481,981 of record NC_086249.1, read on the forward strand.
ATCCCAGTCCTGAGCGTGTGGCACTGCTGTGAGATTAATTACACTATTGCCTAAATAATAAGTTCAGATACAATGTCATATTCCTATAGATATGCTGCATTCAATTGGGAAATTAGCTTTGTCAGCATTACTAAGAAATCTTCATAAGAGACCATAACATTTTAATACGATTTTAAGATCTGATAGCTAAATTAATTAAGTTGGATTTGGAAAAAAAAAAATCAAATCTCTGTCATGTGTATCTGAAGACAGTTTTAATATAAAAATATCATACTTGCAGCATCAATCAGATTCAAATAATTTTTGGGAAGGAAACTGAGTGTTGTTGGTTAGAAATGTTACTTAACAGTTTAATACTCCCACTGAGATTCTCCAAATCATGCTGCTGCTCTCTTGGGCCAGCTCCCCCTCCCTCTCCCTCTTCCCCCTGGAGTGGGCTGAAGAGGAGGACTGGAGGCAGAAAAGGTAAAGATTAGGGGTGAGAGTAAAAAAAAAAAAAAAAAAAAAACAAAAGAAAAGTGAAGCATGATTCACATACAAAATGCCCTCCACAGTGCCCAGCCTGACCACAGCCATGGCACCCCAGCTTGGAACTGGCATTACCCAACCACTCCCTCCAGCTTGGAACCAGCATTCCCCAAATGATCCATCAGGCTCAGAACTGTCATTACCCAACCACTCCCTCTGCCACATTTATTTGACCGTACAGAAACCCAGAAGAGAATCCCTTCCCCTTTGCACCCGGCAATGATGAGATGATATATAGAATAACCTCTTGGTCCTAGCTATTTTCATGAGAAAAATAGCTTGTTTTGTGATTATGGTTGTACAACAACTTCTGTAGCTGGATACTCATCCAGGATTTAGTTATTTGCCCTCTTCAACAGGACAGGGTAAGAAAATTGGAAGAAAAAATGAATGTGTCAAAATAAACATAGGCAGACTGCTTACCATTTGCCATAAAGGACAAACAAACTCAGCTTGGGGAAAAATTGTAGAATTTATTGTCAAGTAAAGTAAATTCAGGTAATGGGAAACAAAGACAAAATATTTTAAAAAACACTTCTCCTTTAACCCTGTTTCTTCAGACTAAACTTTACTATTTCTCTCTTGACTTTTCTACCCAGCTCCCTAGAGTGATCTAGGTGGGGTGGACAATTAAGTGTTATGAGTCCATATCAGCTCCTCTCTGCCTTTCTTTCCTCACAATTTTCTCCTGCTTCAGCATGGGTCTTCCACAGACTGAAGTCCACTGTAGACCTATTAGGAGCTGTTCGTCCCTGGCACTGGGCTGCTTCAACCTCTTCTTACAAAGGCCAACCCTGCAGCATCCCTACAACCAAAATTTTGATGTGTACAGCAAATATAGTGACAAAGCAGAGGGGAGAATCCACTTCACTGCCTCAATAAGGACCACTTATGTTCTTTCTGAGTTTTTAAACAGAAAACCAAAATGTCATAGAAATTTTGATATCAGAAAGAATAGTTTTCACCAAGTTTTCCCAAGAATACATATGTGTATTGGACAAAAGCATGTTGTCCAAACAGTCCTAATTTTTGAAAGACAGACTAGATCCTTTCTGGCAATGTAGCAACTTACTTGAAGAGAAAGACAACATATCTTATTTCCTTCAAGAAAGCATTCTTCATTTATTTGCATCTGCTCCAGAGGTCATAGCTATATGAATTCTGGAAGGGAATTGACAAATAAGCAGATAGAAATATCTGCTTTTCTTACCTGTCAATCTTAGAATGTCATCAAAGACTCTACAATGGCAGTACACATCTCACTTCTTTCACTGCAAAAGCTTTATGACTTTTTCAGATTTAAATATCTAACCATGATGCCTAAAGGAAGACAGATTTGTGTTTTTTTCCTTGGATAAATTCTATAATAATGAAGCAAAATAACTCAGGTTTTTTGAAGTGTTATCATAAAAAAGGTTTTAGTTATGCAAAAGCAATCCACTTGTGCCTTTTCCAGGCTCTCCGTTACTGTGAAGGGATATGGTAAAGTCATATAATACTTAGGGACAGAAGAGACTTCAGCTGTTAAGTCACAAGACACACACAGAAAGAGACCTATCTTAATCTCAGTGATGGTTTTAGTCCCTAGAAGAGAGCTTCACTGAAAATGCATTTGTAATCATTTTCTCTTTTCATAACAAAACCAGATACTTGGTAGCTCTATGTGACTCATAATCTAAATACATCAAAGGGCAAGAATGACATTTTCCTACTGAGCTGAGGTTTTACACTGTGACTCCAACAAGGAGCTTGGTAGAAGAATGAGATAAAAGAATTTGCTTTTCCTTCACAGTTTCTAGCTACTTCGGCATGTAAGTTCTATAATTAAATTGGTGCAGGGGATAAGGTTGAAAAGTGAGGTTAATGTGGGAGAATACTAATGTAACTTTTTGCCACATTATGAGGAACTTGCTTTTTTTGAATGAAAAACTACTTATACATGAAAATAAAATACCCCTGTTGTGGGAATCTTGAGCTGTTTATATGATCATCACCAAGCTGAGTGATGCTGTTGATGCAGTAGATGGAGGAAAGGCCTTCCAGAGGGACTTGGACAGGCTTGAAGAGTGCATCCAGTGGACCTTATGAAGTTAACAAGGCCATGTGTAAAGTCTTGTAACTGGGTCAGGGCAAGTCCCAGTACCATGGGGATGAATATTTTGAGAACAGCCCTGTGGACATGAACTTGATGATACGGGTGGTTGAAAAAATATGAACCAGTCGTGTATGTTTGCAGTTTTGAAAGTCAATCATATTCAGGTCTGCATCAACAGAAAAATGGCCAGCAGATTGAAGGGGATGATCCTTTCCCTATACTCTGCTCTCATGAGACCCTCACCTGGAGTGCTGTGTCCAGCTCTGGAATACCAGGATATGGACATTTAGAGCACATCCAGAGGACAACAGTGGAAATCATCAGAGGGATAGAACACCTATGCTATCAAGACAGGCTAAGAGAGTTGGGATTGTGCATCTTGTAAAACAGAAGACTCAGTCCATCTAAGAAAGATGGAGAGGAACTTTTTATCAGGGCCTGGAGTGACAGGACAAGGGTTAATGGATTTAAATTGAAAGAGGGTAGATTTAGATAAGATTTGAAGAAGAAATTTTTTTGTTACAAGTCCAGTGAGACACTAGAACAGGTTGCCCAGAGAAGCTGTGGGTGCCAGATCCTTGCAAGTGTTCAAAGCCAAAAGCCAGGCTGAAAAAGGTTTTGAGCACCCTAATCTAAAGGAAGGTACCCCTGTCCATGTAATGTGGATTGGACTAGATGATCCTTTAAGATCTATTCCAATTTAATTCATGCTATGATTCTAGAATTCGAAGTTGTTTCTTAATCAGATCCTTTCTTACCAAAGATAAGCCTTCCTTCCTCTAGACTTTTCTCTCTGGTGTCCAGGGCCTGGGATTCCTGAAAACAAAATAAAACAACTTTTTATGCCTTGGAATAAGGAGGATACAAGAGATTTTAAAACAAAAGTGACATCAGAAAAGTAACAAAAGACAGAGGAAGGACAGCTATAAATAGAAATAAATGTTCTAAAGAAAAAGGAGGAGGCAAGATGAATTCCAATTATTTTACTAATCAAACACCATAACAAACCGTGGTTCAAACCTATATACAGTTTTATATTTCTGTAAGGTTTGCTTTTCCTTGTCCACAGACAGATACTTTTATGTGATGATTTTCAGGGCTGAAAAACATTCCAGGATTTATTAAAACAGATTTGGCAATTGAAGTTGTACAGATCAGGTGTATATTTATCTAATACTACAAGGAATAATTTCACATTTTGGCAAAGTGAGAATCACAGAACCACAGAATCCTTTATATTGAAAAAGAGCTCTGAGAACATCAAGTCTAACCCTCACATGGACACCACACTGTCAACTGGACCACAGCAATTAGTATCAGATCCAGTCTTTACCTAAACTCTTCCAGTGATAGGGACTCCACCAACTCCCTGGGCTGTCTATTCCCATGTTTAACCACCACTTCCAGGAAGGAATCCAGCGTGAATCTCTGCTGGCACAGCTTGACTCCATGTCTTCTTGTCCTGCCACTGTTGTGGGGTCATCACCTCCTTGTTACAAACTCCTTTCAGGAGAAAGGTGAGGTCACCCCTGAACCTCCTCTTCTCAAGCTTAAACAACCCGAGCTCCCTCAGCTGCTCATCAGAGGACTTGTGCTCTAGAGCTTTCATTAGCCTTCTTGTCCTGGACAAATGAGTTACTCCAGGTTTCTTTTGGCATTAGATCACCAAGACCAGTGCTGTTTTACTGTGGAAGCTGCAGATATTTCGCTGTTCTGAGATAATATTTAAATACACAATAGAAGTACCTTCAGAATGTGAAAAAATATTAGGAAATGAATAAAGGTTTGTTAACTCAAACATTACTTGAAAGACCTGAACCAAATATTTACCTTACAACTCCATCTGACACAGTTTAGGCTGTGGGTATTGGTATTTGAAGTATATTCTACATCTAGAAGTCTTTAGAGAAAACACAGAGTTTGAACAAATTTATTATTGAAAGCCAAGCAAAAAGACTGCAGAAAGCTGGGAAAAAAAAAGAAAAAAAAAAAAAGTGTTAAAGATACACCTTCTTTTTCTCCAATGACTAGAGCTATAATAGGATAGAGATGTTAACCTTTGCTTTGCATTTTCCACATCTATTCTTCAGTTTGATTAAAGCATGAAAATAGAACATCGCAGATTATTAATAGAAGGTTGGTTTAGTTTCATTTTGGTTTAGTGCATATAGACAGATAGACATGAATATATAATCAGTACACATATAAATTTAACTAAGAATGGAAGTGAAAATTAAGGGAAAGAAAAAAATATTTGAAGATAAAAATAGGGGAAAAAAGTAGGCTAAGAGTTTAAAACCCTCTTCTGTTTTGCTTCTTTTTGTACAATGAAGAGGTGAGCCATTAGGCAGTATCAGGTAAATAAGAACATCTGCTAACCACTTCTCATGTTTGGTTACTTTTACTTCTCTGGTATTGGTCTCCCAATCTTGCATTCAGATCTGAACCCAAAACATTTTACCAGAAGACAGCAGAAAATGATAACCACGCATAAAAATTTAAGAAGTTCAGTTTCCAGAGGATCAACTTAATTTGTTGGAGTTTCCAAGGTTAATGATCCCTTTATTTTCCATGAAGAAATTGTACTCCATACACCTGAGGTAATTTTGATTTTAATAGCTTGGAATGAAGACACTGAATAGTTATGGAGAGACAAGTAAATCGGTAACTTTCAGTCACCTTATTTTTCAATGCTTGTACATATCTCAGCTGAGGGAAAAGCAATCATTTCCCTACTGGGCCTGAAAAGGGAACATGCTGTGAAGTTTTTCAAGAAAAGATTGAACAGTATTTAATATGAGAGTGGTCAAATACTGGAATAGTTGCCCAGAGAAATTGTGGAATGTTTATCTGTAGAAATACTCAAAAACTTACAGCACATAGCTCAAAGCAATCTGCTTTAACTGCTCTGCATAGAAGATGCATTAAGGACCTAAATTACCTCTGGAGGTTACTTCTAAACTTCGCCATTGTACGATTCTGTGAACAATTATTTTACCTGTAGCCTTCTCTTATGACAGGAGAAAGATGACTTAAAATTATCCAAGCATTCCCTGGATAGTTCCGGTGTTAGATCTACTGTATTATACATCTTCAAAACTTACAGCTCAGTCCTAATTTTGGCCCATTTTAATGTTTGTTGCTTTTTTTTTAGTTTAGTTTTTGTTTTTGTTGCTCTTTTGCTTTGTTTTGTTTTGTTATTGTCATGTCAAAGATTCTGATTCTGAGTCATATGAGAAGCTACTGAAAAAGAAAAATATATTGCCTAAAACATATACTTTGAAAGCCATACCCCTGTAGAGTTCAGTTATTAAAATTAGGACACCTGAACCATTAATATCTCAGAAACATCTGGGGGTTTGATGATTTGATTTTTCTTAACATCATGTAAAACATGTGTCTTGCCTTGTTTTGAACTGATTGTTTTTAGTTGTCAGATCACAAAGATAGGAGCTGCCATCTTCTGAAATATTTATGCCACTTGGAAATATTAACACTTCTTCTGAAATCCACCATATTTTATCATTAAAATTATAATAGATAACTAGAATGAAATTCTACACAGGTCAAATTATTCTATACCCCAGATTTGGGCTGCATGATTCTTGTAAAGTTAGCTTTAAGGGAAAAAAAATTCCTTTATAACTGTTAGGTTTTTTTAGAAAATAAGCTAACTATAATTTTTCTCCTTGCAGAAAAGCATTGAGGAGTGATTCTCCAAGGCAGTAATGGCAGCTGAATGCCTTCTTTACAGGAAATGTTAATGGGAAATAGGTCATGAAGTAGTACAAGTAAAGACTGGATAAACAACAAAAAGTGTTAAAATATATGACACTGATCATATTTTGTAAATTATTGTCTTCAGAGTATGAAAACTAAATTTGCAAACAAAATGGATTTGAAAATATTATTTTTTAAAAAAAAACATTTAAAAAAACCATTTAAAAAAAGATTTTTTTTGCATTTCTGTTGGAATTCTAATGAGCTTCAGGTATTGAGGTCATCTCAGTAGTAACTGCATTTATGTGTCTATTCTCAAATGCCTTTATATATCTATACCTAAGTGTCTTTACATGAGCCAGGTGTCTGAATTCAGACTATAGTCAATGGAAATCCAATCAGGACAGTCAGTGATGCCTAGAGAACACTTCAGCTCATCTCAGGTTGCATACTAGGGACTTGAATCTATTGCCAGCACATGAGAATGTAATACTGTTTGAAGTGCTCCTGAATAGTCTGCCCACTTCCATAGCTCTTGTGTGATCTCATTCCACTTTGAAGGTCTCAGAGACCCAATCAGTGTTAGATGAACCTGGTTTAATACAGTTTTCTGCTGTTAGGCTTTTCTATCAAATACTGCAGTTTGTCATAACAGATCTGTTTTTACAGCAAGCTGTCATGTAACCAGATCTTGAAGATATTGATATATGCAAATATATAATAAATTTATACTGTCTTCTCTAGAGACATAAGAGAAGGGAGTCTTTTGTTTTATAAAATCTTACTGCTGTTCTATATTTTTAAAACCTGGAAGATTTTGAAATTAATTTTTCATTTAAAAATTACTTCATAGTTTTTCATACATTTTATACTATATCACTTTTTTAAAATATAATTGCACTTTCTCAGAAATCACATCATCAAATACATCAGAAAATGCATAATGCTTTCAAAAATTATTTTGGGCAGTCCGTTATAGCACCTCGTTTCTTATTTCCTGATGAGAAATGTATTTGTCATTGTGGAATTAAAAAAAACACAAACTATCTATTTTTTTATATGGATCTGTATTAACTTTAGGAATTGAAACATATATATAAAATGTCTTGTTTATAATTTTATTTTTAAACTTTGCTTTGACTAACTAGGAAAAGCAGTAATTGATTATTTTTGAGCAGATATAATTAATTTGTATCTACAGCTTTCTACCTAGCAGCACAAGTCAGGAAAAAACCTGAAAACAATTCAAGCAGTTGTGCCATCTGCCAAGGCTGAGAAGCTAAGAAGAAGCTGGTAGAATATTATCTTTATGCACATTGGTCTCCTAGGACTTCTGTATTGTGATGGGTTGACCCCAGCTGGAAGCCAGGTGTCCATCACAGTCATTTTTTCACTTTCCTCCTCAAGAGGACAGGGACAAGGAACTGTAATGAAAACTTAATGGATCAAGATAAAGACATGGATTATCACTCACCAGTTAACATCATGGGCAAAACAGGCTCAGCTTGGGGAAATTAGGTTAATTTATTACCAATGAAATTAGGGTAAGATATAAGAAGTAAACTCAAATCTTAAAACACCTTCTCCCCACCTGTCACTTCTTCCCAGTCACCACTTTTCTGCCGAGTTCTCTACCTCCTACCCCACAGCACTGCAAGGGCAGGGAATGGGGGGCTGCAGTCAGCTCACAACAAGTCCCTGCTTGTTCTTCCTCAAACACAGGTGCATCAGTGCTCGCTGTGTCCCTCTGCTCCTCTGTGGGTTTTCAGAGAGCAGAATGGAACTGGAGGAGTTCTTGCCCTGGCTGTGGCTCATGCCTTTACCTCATTTGAAGCCTGTGAACTGCTTCTGGTTTGGTTAAGGGATTGAGTGCATCTCTCAGAGACACCTAAGACATCTGAGACATCCACACTGAACTGGAAGATATGTCCAAGGATGTCACTGAAATGAAGCAAAATGCTTGGGCTAAGGCATTGGAATTACATTTTTTGAGATGCCTTTTCTTACATAAGCAGCATTTACATTTTACTAAGGCCTCTATTTTTCTGCTTGTAAATATGCAGATATTTTTTTACCACTTATGCTTTCACTAGCTTCTATTCATGTCAGAACAATAGCTGCACTAAAAATGCACTCAGAATAACCCCAAGGACCTCAAGAACTGAGCCTTCAATAGCAATGGTGTAAGTTGAAAGAGCAGAAGAAAGAGACAATATGAATTTTGTATGAATCCTGAAGAACTGTCACAGAAAACAGATAGCTAGGGACTAGCAGCAGATCATGCATATTAGGGAAAAAATCAGATTCTGGACATGGATATATTCTCCCTAAAATCTAATAGTCTATCTCAATGCATGTTGTTCAACCAGAACTTTCCTCAAGCGTTTCTACATTATATTTCATTATCATCAGCAGTGGGTATAGATAATTTTTTTTTTTCCAAAATATGTCCCTGGAGTTATCTTAGCATAATTTTCCTACTATTGCCAACACTTTATTTTCACGCTGCCATAGAACAGATAACTTTTATTAACTTCTTCACACACTCCTTATTTTTTCCTCTAATAAATCTCATTTGTTTTCAGTTCTTCAAGACAGCCCTAGTCTCTCTCCCTTCCACTTTCTTCTGTTAAACAGCAGGTTTCTCTAGGTAATCTGGGAGACTCTGCTAGTGACAATTATTTTTCTTTACTCAGACCTGTTACAGTTTATGAGTGGGATTCATTTTATCAAATGAAGACAGCTAAGAATTAGATTAATTCTTTTAGCTACAGATTAATATGCAAGTTCATGCTGACCTAGAGGCAAACCGAAGATCTCTTTTTAAAGAATTCCAAAAAAAGAGAGTTCTTTCCACCCTGTACAGATAGTACAATCTGTTATTCCCAGGCCTGCAACTGACTCCATAAAAATAATTCAGTTGATTTTATTCAGATTTATATTTCCAGCTGTTTGACCAGATATATAAAGTCATGAACACCAATATTCAGGGTATATATTTCATATCTATTTATGGCTTTCAATACATGTGACCTATTAATTGTTCATGCAATACATTTGTATAGCACTGGCTTCTTTTATTGCAGGAATCTCAGTCATTAATACTTTAAAAAAATATGAAAGTCTGTTTAAAATAATCTTTGTTTTGTTAATCTTTGGTTTTTCTCCCTTTACATATTGTAAAAGCTAGGCTTCCATACATTCCACAGAATTACTAGATATTCTTCAGTTTCAAGCAAAACATATTTATTGTATCCATTTGTTCCCTTATCTACCCTTTACTGTACATAGTCTGTAACCTTTGATGAATTTGTAGGTGGCAACCTTATCCCTTTTTTGCCTTTGTGCCACCAGATTAACCAAGCATAGTGCTTCCAATCTCTTCTCAAATAATGGACTTCCAATTTTCTACATTATCACAGAAGCTCTCTCCATCTGTCAGTTTAAATTCATCTCCTTTCAATATGAATGACCAGAGCACATATTTCAGAGGCTATCTCACCAGAATTTTGTATCATGGAACGAATATTGTACTAACTCAGCTGACAAATGCTAAGACACCATTTGCATTATTCCCAGCTGTGACACATTGGTACCTTATAGGACTGAATATGATACAGCTGCTTCAATGAGCCTGAATTTCTTGCCTCAGGTTTTGTCAGTGATTTTTCTTACTAGTTTCCAGTTACAAAACACAAAATTATGTACTTTCAAATGTTGCATTATTATGTCTATCTCTTTTCGTAATTCACCCATTTTTTTCTCCTGTGAGTATAAAGAGACATTTTTTTTAAAAATCATTAAAGTTGTGAAGCTAACCAGTCTGTCAGCTAGAACTGATTCATCAGTTACTCACCAGTTAGAGAAATGTACACATCTGTCCAAGTAACTTTCTACAACACAAAGAAGAATATCTTAGCCAAAATTTGCATTGAAAGTCTATGCAACATATTTTATTTTATAGAACAGAAGAGTAAACACTGTTGGAAGAAGTTTTTTCCTGCTTTGTTTGTGTTTTCTTCAACAACTCTATTCTGATTACTTTTACTTATTTAAGCAGTACATGTGTGGAATTAGTCCATTTTCCCCAAGATTACAATGATTTTTACATTTGCAACACTGGTAAAATTCCTTGAGGTATTCCTGATTCATGCATAAAATCTTTAATTTCACTTAAGAGTGATACCGACCTAACCTTTGAGAAACATTATTTCATTTGTCTTTCATAACATATTTGATATCAATAATATCTGCTATCTTCTCTCCTTTAACTAGAACCTTGATAATTTTGTAGTTCTGGTATTTTTTATCTTTTCTTATCTGACATGACACATAGTTTTCCAAATGGTGCTATATCAAAGTGCTTTGTTGAAGTTGAGCCAGACGCATGATTTACATTTTATTCCTCTGATAGATTCAAGCACATATACCCTATATTAAATACATGTGATATTCATATATATAAATATATATGTCATCAAGTAATCAGAACCCCCCTAAATTTTCTTTGAAATCTTTTAAATATTTTTTAATTTTTATTATATTCCAATTTGTCTTATGCTTTGTCTATGGAGATGATCAGATCCATATGCCTGCAGTAGTACAGATATTTTTTTCTTCAGTATAAATAACATATTAAATATTTATCACTCCCAGAGCAGAAACTAATATTCTTTGTTGGTTTGAATTAGGAAGCCTTAAAATTACCCCTTTGAAAATTTTCTAAGTATATAAATGTTCCCCTTACATTTCTTTCCCAAAACAACCTTTTTTAGAAGATATACTGTTGAGAAAATAATGTTGATTGGCATTAATTAGGTTGTTATCCTTTAACTTATTTCAAATAAATCCCAGACTTTACTAATTTTTCCAGGACAGCTGTAGATAGACATCGAAAGACAGCTAGGGTATTAACACTTCCAAGTAATTTTGCGTGCTCAGAAAAAGTAAACAATCATTACGGCTTCCAATTTCACAATTAGCTCTGAGTAAAGGACAATATAAATGTTTCACAGAGGAGGCAGATTCCGAATATATCAGATACTTTTCTCTCCAGATTTGAAATGCCTATCACCTTTTATTAAGATACTTCATATAAAGTTCCAAGACGCATTAAAGACACATTAACATAAAGATGTATGAAAAATCTCTGTATTCTCTTGAAGTCTAGAAACATTTTTGTGTTTCAAGACTACTTGTTCAAAGGGTACGGTGGTAACTTTTTCATAGTCTTTTTTTAGGACAAGATAGTTGAATTCCTTTAAGTCAAGAAGCTGTTGAATTGAAAAAGGAAAACATTTTTAGAAATTTTCTCTTTGTTCTAAGACTGAGATTAGAAGAGATATTTTGAAAAGTGTTGACAAACTTGAATGAAAGGACCTGGATTGTTCTGGAAGAAGTAGATTGACAGGTAAAGGTTGAAAGATTTTTATGAGAGCTAAGAGAGATTCTCAGACTAAAATTAATGAATGGCTAAAAGCTGTGCATCCAGTATGTCAGGCTTCTTCTATTAGTGAAATATCTATGCCTCAGTATATGACTGTGTCTGTTCAAAACACACATAACTTATGCATACTCACATGCACGGAGTGGCCATTCCACCAGCCTCTGAAGGTAAGATACATTGACTATAGTCATGGCATGGAGTGTGACAGCGTGCCTCTCTCCCCCTACCCCTTGCTTAAGCCATAATCACCACTGGTGTTTTGACAGCCATACTCAGCAGACGGCACCATGATGCACAAGGGCTGTCTAAGACATTGACTCAGATGTCTCAGTAGTACACAAATAAGTCAATCATGTTACTTTGCAAATAGTGACAGCTCAGGGCCTGCTCAGCTCTCCTGCATAGCAGGGGCCTCATGCTGTCACTTCACCTTGAGTAGGGATGCCTCTCAAGGTTACTCCTAGAGGCTAAGAAATTCCTTGCTACAACAGATACTTGGTAAGTGATTAATAGTGTGCTAAAATTTGAAATCTTAGCTAAGTGATAGATATGATTCATTGTGCATATAGAATCCTTTAGACATAAACTGTTGACCAAGTCCCGGACTAAGTGTGCCCCTTGACTCTTCTCTAAGAAGGAAAAGGTGGGCTCTTTCTGAACCTCATGACTCAACTGAAGGTTGTCCCTGACATTTTTATGTGACCCTATCTTCTATGCAGTAAATTACCAAATGTACCTTCCCATCCAATCTTGTTAAACCACTGTTACATTAATTACTGAATTTTCTTAATTAACACACTACTTTATTGAAGTATATTGTTGCTTCCCTCTTACTAGTGAAGCATCTCACTCCATTTGCAAAAGTTTATCAGGATCTTTATAAGTATGCTTTTCTATATAGCTATAAATATATAGCTGAAGCCACATTAGATTACTTAGTAATTTGCATTCAACACTTTTAACTTACTCAGTAACACCACTGATCTGTGCCGTAAGGTCCACAGACTGTTAAAGGAATATTTATTCTGAAAAAACTTATGCTTCCATAGAAGATAAGACTAAATACAGCATATTTGAGAAGTAGCCTATTAAGCATTGCATAGTTTGAAAAGATTGCACTTTCAAGGAAAACTTTGTCTCATTACTTTGAATATTTCTGGCAATCATTCATAAAGCCATGTGCATATTGAATTTGACTGCTGTTTGAAATATTTCAAAGATGTGTTAATTTCATTTACAATGAACTGAGCACCAGTGATAGTTAAAAAGGTTTTTCTAGACTTCCTTTTATAAGAAATCAATCAAACAAACAAACAAAAAAATATTTTCTATTAATTTGTTTATTTTCCTGTATCACAGATCATGTAGTGAGCATCAAGAATAACAGCATCACTTGAGGTGTAATGTCAGAATATTTTACCTGGTAGCAAGTTATGTAAAACATTTAACATACACTGATAATAGGAAAATCATACCAAATCTAAATAGATTCAGGTCATAATAAAATACTTGATGCTTTTTTTGTCAGGATGTGTACAAAGAAATGAAACAAATAAACTCTATCTTTTCTCTATGAATAAAATTCTAATTATAGAAGTGTTTTTATAAATACATCTCTTTACTATGTCTTTTTTATGAAAATGTCTTCAGCTGGATTTTATTATCTCAGTTATTTTACAATGAAATTATTGTAGTAAAGAGACATGATATTGGAATAGGTATGCTATACAAAGACAATAACATTTAGAAAATAAATCTTCTGGTGTTAATCCTTTGGCAAGTCTTATGAATAGTAACACTTAAATTGCATTTCTGATGCTTTTGAGTAACCATCAATTCTTACATAAATCACATAACTTATGGAAATTTTGAAATATGTGGAAATATGACTGCATTTACGCACAGAAGCCAATACAGCTGTTATCTATGTCCATGAATTACAGGCACTTCATTCTGAAAAACAGGCACTTAAAATATTCCCTTATGAAACAATTTAAATGGCATCCTATTCCAATCAGTCTAGAAATTACTTTCTACCTTTTTATGATATAAAAAAAATATGCAGATTTGTTCATTTTTCACCTCTTCATAAGTAATTGGAAGAGTCCTGTGTCTCTAGACCTACACTTTACCATCTGTTACTTTATTTTACATAAAACCCATCATGTTAAGGTAATTAAATAATTTGGCTTTCTATAAGAATGTTTAAAGGCTTTCTGTTTTTCTCTTAAGTGGCAGAACACAATTCTGCAAAAATAAAAAGAGGGAAAAAGATCTCAAAAATATCATTTGTCAGGAGCTGGGTTTCACTTGATTCAGTAGTATTTCAGCCTCCATAAACCACTACTCTTATAAACTTACTATTCTCCACCATTCAAATCTTGGTTCTTCTAACATTCTACTGAGTCAACAGTGTGACATGACCACCAGAAGGGTCAGGTCTGTCCTGAGGTGCATCACTTGCTGGTCAAGGGAGGTGATTTTCCTGATCCACTCTGTACTATTACAACCTCACTTCAAGTCCTTGTGTTCACTTTTAGGTGCCTCAACATAAGATATACAACTATTAGAGAGTGTCCAAAGAAGGGCCACAAGGATGGTGAAGGGCCTAGAGGAGAAGCCGTACGAGGAGTGGCTTAGATCACTTGGTCTGTTCAGCCTGGAAAAGAGGGGAGACCTCTTCATCTTCTACAGGAGTTTCTGCATGAGGGGAAGGTACTGATCTCTCTTATGACCAGTGATAGGACCCAAGGTAAAGGCATGAAGCTGTATCAGAGGAAGTTTAGGTTTGATATTCGGAAAAAGTTCATCATCCAGAGGGTAGCTGGGAACTGGAACAGGCTCTCCAGGGCAATCTCACGACACCAAGCCTGACAGAGTTAGAAATGTTTGCAATATCTTATCAAGCACATTGTGTGATTCTTGGGGCTGTCCTGTTGTCCTGGTTCTGGCCAGGACAGGGTCAATTTCTGCCGTAGCCAGAAGGAGGCATGTCTAGGACATTTTGAAATAGCCAGAAAAACATAATTCCTATTCAATATGCTATGTTCCAGCTCTATAGGGAGTTTATATTTTTTGCATTATCTTTTTTATAAGTAACACAGTCAAAATTGACTTAGACTTTAAAGAAGTAGTAATCACAGTATTACTTCCATAGTATGGAACCAGCTACATATAAGTTCTGCTTCTCTAAATCCACAATTCTTGGAAATCTGACAAGATCAGAAATGTGTAGGACAAAGCAATTTATGAAAGAATTAAATCATTATATCTAAATTTTGTAACTACTACAGAATACAAAGGATCAAATTGTTTAAGACCAAAAATTTGTACTTAAACTTGGAGAGACACAGAATTTTCTTTTTTCACTCAATTATCTCAGTCTTCCTATTTTTGCAAATAGGAAGACTGAGATAATTGTTTCCATATAATCACTGCAATAAGATGATGCTTTTTCATGTC
The DNA here is from genome assembly GCF_021018805.1 of Prinia subflava. Taxonomy (NCBI): domain Eukaryota; kingdom Metazoa; phylum Chordata; class Aves; order Passeriformes; family Cisticolidae; genus Prinia; species Prinia subflava. Next base: position 61,497,232 of record NC_086249.1, read on the forward strand.
TATTCTCTAAAATACACAAAATATAGGCCTCCATGACTGGCTATTTATCTCAAGTTTTGACTTTCTGTCCACTGAAATCTTTGCTCAGTCTACTTACAATTTTTACCATCTAGACAACACAGCAATCCAGTTGACAGGTAGTTAATTGTTCAGATATAAGTGAGCTTTTACACAAATACTTCATGGTTTTTTTTTTTTTAATTGAATGAAAATCCAATTAAATCCAAACGAACTAAACAAATCCAAAGAGCTTTTAACAGCACAAATGAATTAGAATAGTATAATCAATTTGTTTAACTTTGTAAAAGAGCTAAATCATGCCTAAAGAAGGTCCACTTCTTCATACTTTAAAAAATAAGCTCTCATAGATTTATAATGAACAATTAAGTATTCACAGTGAACTATATTTATTATTCTTTTTAATCCCAGATAGTGGGCTTTCAAAATACTGTGAAAGGATACAGTAAAAGAGGAATTTTATAGATTTTGTTTAAATTCATGATACTTTTAAGTATCAAGTCGGCTTCATGGATGATGTCAACAATGCCAATTCCTTCTTAAATCAGAATACTTAAATTCAAACAAATAGTTTGAATTTAAGTATTCTGATTTAAACAAGGCACAGCTGCATGCTCCTGCTCAATCTAAAATAGAGTCTTTGGAACTTTATTCTCTAATATTACTTGTAGTCCTTACCCTTTCTCCTCCTATTTTCCTACAGTGTTCACTAATTTTGTAGCAAAGACCTGCGTTCTTTAGTTGCTTTGGCCATCAGTTGAGAAAGTGAATCGTGTGAGAACTTGTCTCTTTTAGTTTTATAAAATTTCCCAAAATGACAAGACAACAAACAAACAAACAAACAAACAAAGTATAAGCCCATAGGCCAGCTATTCTTCAGAAGTACTTAAAACTCTTTTTGACAACTACACCCTCAGAAACAAGCCTGAAAACTCTTTAGAATATACACTAGCAATCTGATTCACCTTTTCCTTTGGAGATCAGAACAATTAAGTATGTCTGAACAGTTTTTGTTACCCCACACCTTCATGCCTATGAACATAGAGACCACTAAAAGGTCCCTGGGCTTCATGTGAATCACCAGAGAGATTTGACCTTACTCTGGTGTGCTCACACTGACATATTCCTTCAGACAGTCGGCCGAGCTGTCTGATTACAAGCACTGTGAGAAGGGTAGATCACAGACTCACAGAATCTGCTAGTTTGGGAAAGACCTTTGAGATCAAGTCCAACCTATGGTTTAGCACACTGCCATGAAGGTATTTTTTTGTGGCCTTGAACCTTTTAAACACTTTGTAGATTACTCTAGTGACCTTAACCTCATCCTGTGACAGTAATTCTGAATCATCCAGGTTTGCATACTCCATACTATTCACCAACATATCAAAAACTGTAAGAATCAATTTTAAGAATTTTAATTCTCTTCTTTTGTGATTAAGCAAAACATATCTGCTTGGGCCTGCTTGAGCTTTCAATCAGACTTCCAAGAATTTTATTTTGGAGCTAAGCAATATTTCTTACATATCTTAGTTTTATAAATCCAAATAAAGAAATGCAAAGACAAAAAAAAAAGTAAAATTACTTTTTATATTATTTTAATCTGTTTCATATTAGTTCCCATTTTCTATTTAGTTTATGTACCTAGTCTACATTCTCTAATAGCTTATTTTAAGTGTTTTTTCAGAAGAAAAATCTGTAGATTTTTAGGTTAGAAACAGAAACACACTCAAGAGTGTTTACTGATTCCTGGACCCTATACACATATATTGACATAAGACTGAACACACAATCTGGCCAAAGGACCATGTAGTCCTCTCTGGTGTTCATAACAAGGAGAATAACTAAATAGCCTTGTAAACCACATACATAGCTAACAGAAACTTCATTTGTCTCTGTGCTTGAAGATAAACATTATTTACTGATGGAAGAAATATTCAGACAGTATAAAAGTATCAGAAATGTTAAAGAACTGATGATAGGAATAAAGGCAATTATTTAAAAAGAAACAAATAAGTTTGATTATGATATATTCTTGCTTGTTCTCAAGAGATTATATTCATAATTTATAAAATTTTATGTCTTAAAGTACATGCCACAAATATATGTTAATCAAAGGAATCCACCAAAAACACTGATTATGAGCTAGGATATATGATTTTTTAAAAGTTATGTAACAAATTGTCTTGATCTAAAAGATGAACATGACAAACTGGCTAATAGAAAAAAGATAGCTTTAAACTGGTTGAGTGACTGTGCCTTACACCTTTTCATGTTAAAACAGATTTCAATACGCACTGTAAGATCTCTCATATTAGAAAGCCCAGGTTTTTTTGATTTTTAGTTTACCTTAAGATATCCATAAAATGTAAGTCCCCCCTTCACACTTATCATATGGACTCATGATTTTAAGATTGTTTCTCTCCTGCCTTGTATGTATCAAAAACTTAAGATGTTGTTCCATAACTCTTGCAGTTGAAGTTGATTCCATTCAGAAAGCATGGAATATTGACGTCTTTGAGGAAGGTGTCTCAAGACAACAGTTTGAGTAATGCTGTATTTTCCCTTTGTTTTCAAGTTGCCATTTGTACAAATCTTAAGCGTAGTTTGAACAACTGTTTTGTGAACTGTGGGGAGAAAAACAAACTTTCTACTACACATGGGTAGAGTTTACAAACAACAGCTTCAGAAATAAGTAGTTCTATGTTCTGCTTTCAGATATGACCAGAATAAAGCAATTCTTCATCTAGTCTTTTTTGTTTGCTTGTTTCTGTTGACCCCAGTCAAAATACTCTGTGGGCTATCTAAATTCTCTTCTGAGCCATCAAAAGTTATCTATGAGCTGTAACTTCCAATAAGTGATAAATATCTGTATAGCTGAATGTTTTCTTGCCCCCCATTGTTGTTTAGGAAGGGTATTTTCCAATTTGGTGCTCCCAGTAAAACCACTTGGTCCCTGCTCTCGTTCCCCCCATCCCCAAGTTGGGTTTGGGTTGAAGAGGACAACTGGAGGCACAAAAGGTAAATCATGGGTTGAGATTTAAAAAAAAAAAAAATTACTGGAAACAGCAGTGATATAACAAACAGTAAGAGCAAAAATATCAATGACAAAGTGTACAAGATTCACACGTTCTTATATCTAATTAGAATCGTTATTTGATATATAGCAATATATTTTGATTTGCAGAAAAAGTAAAAATTAATTGGTTTCTTAGCTCAATACCAGGTCTACATTCACAAGTTTATCCAATTAAAAGACTTCTTCACAGTGAAAATATGGAATTTGAGATCTTACCACAGAAAGAATTTGTGAAATGTATTTATGTCAGCTAACACCTGTAAGTAGTGTCTGACTTCAAATATTATCAGTACGGTATGTGTGTGTGTGTGTCTGTAGTCCAGCTCTCCAAAGCAGGAAGATAATTGCACATTAAGTCTAAACTAATAAGGCTTTTCCAGTTGTATGGATTTCAGCCTGAGCATGTCACTGCAGGATGGTGCTAGAGATGGGAGTATGGGGAGCGACATCTGCTGAGTGGGAGGAACTGTCATATGGCACTGAAGCAACCGTGCTGGAAATGGCAAGAAGAAATGTTCATATGCAGTGAAAAAAGATCGGATCATTGTTTTAGTGTTTAGTTTCCCTTGCTGTCTCTCAAAAGTGCAACTGAAACTATGTGGATTTAGGTTGAATATTGCTTTCAGTCTTGGCAAAGTATTTATACACATGGACACTATATTGAAAAATATTATTGAAGAACAAAAGAAAAATTACAAGAAAAAAGAAATAACCTTAGTAAAGGAATATATTTTTTATGTTTGATTGGGAAACAGAGTTGTGGTGGTTGGACCTGGTTGGATGCCAGGTGCCCACCAAAGCTGCACTGTCACTCCCTCTCCTCAGTGGGACAAGGGAGGAAAAGTATAATGACAAGCTTGTGGGTCAAGATGAAGACAGGGAGAGACCACTCAATCAGTTACCACCATGACTAAAACAGACTTGACTTGGGGAAACTAGTTTAATTTGTTACCAATCAAATCAGAGTAGGATAATGAGAAATAAAATCAAATCTTACAAACACCTTGCCCCCCCCCACTTCTTCAAAATATTACCATGTCAACCCAATACAAGAGTACATAATAGTCTCATGGGAAAGAATTGATCTTTGTGCACTGAAAATAAGAACTCATGCTTGTATTTATGTGCAAAGCAAAACTAGAAAATAATGTATGAAGTCTCAAGCTGAAAGGCTCATATTTACTATTTTTATTATGTTTGTATTTTCTGCCTACAGAACAGTTAGATGTCTTTCCCTTAGTAGCACCTAACAGATATGCAACATTTTGTATAATGATTTTGGAAAAGCATCTTGTTGCATATATTGATTATTAAATTAATTTCAAGGTATTAATGGAACCATGAAAAGTATAGACTGAGAAATACTGCCATGTTACTGTGTCTATGTGTTACTTATTTGTCCTTAAATGAAATTCACACCCTAACAAACTGTAACAGAACTGCGAATCAAGTACCTAGGTCTATAGTGAATATTTACTATGATGTCTCTGTTAGATATGAAATGTAGCTCCTCATTTGACTTCAGGCTGATGTGTGATTGCACCAAGCAGTGTGAGTCTCTCCTCTCTTCCAAATCATGCCTGAACCCTTCTTTTACAGTATCTGCTCCTGTGTCAAATTACCTTTCTCATCCAAGAAAAGGAAATTCTTGCAAAAAAAGGAATTAGCTTTCACATTCATAAAATAAATTATGAAATTCATTTGTGGCCACATGAAAATAAACAGAGGTGAGTGGGTGGTAAACAGGATTGGTCTCAGCAGCTGGCAGTGGGCCTAAACGTTTGAGCCAGTTATAGATGGAGTATTACTAAGTGGGAAATTAAAATTAATTTCACCAGACTGCTAAAGAGCTAGATTATAAAAGTCAAAAGGAAGAGAATTTGAGGACATACTGTTCCTCTATTTGTCTCTTTTTCAATGAAATTAGTCTGAAACATCACTCATTTAACAGGTGAATAAATCCAGTTATTGACCAAAAAAGAGAGAACCTTTTCTTAAGCTTTTCAGGTACTCCTAAATACATGGGGTTTTTTTACAGTTACATTTCCTATGTGGATGTTAAAAGTTATACCTTACTTTTGAAAATTTTGTCTAAATGCTCTAAATTTATCCTTTGCATATTGTGTGAGACTGAGGAAGGAGTGATTTGTCTTTAATAAAAAATAAACGGGAAATCAACCTAAATGGTTGGGATGAAAGTAATTTCTACTAAACTTAGATTTGTGTAGATGTGTATGTTTATCTTGATGTGTTCACTCAATAGACATATATTTGCATATAGCATCATTTTCTATAGATCTGTCTTGTTATTCACAGTTGTTTGGCAAAGTCATGGTCCTGAATAAAGTGGATAAAGGTTCTCAATGAATTATTTAAAACTGATACAACTTTGAAAATCAGTTGTAAATACATGTCTGTATGTTCTGTCTCAAAGAAAGCATAGGGAAAATACAAAATGGGCTTGGCATTACAGTAGATATAATTAGGAAGATTTATTTTAAGAAGAAAAAAAATGTAATTAAAATTTTGAAATTAAAAGCACCTATAAATATCAGTCCATGTGCAAAGTGATCTGCAATGGAGCAACATCTTGGTAAAGAGCTAAGGACGATGCTTTAAGAGGCTTCTTTGATTAATAATTTTGGTAGTGGTGGTTTTAGTAGTGAATGAAAACAGCTTCATCTATTTGATTTGTTCTTATTTCCTTTTTCGGGGCAAGGCTCTGTTGTATTACATCTTGATGAGAGAGCAAAAGCATTGTCTGAAGAATGATTAAATAAGGGCCAATTCTGTTCAAAGCTGTCTTGCATCTCCTTGGATTTAAGTCTCTGAAAATGTTCTCCTTGCATCTACATGGTCTTTCTGATTTTGATGATGTAAACTATTTGCCAAAGCATGAAGTGACTAAGTACTTGTTTAAGTCCCAATTGTTTCAATTACTAAATGAAAAGAAACTAAATGGCTAAAAAAATATATTTCTGCATAACAAAAGCACATTACTCATATGGCTAGAATATAAATCACAGGAATAGTCTGCTACATCTTCCCAGAAAGGATGGAGTAGAGCCAGTATGTCTAGCTTAAGTACTTAAACTTAGTTTCTCAGATGTGTCTCTAGAGGACTTAAAGACAACCACATTAATTAACTTTTACATGATGAAAACAGCACTTGAATTAAAAACAAAAACAAACCAAAAAAACCCCCAAAAAACCAACCAACCAACCAACCAAACAAAAAAACAACCAAAAAACCAAACCAAAACCAAAAACAATAAACCAACACAACTAGTAGCAAAACATCCATCTAAGCATCTGAAGTTTAGGCACAAGGTAATTGTCTACTTAATTTTATCCATATTTTAACATTTCTTATGTGGCATATTGATACTGAATTTCTGAATACAGCTAGCTGGTTTATGCTATAAAACAATACGGTATTTTTAATTAAAAGAAAACAAGCAACATCCTCACATCCACCAGCATTTACTCCAGAGTTATTTGAGTAATATAGTAGGGAATTTTGTATTTGTAATTAACTAAATTTATGCTTGAAATTTCTATAATTTTATTTGAAATCTCCAGTGTTATTTGAAGAGGTTCAGTCATTCTGAAAATCAGACTGGTTACTCAGTAAATGTGATTTACCATGGGTTCAACAGCCTACAGGTATGTCCAGTCTAGTGCTGTGTATTGTGCAGAAATGTCTCAGCTAGTTACAAAGGAACTAGTTATGAAATCAGAAATGTATCAGCTCTGGGCTAAACACAGCCCTTCTGACCTGACTATACTGTTTATATGCCATGAGTTCGTATCCTTAAATAGTTCCGTGGTAACTCGTGCAAACCTACCAGTTCAACCTATTAATGTATCTCTAGTCAGTGCCCCATTTTCTGGTGCAAAAATATGCAAAACTCAAGCATTGGTAAAAATAGACTTCATAAAAACTTTTGCACTAAATGGTTTAAGCTTTTGTACAGACTTAATTGAACATATTCATTGTTAGATGTCCTCATTGGCCATAGCACTGCAGAGGTGAAAAACAGGGTCAGAACTTTATATCCTGGATTGATTTGAAAATGCAAAATTAAAGGAGTTTAAGAGATTACTAAATTATTAAATATGCAGGGTTTCATCTATAGTGCCTGGGAAGAGCTAGCCTCTTCCATGAAATTCCACAGTCTATACAGGGATTCTAGTCTCAATATATAGAAGAATTACACCATATAAGTACTGAAGTAAACATGATGTCAATCTACAAATGAGTGTTCAAATGTTAATAAGATATAAGACAATTAAGACAGACCTGTGAGATAATAAGAATTCTTTTTTTCCACAGAAATATATAACTAGTAATCTATATATTGTCTTACTTTCCGAAGATGTAACTAAGTTTTAAATTCATAATTTACAACTCAAAGTGCTAAGTATTTATATTTGTCTATAAAAATACATTTCTTCTATCAAAAAATAGGTTATTTATGAGAAGATGATGGTTATTGAAGCAGCTATACATACGAACAACTCACCTGCAAACTATTTCCCGGTTATTAAATATAGTGAAACATTGATCTCCTAGAAAAATGAAAGGATCATTTTTAATTGTAAAAATTCAATTGAGATTTTTTTTCAATTGAGTATTTTTTTTCTTAAAAAAACACCCCTTTTTAAATAATATATGAATGTATTCATTCAATAATATAGTTGTTTAACACTGTTAGGATTTTTCATTATCTCTGAGTTAGGGTTTTTTCACTTGTATTTATTTGGATTTTTCTTTTTTAATTTCATTCTGTTGTTGCTTAATTGATGGGAATAAATTTTGTCTTAGATTATCCTGGAGGAGCTTAGTATATTTGAGGTAAAAAAGAAAGTAAAGTCTAGATTATAAAGTTATTTCTCTGAATCAAGAAACTGATGACCCTGACTGTTGAGCAACACCATGAACAAGAGAGTCAGAATGCTCAAAGTGAGTGTCACAAAGTGTAGCTGAAATTTTTACTAGCACTTTGCTCAAACAAGCATGGATGCATCTCCATTTTGTGTTTTCTTTCTTAGAGAGTGAGTTACAAATCTACAGAGCAAGCTCTTTCAAAAACAGCTGATTAGAAATAAAGAGTAATTGAGGTTTTTGCACACAAAAAAATTGCTTACAAACACATTTTTTTTCCTGTTAATGCTTTTTAACAGCATGCTAGGTAATTGTTACTTTACATATGCCCAGTGAAGCAATTCCTGAAATGTTCTTTTTCTTTTCTCTATTATAACTATTTTACTATGTCTAGCATAAATGCTACTTTTTTAAAGACAGCACAATAGCCGCCTAATAACTGAAAACCAAGATATCAAGTCCTAAGGCTCTAGTATTTAGGTTCTCTGAATAACTAACAGAGGGAGAGATTCATACAAAAGGCTGTTTTCCTCTAAGTAAAATAAGAGACTTTAATGGGAAAAAATATAATTAATATAAATAAATATAATAAATATAATAACTGTGTTTCCTGAATTAAAGAGGTTTCCTAGATGTCTAGCTTTACTTTCCATTACCATTTTAAGAAAAATAAACTCACTCTCTGGAAGTTCTTATCAGTCTTTGACTAGAAGGAATCTAATTCTTTTTTTAAGTGGAATAAGTCTCCACATAATTCAAGTAGCTGCTCCATTTAAGATTTTGTTTTAGGCACTACTAGTTGCTGGGTTTAGGACTCTGATGTTCTTTCATGTTCTTAATTTTTTCTTCCTTGGCCTTTACTTAAAATGTAAGTGAAAATTCTATTGATAATAATGAGTTTTGTGGGTTTTTTGAATTTGAGGATTTTAGGGTTTTGTTTGTTTCCTCTTTTTAGTTCAGGTGTAATAAGGATATGGAAAAGGTGTTTACAGGTGTACTTAGGAGATCCTGGAGGGACATGGCTCTGTGTTTCTGTGTAAAAAGCTCTTAACCTCACAAGAACTGAAAAGCTATCAAGACCAAGTGAAAGACCATCAAGAACTCTACTGATAGAACATTCCTAGAATTCAGGTTAGTATAAAATAAACATCTGTTCACCAAAAATATTTTAATTTACTGCATGTACTGATCTAAACAATGCACTTATATTGCATATGCTAACCATCAGTCTGTCACTGTTTGCCTTAGTAAGCTTACTAGAGTTACTCAACTAAGCTTAGGACACTGTTACCTAGACTTGTGTTACTAGATGAATGTCAGAACACCAACAAAAAAAGGGTTATACTCTTTGTTTAAAGACTTCCAGATGAAGCTGCAAATCACATAGAGACACACTCATTAAATAGGTTATAAAGAGACTTCCAAGAAAGGCACATGACTTGACCTAGAGCTTTTTTTTCTTTTGGTCTGCTTCTTTTTTCTGTTTCTGATGATAAGTTACCCATGAATAAAAGGAAATATTTGCTTTCTGAAATGCAGGAGCTCGATGACCTCAGTGAATACTTTCTGTGCCATAACCATGCAGACTCTAGTGATAAAGACCCAGTCCTGGATAGTTCTGCTGTAATATATAGTATAATCTATGGGCCCCTAGAGACAGAATGGAAGTGCTTCTCCTGTGACATGAAGACTGTGTCAGTACAGAGGTGAACACTGGCGTAGCTTAGAGGGGTTCGATTTCATAGTAGTTTAGTTCTAGTTTCAGTCTACAATTAAAACACACCTAACAGAGAACTAAAACTCTAAGCTAGGTATCTAAATTTGTAACACTGTCAGTAGAGATTAAGACCTTGGCTCACCAAACATGGATTTTGAAGGTCTTCTGGTATATGACAAATACACATGACCTTAGAAGTTATGATGAAGTTCACCATAAATCTATATCCTCTCTGAGAGGAATCTGGAAGTCAGGATGGATGGCTTTGTTATATTAAATGGCTCCTGATGTCTATGTTAAGGTTACTACATTGCAACTTTACAAGTTTCATTAACTGTATTCTTTAGACCTTAATTTAAAAAAAAATAAAAGAAAATTTAATCATCTAGACTATGTGTACTCACCCAACATCAAATATTTTCTCTTGAACTAAATCTCATGCCCACTACTTTATCCAGTTGCCTGAACGCAGAGGTAGAACTATTTGAGATGTCCCAAGGAGATTTCTCAGCCCACGGCAGTTAAGGCGGGAGGAACTTAAGCACAGACACACACTGGCAAGGATCTCTGTGCTTCTTTGCAAGGATTCTAGTGGAAGGTCAGTTCTAATCATAACATATATAAGCCTACATAACATAAATACCTAATATGGCTTTAGTTCACAGTAAGTGCCCCAGAGGCTAAGAACCAAGCTGATTCTTTTGGACGTTGTATGTGCACTGGCTGTGGAATTGATGATAGTGTCCTCTATGCCTGTTTGACCCAGAGGGATGTTTTTTTTACTGTCTTTAAACTTTTTCTAGCATACCACTGCTTCTTTATCTTCATTAATCAGAAAGAAAGCCTAAAGTGACTTGGTCAGACTAGTCATCTGCACTATAAATATCTGCATCTAGTCAAGAGTTTTTTCATCCTTCAATTCCCTTTATAGCATATATTATCTTTAACAAATTGTTTGTTTTTCCTAAAATAGGTACCTTATAATGGTAATATGAATTCTTTGAGAGCATTCTTTTTGTCTTGGTTAATGACAAGTGTATCCAAACAAATTGTTCAATCATAATTATTTGTACAACACAAGATTCTAAAGCTAGATGAGACAAACATTCTCATTGTTCTGATATTTAATAGAATCAATCTGTCATAATACAAGAAATGTTTAAAATTTAATAGTTTGAGTTTACAATTTGATATCACTGTACAGATAGATTTGTATGGTGAAGAAAGTTATGTAAAAGGAAAGAAGCTGAAGATTTTGAAAAAAAAGAGTTGTTTGATCTACTTGGTAAAATTTTAAAAGCTGAAGGTTTTTCTAACATTTCAAAAGCTCTTTTCAAACAAGGATTACTAAATGCATAAGAATGGTCAAAGAATCATTCATAGGTTTCATCTGGCAGCCAATGATGACATTCAAAGTGCTATTCATAAAATCAAATCTCTGTGCAAACAATAGTTTACAACATAGTTTAACTAGTTGACCTAAAGATAACACATTTACAGGGGAAGATTTTTGAATGTATTTACACGTAAATGCAAAAAAGACTAGGATGAGGAGTTATTTCTAACCAAATTTTTTAAATTTTACACAAGGTAACGTTCCTAAATCCATTAAAAAAATTTATGTTTAAGAGCCTTAAACATCCAACACTTCGTAAATCCAAGAAGATATGTATTTTCTTGTCTAGGTTCAAATTATGTTTAAAAGCCTAAATAAATAACTGTGTGTGGATAGTATGAATTGTCATAGTGATGTAGACATCAGTGCCTGTTTATACCAATTAAAAATTAAAAAAAATAAAAATACATATTTATACATACAAAATGTACATAATAAATACATTTCATTTCATTAAAAAAAAAATGAAGGAAGAATTTATAGTAGGCTAGTTGATGGATGAAGACCAAACTCTGGAAAAGTGGAGGATGGGGTGCAGGGCTGGAACATCTAGGGAGAATGTATTAGGAGAGGCTCACACTTCCCTGCAACAATTGTTGCAGCTGTAACCATGTCAAGTGACAGTACATGAATGCATATGACCTGAGAAATATGATGGCAGTTTTGGATAAAACTGGCAGAGAAAAATCAGGTGGGAAGGTGGTGCTATGTGCAAAAGAGCAGCACAAATCCACAGTTTTGCTACTGAGTGGATGATGTCAGAGAATTTATGGACCAGGATCTTAGGGGAGCCCAGTTAGTCTTCTCATGCTTCCCTGCCACTGAGTAGGCCAGGACTGCACAAGAAGTTGTGAGGGGACAGAGCCAGGAGAGCTGAAGAAGCTGACCAGAAGGATATTGCATACCATTTGGCATCATGCTCAGCAATAAATACTGGGGGAAGAAGAAGGAAGGGCATGGCATTTGATGCCATTGCGTTTGCTTCTCAAGTAACGTACATGTGACAGAGCCCTGCTTTCCTGGATGCCATTGAACACCTGCCTGCCCATGGGAAGCAGTGAATTAATTCCTTGTTCTGCTTTACCTATTGAACTGTCTTTATCTCAACTCTGGGCTTTCGCATTTTCATCCTTTTGATTCTCTCCCCCATCCCACTTTGGGGGAATGAATAAACAGCTGGGGCTTAGCTGCCTACTAGGGCTAATCTTCAGCAGCTGACAACATTGTGAAGCTGCTTTCAAAATGGAAAAATGGAAATTTCACATCTATTTTCAATAAGAAAAAAGGAAGAAATATCTGGGAAATGAAATTATAATCAGCTTTACCTCATTACGCAGGAAGATTTTTAATCAAATCCTGCTGTAAGTCATTTACACCTACATGAAGAAGGAAATTGGGAACAGGCAGCATGTATTTACCAAAGCTTCTTTGGCAGCCTGATGGTCTTCACTGGTGAGGTGTCTGACTGTGTGGGTGTGGGGAGAGCCATGTATGTAAATTACTTTGATTTTAGCAATATTCTCACAGCCAGCCATAATATATTTGCAGCCAAATCTGCTGAAATTTGACAAAATTTGCAAAGTTATGTCTTTGGAATGGAGTAATCCCATATTTCCATACACTCATAATATTGTCAAATGGCTAGAGAGCAGATTTCCACAGGAGTACCTCGGTATCCCTGTGGCAAATTAAATCAGCACAGTAATCCCCATGACAAAGAAAGCCAAAGATACATTGTGCTACATTAGCAAGCAAGTAGACAGCTGGTCAAAGATGCTACTCCTTTCTGCTTGATATTGTGTGTGAAATTGCTTCTCAAGTATTGTGTCCAGTTTGGAACTTCCCTTTACAAGGAACACACTGAGCAACCAGCAAGTTTGTCTTTAAAATGATTTGGTGATAGGAGCATGATGTATAAGAAGCAGTTTTGTTGATATCTTCTTAGAGGTCCACAGTGGAAGCTCAAGAGGGAACGTACACATCTGTGAAGTGGGGTTTTTTTAGGGCTCAGTATTGGGACCAGGCCCTCTCAAACATATCTCTTGGCAATATGAACAGTGGGATTGAGTGCACCACCACCAAGTCTGCAGACAACACCAAACTGTGTGATGTGATCAACATGAGAGGGGTAAGAGATGTCATTAAGAGGGACCTTGACAGGCATGAGAGTGGGCCTGTGCAAAAGAAGTTCATTTTATGAAGTTCAAGTGGGCCAAGTGCAAAGCCCTGCAATGTGGATCAGGGCAATCCAAATCACAAATACTTGCTGGATGGACAATTGATTAAAAGCTGCTCTAAGGAGATCTGGGGAATGCTGGTGTACGTGAAGCTTGGCGTAAGTCAGCAATGCATGCTTTCAGCTCTGAAAGGAAATTGTGTCCTGGGCTGTACCAAAAGAAATGTGATCAGAAGGTCAAGGGAGGTGATTCTGTCCCTCTGCTCCACTCTGATGAGACCCTGTCTGGAACACTGTATCCAGCTCTGGAGCCCCAGTGGACCTGCTGGACCAAGTCCAGAGAAGGACCACAAAGATGGTCAGAGGGCTGTAGCATCCCTCTAATGAAGACAGGCTGAGAGAATTGAGATAGTTCAGTCTAAGGAAGACTTTGGGAAGACCTTACATCCACCTTCCAGCAACTAAAGGGAGCTACAAGAAAGGCAGAGAGAGACTTTTTACCAGGGCATGTAGTGATAAGATAAGGTGGAATGGCTTCAACTGGAAGAGAGTAGGTTTAGAAATATACAGTAGGAATAGGTTCTTTACTGTGATGGTGGTGAGACGCTGGAACAGGTTGCCCAGAGAAGCTGTGGATGCCTTATCCCTGGAAGTATTCAAGGACAGATTGGATGGGGTTTTGAAAAACATGATCTACTGGGTGGCATCCCTGCCCATGGCGTAAGGTTTGCAACTTGATGATCTTTAAGGTCTCTTCCAATACAAACCCTTCTATCCTTCAATTAATTAATTTTAAGTGAACATACCTATGTATGTTAGTATATTGCAGGTATCTTTAGAACAATAAAATCATTTTACAAATTGAAACTATTTGAAGTAACATCAAGGTCACATTTAAAAGGGGTAAAATAGGGAACTAAAACAATAAATTGATACACATTAACTAGACAAGGCTTAAACAGTTTGACTAAGTTTGCCAGATCAGAAGTAGTTTTTGTGCTCTCTAACCCCATTATAAAAAAAAAAAAAACAGAGCAATGGACCAGATCTGATGACCAGTGTAATAATGTGTCACAGTTTTACAGAAATAGGAACCATAAGACAGAATGTAGTAATAAGACTGTTGTAGTTTTAAGCCTAAATAAGAGAGAAGGGGGAAGCTTTTAAACATACAGTCTTCTGAATGATTAATTATTTTTTCTTATTAATTTTTAAAACATAGAAATGGTAAGAATAATTTTTCTTATGTCCTAAAGGTTTCCTAATTAATATTAGACAGTTGCATCTATGATCAATAACTTGGGAAAACATAAGCGAATATAGCTTATGGTAATAACCTACCACATGAAAAATACTAATGGTAGAAATTAATTTACAATAAAGTTCAGGACTAATAAGTGCTTGGATATGGTGTCCATGGTTTCATTTTTTCTTAATATTTCATAAGAATGTTACAATCATAACTGTAATCTTTAAATAACATTGGCATTCCCTCAGGACCAAAAACTTTTTCTATCTTTTTTTAGGCAGAAAATAATAATTTAAAAAATGCTATCTTGTTCATCATAGCTGCTGTTTATATGTCACTGAAAGACTAATGAGCCAATGCACTTTTATCCAAGAAGCATAATTAGTCTGCTTCACTGAAATGAATAATTAAGAGGGACATTTTAAAAGAAAACAATATGTTAAACGCTAATTAAAGTTTTGGAACTTATATGACAAGCCATGTTTTATGTGTTATTGTAAGACATTTAAAGAGTCAGGGTCACAGTTTTTGGCAGGTCTTGTTCTTTGCAATTGATACAATCTAAAATGCTCTTTTTAAAGCAGCATTTCCTAACAGATTTTCAAATGCCCTGAGTTTCTAAGTTAAAATGCAAATTCATTTCTATTTGGTTTTAGCACTTTTATGTCACATTTGTGAATTATGAGATAATTTCTTGTGAACTATAAAATCTGGATCCAAACTGTACTTTAAACAAGTATGAATGGAAAAACTTAACATGCCAATACCATTTGTATATTGGCAATTATGCAAATCTTTTTCATATTATACCATCTGTGGGAAAAAAGAAAAAACAACAACTATTTATTCACATGCAGGTTTTGGGTCTATTTGGTACATTTTTTATAGTTAATAAATCAATGAAGTTGTACACAAAATATGGGAAAACATTCTCTTTCTTCTTCTGTTTCCTTGAAATGAAACAAGTAGAACTATTTCTTCATCTACTTATAAGAGGAATACTGCTGTATTTAGTTCTTGTCTTAACTCGATGAACTGTGAGAGTATATCAATATTTACATAATTGCAGGAGGAGTAGCAGTGTCTTAGCAAGAACAGTAAAACGTGAACGGTAGGCCTTGTTCAGTTGCCAGTGAGAGTTAACACTGGTACATAATATGATGGTGACAGCTATTTAAAAAGAACTTTGATTTAGAGATGCCTGTTTCTATCTACTGACTATAAAGTCTAGTTGATTTAGATAAATTTCCCAATTTCTAGTCAACTAAGTGTAGCTGAGATGAGCCCTATCTTTTGTGTAAATGATGCATAGTTTTATTGAAAATTAAAAATGTGAACTGCTAGAATTGAAACATGAGGGTTACTTTATTCTGAGGTGCATTAAGCACAACATAGCTATGCTTGTCTGACTGGTAAGAGATTGTCCTCCTGCACTAGACACTGGTGTGTCCTGCACCTGTGTGCAGTTTTGAGATCCACAGTATGCAAAGGGTATAATGTTACTAGACTGGCTGGAGGGCAGCAAACATGGTGAGGGGCTAGAGGGAATGATCTATGAGGAGTGGCTGAGGATGCTGTGTTAGAGGAGACTGACAGGAAGGATTGCTATCTTCAACTTCGTCATAAAGAGGAGTGGAGATCTCCACATGGGAGTGGAGATGGAAGTACTGATCCTCATTTTCTGGTGTCCAGGAGAGGATGCAAAGTAATGTCTTAGAGATATGTCAGGAAAAGTTCAGATTGGATATTTGGAAAAAAATTCTTCACTGATCTGGTATTCAAGCATTGGAAAAAGCTCCCCAAGGAGGTGGTCGTGGCTGCAGGCTTCTGATGTTCAAGCAGCACTTGGACAACAATCTTAGATATATGGTTTAACACTTAGGGTGCCCTGTGTGGAGTCAGAAGTTGACTCAAGGATGGGTCCCTGCCAATTCAGGATATTCTATGATTAAATGAATTATATGGCATATGTAGATAGAAAATATTAATATTTCATAATAGGAACCTATTATGCTATGAAATATTATGCTATGAAGTTGTCAAATTATGCAAGCAATAGAAGAAAATGTTTTGCCTTTCTATAACAAAAGCCTTTAGATTTGTTGATATTTAAAAGAACCCCTCTTTTGTAGGAAATCATCTGAAAAATGGTTATTTGATTTGGAACAAGAACAAATTTTAAAATACCAGTTTTCAGCTAAATAAAAAGTAACATCTTGCACAGCTCCAGTGATAGCTGTGTGTGAAATAAAGGCTAAGTGTAGACATTTAAAAATGTGAATTTTGGCAGTAGAGCAAATGGCGTTTGAAACTATTCCAGTCTTTAAAGGCTTTTTCATGACTACTGGCTACTACAACATTTCTGAAGATATCTCAGAACTCAGTTACTTACATAAACTGACTATTTCAAGAGAATTCTTTATAGCCATTCAAACAATCACTGTAGTAAAAATAGAGGATATATCCAATTAATATGCACAGGTAGAAGGCTGATTTTGCTATTATTTCTGAGAAAAAAATCCAGAAGAAAGGCAGGAACAAGTGAAAGAAACACTGGTGTGAGACAGTTGAACTATTCTGAGAATATTCTGAATTCTCAATTCGTCAGCTTTAGAAGCTGACAGCTTTCACAGCTGTGGGAGATAAAGGTGAAGTAGAACCATATTTGCCTCCCAGATGAGTTCTGTGCGTTTTAGGCCTTATGGAGACAGTGAATTCTTCTAAGAGGCTGGCACAAAAGCCCAACAGTGCTACAGTGGTGAATGTGTTTTGCATTGATTGAGAAACTAAACCATGTTGAAATTCCTATGAGACCAGATGTTTTATTTCAAGGTAGAGTAATTCATAGAAAAAAAAATCTCAAAACTCTGCTGCTGAGAAAAAAATAAAACACATCCACTGGCAAGTTTCATCAACCTCCACTAAAAATTAATAAAACCAAACCAAAACAAATTTAAAAAAAACCCCGTGATGAAGTCCTAGTAGATGCTCATGTCAACTTTCATTTAAATCATTTAATGCAAAAATGTAATTTGGTTAGTGTCTTGGACTGTTTTCTACTTACACTTGTTTGATGAAACAGAACTTTTCTTTCATGTTTTCATTTCTCCATCATATTTTTATGCAAGTGTACATTTATGAAAATAAATTATTTGGTAAAATAAATCAGATTTATTACATGTCTTCCAGATCCTTTCCTACTGGTACAGAATCTCTCTTTGCACTGTGACTGTGCTGTCATTTCATGCCACAGCCAGCCGGAGCAGAGAGCTCTACCATTCCAGAGAATTAGTAAAGACTAGAAGTCCACAGGAAGTTTCACTTTTGCGTCACTGCCAAAATACATTATATTTAAATAATATCTTTCAGAAAAAGACAAACACGGTCTCATCCTTTGTTCTGCAAGGTGACAAAGTTTCTGAAAAGTATTCCCAAACAACTGCTTTAGCCCCTCTACTGGTGTTCTTTGACCTTTCTGGCAGAAATCCTTTTTCAGTTTCACCAGGATTTTCATTATACAAAGACAGCTTCCAGAGCTTTCCAAGTTCCTCATCCTTTAACCAGTCTTGTGTCACAGTGGACACGGGAAGAACCACACAAGGACACGCTGGTGAGCGAAGCAGGAAAAGAGAGCGAGTTTATTTACAGAACCCAGTTTTATACATTTGCCATGGTGCCCGTGGATTGGAGGATGGAATTCCACCTCTCAATCCACGTTGGTCGAGCTAACTGTCAATCACATTTCTCCTCCTACCTAGAAATATGTAAACAATAAAAGACAGTTAGCAAAACATGGCCAGTGTTTATAGCAGAAAGTGTGATAAGGTGAAACTTCTGACTCCAATATGAAGAACATAGCAGAAGGCTTAAAAAGGTCTTCAAAACCAGGGTGACAGTCTTGTATCCTAAAGGCATGACAGACCAGTAATGTGTTTCAAAATGAAAATTTGTTTTTCAGCAAGGGTAACAAATCAAGTCTAGACTGTATTTTGTTGTATTTGCAATGTGTGTGTTGAAATTGAGCTCTCTGAGTCTTTTACATAATTTAGAAGGCTTTGTTGCAAAAAAACAAAGTTTATGCTTAATCATACTTTATGCTTCCTGAGGACCTAAATACAATTGTAAGCTCCTCCAACTATTTTCTTTCTTAAAGTATTATTTACTACTACTGTTATTACCCCCTCCTTGTAGAGGGCTTCCTGGTTTTGAATGCTTTGACCATTTTGAGAATCTATTGCAATTTTTTTTTTTTTTAAATTATTATTATTCTTTTTTTTTTCTTTTTTCTTTTTGGTGCTTCCTTTGTCCCTTTTGCCAATTTGTCTTGCTTGGGGTTCTTTTAGTGTGCCTTATTCTTCTTTCTGTCTTCTTCCGACTAACCTATAGAAGGTCCACTGACATCTTAACAAAATTCTTAAGTTTTATCTCAAAATATAAAATGATCCACAGATATTACCAAAAATGAACAGTTAAAAATACATATATGATTCAAAGGAGCATTTTAAAAACTTGGGAGCCTCTCTGAACTTAAAAAGAACAATGTACCTGAAAGTAAGATTAATTCACTTGTGAAAGATCAGTACAAGAACTTCTAGAACCTGTTCATTGGAAGCATGATCAATAGGCCTCAAGGAAGCAATTTTTGAGTTGTTAGGAAAGAGAAAACAATGAATAACAAATGTCTTTAACTGCTAAAAGTAGAGAACTAGAACTTGAAGAAAATGGAAATTTTATATTTCAGAGGCCAGTTTTGAAAACTCAGCTCTATCTATAGCAATACTAAAATGTAGTGTGATCAGAAAAAGATGAAATGAGTTTATTAAAAAAAAGAAGAGGATGAATTTGTGATCAAGGGATTAATCCAAGAAATATTTTTATACTGATATAATTAACTGTTAAAGAAATGTTCTTTCTTCTCATCTCTGTTAAATTAAAAATTATTATCATAAAATATCTCATTCTAAGTTAAAAAATCTTCATGAATTTTAAATATTTCAGTATATTTCAGAATATTATAATGTTCTGTTGGAAACTAAATTGTGGGCCTTTTTATCTAAAAGTAAAACTGAATTAAAAGATATACAACAGACATAACTAAAGGAAGAAAAAAGCTCACCAGTTTGACATACTGTTCCCATCTAAACAAAGACCCCTATGGAGAATTTTCTAAAAAAATTAGTGCATGTATAAATTTATATATTAGCTCTCTGAATGTTTTTCTTCATTGTTTTGTGTCTTGAATTTCCACTAGTAAACTGAAAATCCCCCCCTTTTTTTTTCCTCGATTTTTTTCTTTTCTGTAATAAAGCAAGTCCTGGACATCACCTCCTTAAAATACCAATGGTATAATACTTCAGTGACTTAGAAGAGAATTTTTGGATTCATTATTGAAAAAAAATTAATAAAAGAATAACAACAGAATATAAACTCATCTATGTAAAGGAAGATTAAAATGAAACAAAAAAGAGAACAGTATAGATATGGACATAGTCAAAATCAGGGTTAGATTCTTTACAATATAGAGACATAGCAGAATAAGGATTCAAGTCACATATTATAATTGTTTTCCTATTCTCTAGCCAATTGGAGGATAGGATAAGTGCTAAATGACTATGAGAATCAGAAAAGTTGAGTTCTTCTTAAATGTCAAATGGGCAGTATGAATGCTGAGCAACAATGTCTAACACACATCACCAGATGAAGCTTGGTCATAAGTCAGTTTAACAGCAAGGCAGAACCACTGATTTTTTCCTTTCTGCTTCTTCCCTTATGTTCCTCCATGCATACTATTCAGGTGTAAGATCCTAAAAAGTAGCCGGTTTTTTTTTTCCTTTTATTTCTGTAGCTGCCAAATTTTTCAAGTGAAAACTGTCTGAAATTCTACTTCCACTTATTCTGAGTTTTTGGTTTCCTTTTCCATGTAGCTTGTATTGATTCTCATTTGAGCAGTTTACATGTATCATTAGCTTCCTCCAAGTGTGATAGAGTTCCTTCTCGGTCCTTAATTTGAGTTTCATTAATTCTTTCATTTCTGTTGCCCTTTCTTTCCTTACACAGTTAGTTAATACCACCTTGCTCTTTTAACAGATTTTTTTCAAAACAGTTCTGTACAAATTCTTCTTGTGTTTGTCACAATGACTGTCACTGCTTGTGCAGCAGACCTTCACAGCATTCAGAACAGGGCATTTAATCTGAACAAAAGGCACAAGGGTAAAAGCAAGTTTGAACAGTAGTATGTATGTGAATTACCAACTCTAACATATTCAGAATCAGTTAAAAGATGGCTGCACTTTGTTAGAAAGTTCATATTTCTTGGCGTGTTCTCCTGTACCATTTGCTGCCTTAGCAGATTCTTGGCTCAGAGATTTCTGCATTACCTGCTGATGTTGTAGGCTCTTTTTTACTCATAAAACTTGTCCGACCTTTTTAGTAAACATCAGATATGAGGAATTACGAGCATATCTGAACAAAAATTATTTTGAGATATATTTGAAATATTAATTAGATAAAGGTGTCCTCATGGTATGATTTTGTTGTTGTTGTTGTTTTTTGGTTTTTTTTTGGTGGCACTTAGAACCAAAAAGATACCAGAGTTTATCTTCATTTTGAATCCATTCAAATTTTAAAAATCCAGAGCAAATAGTTCATTTTACTACATTGACATGGCTGGCACATTAAGCTTTCACTGCACCTTTGGGTCAAAATTAGCTGCCTTTTAGTTGACTACAGCCTGTTCATCCCTTTAAAAACTCCAACAGCTGCAGGACACATTCAAACAAATTTTCCAGGCTCTAAACTTTCTATCAAATTGCATCTGGCTTCACTGGTAAAATAAACTGTTGACTGCACAGTATTTGAAGTACTTGGCTTGAAGTACCTCCCCAGACTTTAAATATCAGTCTGCCTGAAACACTACTGAGATGAGCTCAACTACAGCCTTTTCCTTTAGCAATGTGCTTCTTTCTCAGAAATATGTTTCTAATTTATCCTTGCCACATTCAAAATAATTGCTACACTGCCTGATGCAAATTTGTCATAGCTCCTTCCTTCTAGTTTTGAAGTCATCACTATCACTCATCTCAGTTTTCTGCTTTGAACAGTAGTTCAGTTTGTTTTGTGGATAGCTGCTTTTGCACTCTCTTGTTAGAATTTAATGGTGACATGCTTCACCAATCGTCTTCACTCTCAATTTTTTCTTAAAACAGGAGGCTTCACTTTGAAAAAAAAAAAGATTTTAAAGAACAATTTTTGTCTTCTAGATAACTCAGATGTCTTACCTACTCTTCCACATTTCCAATGCCTCATCCTTCCTACAGAAACAGACAACAGGGAACTGGGGTTGTTGTGAATGTTCCAGCCCTATCAGACTCACATTGTCTTCATACCCATCTGGAAAGAAAAGCAAAAATTATTTGTCTACACTACTAGTCATTCTAACAATCTGATTAATGATTTTGCACATGAGGAACCACAGAGGAAGAAAGACCACAAGGTAAATAAGCAGATTTTTTTTCATAATAAGGTCTGAAAAAGTGAACAATTTTCACTAGCATAAGAGTTTAGAGACTAATGGAATCAAAGGCTTAATTTAAAAATTTAATACTCTGGAAAGATTCAAATAGAACTATCAGTGTTAAGAGATGATGAAGTTCTTGCTAGTGACCCAAGTTGAGCACTTGGATAGGAAACTTAACAGAAGTTAGAATGTGAACTTAAAAACATAATTTTATCTGTCTAGGGAATACTGTTATTGACCAGTAAGTCTAAGGTATCTTGCCTTGCAAAAAAAAATGAAGCTGAATGGAATAACAGGGAAATTGCCTCCTACTGTCTAAACTGAGTACAGCAAATTTGGTGAATCTGGACATTGTATTTAATCCTGAAAAAGCTGGTGCTCTGGCCTAGACCAGCATCACAACTTGTATCTGGAATCACAGCTGAGCACTAGATGAAGCAGCCATAGACAGGGAGAGTACACATAAAACACGGGGTAGTATCAATTCCACACATATGGTAAACATCAAAAAGTATGCAAATACAAAAAAATGATCTTCGAATTCAGTCACTGAGACTTCAGTGAGAGTAGGTAGCTATTATCTATGGGTAAATATCTCTTTTATGCTATTCTGCTCTTTAGTTTCATCTGGAAAGATTCAAGGTAAATTAATAAAGGTCATATATCTAAAAGTTAACATGCATCCCTTTCAAGTTATAATCATTTCAGATTATCATTACATAAAGCATACTGACAATGTAACATTCTGAAAGGCTGAAATTTTGCTTCAGCCTAAAATTCTTTGAGATAATACACACTTTTTGCAGCTGCTAGCACTTGAAAAATATTTTTTACTTACTTCCTTTTTGGGTTTTTTTTGCCTTTAATAACAAGCTAGAGACAGACCAATTTCTACACAATATATAACACATAACACATTGTGACTACCAATGAAGTTTGTTTTTTTTTTCCTATGAATATATTTTTCCACCCTGGTTAGAAAATATAATGCACATTTTATTCATCTCAATAATTTCTTACAAAATTGGTGGGGTTTTTTGCTGTTTAAGTAACTTTACAAGCAGCGAAACTTCATCTATTCTTCAAAAAAGGGACACCTCATTACCCTCTGATGGCTTATATTATGAAATATTGTATCACAAAGCAGTCAGTAATGAGGGAGAGAATATCTGTTTTCTTGCAATTAGCTTTTTGGTATTTTTAGGCTACAATCACAGAGAAAAAACTATCACACTATCAAACTTTTAAGTAATGCAGGGAAACAAATTTCCATATATTAGTCCTGTATTAAATTATACTTTTCATGCTTGTTGGAGGCATTCATTACATATACGTGGATCTGCTGGTACTCACTTTAAATTTACCAGCCTTTATAATGAAGACCATATAATTCAATGTTAAGTATCATTGCCAAGAAGTGGAATTGTTTTGCTGTTGTTGTTGTGATTATCTAACAGTAGTTGCATGCAGCCATAAATGTATAGTTTTGTAAAATCCTGTATCCACCAAGGTGTTTTCCAGATACATAATTGCAACTTAATTTGAGAGATTTACAAGTATATTAGTTGCACATGCCTAAAACTCATGGAAGATAAATAATTACAGTTATCTAAAATCTATTATGGTGAAACACAAAAAATCCACTATGGTTAATGTGATTTCCAAGTTATCATTTAATTAAACAAAAGTCTTGTATTATCTTAAATTACGAATTTCTAGATATGTCTCTGAGAAGGAATGCGAATCAAGATTTTCAGCTCTCATTTCCAAAAGTGTAAGGATCCTGAAGCTTTGAAGTTCCCTAGGTCTCTCTTCAAGCAATTTTCTACCACGGTGCATTCTGTGTCATTACACACACACACACACACACACACACACATTCACACATTTAAACTTTTAAGTAGGTATAACAATAACTTATAATGATTTTGGAACTCATACGCAATGTTCTGCTGTCTATACATGCAGGGCTACCATATCATTTCAGATTTTCTAGCACAGACATTTTAGTATTTTACCTCATATTGCCAAACTAACAGAAAAGTAATCATGACCGATGACAACTGAACAACTGAGGTATTTAGTCATATGGGTATGCAAACTTCTCTAAGATAGCCCTCACTTAAGCATGGAATGTAATTTAAAGGAATTCTCTGATACAATGAGATTATTGTACTTAGAGATTTTGTTGAAAGAAGGAATTAAGGATGACATTTTAATACAACGCTACAGTATTCGGAAAAATGTTCTGCAGAGTGAGACTTTTTATCTCTATGAACAATCTTGTTGTTGCTGCTATTTTCAGAATTTTGCTTTTTGGGGTACTGAAAGTAGTGTTCATTTGGGTTTTTCCTTCTGTATGGGGTCAGAAGAGCATAGAAAATGTAAAATTTCTTACAGAACTGAAATCTTTATTCAACTGTCATGTGTTCACTATATACTTAAACACTTACAATTTATTTCAGGGAACACTATGTTAATTTCTTAAAACTTTAATCCTGCCAAGTCTTTCAGAACAATCTGTGGCAAGATGAATCACGGTATAACAGAATAATTTAGGTTAGAAACAGCTCCTGTAGGTCATCTGGTCCAACCTCATTCTCAAAGCAGGCTGTCTTCAAAGTTGGAGTGGGTTGTTCAGGCTTCACAGGCTTGGTTTTGAACATCACCAGGGTGGAAATTCCACACAGCATTTCTAGTTAACCATTCCCAATGTTTTTACCATCCTCTAATTGAGACGAGGTAATGATGTTTCGGACAGGGGTTTCTTGCTACCCCTCTCCTTGCACAATTATATATTCTATTCATAACTTTTCTTCCTCCTAATAGCTTGTTTTTTCTGACTCAAATTATTTGTCTTAAACTTGTATTACATGCCTCTCAAAAAACATATTGCCACTTTAATGGCCTCTGTAACCCTAAATCCATTTTTCTTCAAGCACTTTATGAGCTTTTCCTCATACACAATGCTCTGCATTCAGAAATATATCTCAAAAAAAAAAGTCTCTTGTGCTTCTTATTAATGCACCATTTTGTTATTCTCTTTCTGAAGGAGTAACATCTGTGGCATGATTAATAATTCTAAGACCTTTATTCATTTTGCTGAACATAACCTCTTCATGTTTTCATATCCCAGAAATGATCCACCTTATTTCTTCATTATTTCTTTAATTGAATTGTCTCACAGAAGAATCATTAATTTTCAAGAGCAGGATGAAGTGCATGCACAAACAACACTTTGGTATTTTACCCCTTGAAGATAAAACCTACAATAAGAAAATATATTCATTATTATTCTATTTTATGCTTCCATCTTGGATGGGCAGTGGTACAAAATTAAAGCTGGAAAAGAAATTTCTGTTTACCTCTCCCAGTGCTTGAAAATCAGGTTGGCAATTCCGTTTTAAAGTAAAATCAGGAACACTTTGTACTAGTCTAGCAGTTTTAGTAGGAAATGCAGATAAGCATTCCTGCTTCCAGCAGTAGAGCAGCTTGATATGAGCAACCGGACAGGAATATGTGAATAACTGAATATTGATTGATGACTTGACTGGAAAATTGTTGCCACTGAACTGATTTTATTTCCTCAAATTCTTCTTTGTAGAATGAGCTCCCCACAGATTTCATCTCTTTGATGTGAAACATTCACCTTCACACAAAATAGAACAGTAACTTTGGAAGACTCAGAAAGAGATGATGCTAATACCTAAAACACTGTCTACTTTGGACTAATGTTTTTCATATCTCCTTAGGTCAAAACATCCAACAATTGGCTCTTGTTTTACTCTTACCAGGCTATTTGTCAAAACAAAATATATATTAGTATATTAAAATGAAGATGCACATCTAACAATTAACCAGCATAAGAATGTTCCACATATACTCCATGCCTGACAAAATGCAAGAACTCACTTTGACTTGATTGTATTTCTAAATTTCATGCTACATATGACAGGAAGAGGTTTCAAGGCTACAAAATTCCTTATAGGCTTCAAGTTTAGCAAATAATTTCTTTTCTCTGTGCTTCTATGTTTAATTATTTAGTTTGTATTACTAATATTGTGCTATGATGTTTAGGTAGGCAAAGATTTGTTTTCTTTTGGTTTTCATACTCCTGAGTAAAACAATTTAGTATGTCACCAGAGAAGAGTAAAAAACCATGCCCTGAAAATGAGGACTTGGTAAGTGAAAGAACAGTTGATAATATTTCTTTAAAAATGTCAAAAAGCATGACTCCATGGCTGCTGCCTACAGTTATACCGTGACACTCACCTAAAAGAATTAATCCATAAAAGTGAATCTGTTGCAAGAGGCATATAGACAAACTGATCAAAATGTCCATACATGAAAAATCCTTTATAGAGACTATATTAGTAACACTTAAGAAAATTATGGATATTCAGAATTTATTGATTATTTACTTCTTGAGCAGTTCCTTTAAGACGACTCAAGACAAGAATGCAAGGAATTACTGATTTCTAAATGTGTTGACAAGAATTTTTCTGTGTCTTTATGTGAAATATTACTTAAGTTGTGGAGTACAACCACACACTTTGGCTTACAATCTTAGAGATCGTACTTCATGCTTTCAAATGAGGCTAGATGCATTACTTTATTTTTCTTTCCTCTGAAAATGACATCCAATGCTAACAAATCCCCAACCAAATGCAATGAAAGACCATAGCAAAACCCAACCCATCACATATGCTTTACAGGGCCTTTATAAAAAACAAGTTTGTTTTCTGATGACTCTTTTTGCTGTGATGATTTTAAAGTAGTTACCATAACAAATTTCCTGATCTGAACAAAGCTCTTTTATTCAGCCCAAATCTGCTCTCCCTCCCACCCAGCTGAATGATGCAGAATTGTCACTTACAGACATGAGAAAGAGAAGTGCAAGCAGAATGTTGTATGATTTGTTGATTCTGGCTTCTGCTGTCTTGCAGCTGCTATGGTCTGAAGCGTTAGATGCTTGCTTGAGCTGTATTTCAGATTAATATTTGCTTGCTTGTAATTTAACAACAACAAATCTTTTAAAAATGTTTGTCAGTGATGTATGCCTTCAGGGGTGAATGCACTGGAATCATTAACAAAAAAGCAAGGCACTTTCAAGAATTAGACATAAGAATCACAGACAAATATCATGTTTCAATATATGCTATAAAATATTAACCAGGATATTATAACTCTACATTGACTAGACAAAACAAAAGTTAATTAAAGATGATCAGCTCTTTCTCGCTATCAGACTAGTAAGCAATTTAAAGAATGTCTAAAGCATTACTTGAGAAGGAAAACCTATATTTTCAGAAATTGTCTGTATTCACTCTATTCTTCTTCAGTTAGGAACAGCTGGCTATTTAGCATCACTAAAGGAAGAGAAGAATTAAATCATTGAGAACTTTTGGTAAGTTTCATCTACCAAGCTCTTTGCCTCTATGAGAAATTACTGAGGCAGTTTCTGTTTCATCACATTATACTGCATCATATTATGACGATGAACTTGTAAATTTTAGCCCTAAAACCCAAAGACTAATCAGTAGCTTCTGTCAGGTTTTTTTTTCTTTAAATCTATACATAATAAAAATACTGTGATTACAGTCTATCTTTCCTTATATTGTAGCTCCTAACATTATAGGATTTGACTAATAGTGATCCCGCATTGTTACTTTACATCACCAGATATTAAATCTAACCATATTAAGAAATATTATAGCAGCATTTGTTAAAAGTGTCTCTTTGGTATCTCCACTGTCTTCAAAGCTTTGCAAAAAACCCATTGCTTAGATGGAGTGTGATCTTGAAAGATTTAACACATGACTGCACACTACAGGCAGGCAGGAGGTATATCCTGTTCTTTGAATTATGTAAAGGAGACCAGGTCTCTTAGGACATCTTTCTTTTCATTGACTACTGGCACCACACATGTGTAATAGTGAAACAGAAAGGAAGCCTTGTTTGGTGTGGCATCCATCTCCCATAATTTTTTATATCAGAAATTGTCCTGGATTTGGTTGTGATAAGAGTCAATTTTCTTTATGTAGGTACTATGGGGTTGTTTTGGTTTTCCAGTGAAAACTTGTTGATAATATAGAGATATTTTTGTTGAGATATTTTGTTATATTTTGCTGAGCAGTGCTTACCCAGAGCCAAGGAATGTTCTGCTTCATGCTCCACCCAAGCAGAGACTAGGCTGGATGTACAAAAGGAGTTGGAAAGGGGCACAGGGCAGCTGACCTCGACCTCAGCTGACCAAATGGATATTCTGAACCATATGGTGCCATGTTCAGATAAAGCTGGGGGAAGGAGAAAGCAAAGGAGTACATTTGAAGTGATGGCATTTGTCTGCTCAAGCACCCATTGTGTGTGATGGAGCCCTATTTTCCTAGAGATGGCTGAACACCTGCCTGCCTGTGGAAGCTGTGAATATATTCTTGGTTTTTCTTTGCTTGAACATGCAACTTTTGCTTCACCCATTGAACTGCCTTTATCTCAACCCATGAATTTTCTCACTTTTACCCCTCTCTCTTCCCCATCCCACTGCAGGGAGAGTGAGCAAGCAGCTGTATGGGGATGAGTTGCTGTCTGGGGCTAAACCATGACAGCAGTGTAGATGTCTAAAATTACCCTGGTTGCCATTCTCCAGAGAATCAGACATTTCTAGTGAACAGTTTCTCTGACCTAATTTAGACTATTACAGTAGAACGAGTTAATTTTTTCTCCACATTTTTTCACTTTATTGTTTATAAAGTGATGTCGGAAATATTAACTTGTATATAAACTAGAGTAGTAAATTAATCTCACTGAGTTACAAAGTTAAGAAACAAAAATTGTACATAAAGCAGGTCCAAAAAAGCATACAACTAAAAATTTCACTTCCAGACACCACTCTTTGCTCTACATAATTTTCCTGAGTTGTACTGCGAGTGTTAGATTTGGAGACTTGGGGTTCAAAGCAACTTATTTAGTTCTGGATGCCCTCCATCTCTCTCTACTCACACACACTTTATTAAAAACAAAACAAAATAAACACCAAAACCCCCAAACAAACAAAAAACCAAAACCAAAACAAAATAAACAAAAGAAAAAAACCTCAAAAAACCCCACCACCAACCACTTATTTTTTGTATGACATTTTGTATATTTAAAGAGTTTTCCCCCCTCTTTCCCACTGGGAAACACAAGGGCAAATTTCCTTATCTTTCTAAATTGTCAACAAGGGAGGCATCTGCATTGTATATTTTTTTCCTGAAATTATTTTCTCGTAATCATCTGGTTAACCCCTAGTTTAATCAGGACTGTTTTTTTCATATTAAAAGTTTCCTATAAGTCTAATTATATTTCTACCTGTAAATATACAGAATTTATAACCCGTATAATATTTTGACATTAAAAATCACCTCTTCTTCAGTTACAGAAAGAGGTTTTGTCTCTCGTGTTCCTACGACCATCTGACAGTCAAGTCATAAATCCTGTGACTCCTCAAAGGGCAGGAGCCTAGTCTAATACAAAACACATCATGTACAGGAAATTGAGTCCATGCTGTTTTTCATACCTGTAGTACTGTTAAACATGTAAGCCTTCTGATGACAACCATGCTTGTGGGAAGTGCCTTGTCCTTGTAACATCCTTGAGCAGTGTATCAGGGTTTCACATGACTTGGTGTGAGCGTCAGCACTGAGCACAGTGCATGTGGCACAGATTTCTCAGAGAGGCTGTGCAGTCTCCATCCTTGAAAATTTTCAGAAGCTGCCTGGATGTAGTCTGAGGCCACTTGCTCTAGGTGGCCTTGCTTGAGTAGGGGATTTGGACAAGATGAACTGCAAAAGTTCTTTCCAACCTCAAGCATTAAATTATTTTGTGATTTTTTTTTTCTTAAATTTAGCCTATGTGAGAAAAAAAAGGGCAATTTTTATATAGTCAGACTCTGTTGATTCATACAGAACTTAATTTGTACCAGACAAGTATCATGGGAAGTTAAACGTTCAAGGGATGGAGAAGCAAAGTGAAAAAATGAAACTGAAATTGAAAAGACTTATCTAGAAGCTAAATTGGGAAGGACATAAACAGATGAAGCAATTATTACTTACTGCACCCCTTTACTTTTTTCATCATAACTTTAGAATTGTCATGGAGTTATTAGTGATTGCGTTACAAAGACACACTGCTGAAGGTTGGTGAATAGCTAGAATATAATCCAAAGCACCAAAATAACTAATCAGGACACAGCTTTTAAGTGTCAATCCTGTCCTAAAGTAGATTACTATAGGACAATTATGATTCATTAATTTTGAATTTAAAGATGTAGATGTGAATAGTTTAATAGCATTTGTGCATAACTCCTTCTGCTGTGGAAGATAAAACTGAAAAAAAGATAGGGGAAAAGTTGAAAATTGAATTTCTACTTTATTTTGAATAAAATGTTCTTCCTCCTTATTCTTCTTTTGTGCCTTTTTGTTCAGTCTTCATATGAATCTCTATGTTCCGTGAGAGATAAGAAACTCCAACAGCTCACAGAATGCTCACATATTGTGTGACTGAGCTCTTTTCTACTTGCTCAGGACTCTGGCTTCTTTCTTTCTTTCCAATTTGTGAACTATAATATCCTCCCAAAGAAGGGATTTATTTGAGATCAATTATTACTGTTTACTAAAAAAAAATTAAGTGAGAAGTACATCTTCAAAATGTTAATTTAATGTTAAAAAAACCATGAAATGTACCAGAAATGCTATAATTCTTTACCGGTAAAATACTTTGATGATTTGCCTTTCACTCCTTTTGTCTATCCCTATGGTCCTTCTAAATGCTGGTGTATCTCTGTACAGTTCTTCATCTTATCAAAAAAAGAAACCCAAAAGGGCTATTTTGCTATTCAAATGGATACTGTTCACCAGCAGCTGTTTTGAAGCTATCCTTGATAGTTTCTCCAATATCTCAGAAGAGGAGCTGTCTGTAAAGTCTGGTATTCTCCCAAGCACTGAGAGTAGGTGTAACCAAAGCCTGAAAACTTTTCTTGTCAGGATAAAAAAGCAAAAACATGAGAGAATGACAGACTTTTCTGATAGTCATGTAAACAGAATGACAAAGTTTTTCTTTGCCTATTTCTAATACAACTATTTTAGACATTTTGCCATTTTGGAGGTT
The DNA here is from genome assembly GCF_021018805.1 of Prinia subflava. Taxonomy (NCBI): domain Eukaryota; kingdom Metazoa; phylum Chordata; class Aves; order Passeriformes; family Cisticolidae; genus Prinia; species Prinia subflava. The sequence continues at coordinate 61,528,412 of NC_086249.1, forward strand.
TTCAGTAAGAGCTTCAGTTTACCTTTTAGTTGCACCTTAATCTGGTATGATGTGATTTCAGGTAGCTGGATGACTTGAAGACATTTTTTATCCAGGTTATTTATTTAACCACACTGCCAGAAACTGGGGCTGTGGCAAACTTAGCAAGTGTCCTAGTTGTCCCAACAGACTCATAGCTCTATCCAAAATGTGACTGAGTGTCTTGAAGTTGAGCTTCAGAAAGCTGGAAAGTGAACTATCACGACAAGGGTTTGAGATGTTGGGCTCTCTGCCACAGGCTTTGAAGGCTGTCCCTCATTCTGTTCAGATACATGAAGGGTAACAGGGAGCCTATTACGTTTTATTAGTACTGTATTATACAGAGTATTTCTTTACACAGTGTATTTGCTGATGATGGTCTATATTGCTTACTGACTCATTCATTGAACCCTAAAGAGCCATTTCAGAATGACTACTCAGAGAGAATCCAATACCAAGTCTAAAGAAATCAATTAAAGACAGACAATTGGTGGCTGGGATTGGTGTAAAAACTGAATGGAGGAAAGGTGGCATCGATGGGTGTTAAGAAGACATAATTCTAGATTCTGAATACTAGAGGCAGGTGTATGGAGACCATTTTTCAGGATGGTCAAACACTGAAACTGTTCTAAGATTAGAAAGTAGCAGAAAGTAATACAATGTTATTTATTCAATAATGCATCAGCTCCTTAGGATATTCTTAACACAAGCTATTTGACATGCCCCTATTTCTTTCCCTCTTTCACTTTGTTACAATTGAGAAATGATCATCTTCATTAATCTAATGCAAATGTAGCACTAGCAATACCACTTTAAATTAAAAATATGGTAAAATATTCATGAGCAGTTGATGTAGCCTACAGAGGCTGTTCATGACTTCTGTGGATAAACTATACTTTTACATCTCACACAGAGAGACTCATTTGAAATAGTCTGGATAAAACATTTTTATCTTTGTGGATGAATTTATCCACAGATGTTATAGCAGATTTTGTTATAATCAGAGCTTCATTTAGAGAAGGTTTTGTTTTGGTTTTGTTTTATTTTGTTTTGTTTTTAATAAGAAAAACTTAAGCTTAATTTTTAAAAAATAAAATCTCAAATATATATTAATTTATTTTCAATTTGATGTTCCCTTGGATGTAGGCATTTGAGCTATTTTACAGTCTAAAGAAAATATAATTCTCTTCTTTGTACTAAAGTACAAAAACTGCAGTGATATTACTCCTTATAACATGAAATTGTAACTTTCCTTGTAAAACAGCATGTTATTGTACTCAGGGTGTTTATTCTGGTAAGCAAAAACTGAATGCAGAATTTATTTATGACTTTTAATAAATAATTCACTGATCGCTTCTGTACAAGCAAAGCAATATTGATTAACTTTGTGTGATAATGTTCAGCTTAGAAAGATCTTTGACTATCCAACATGCTTAAATGAAACTTGATAGGCAAACTTCTGATAATGAGGAAGGAATAAAAGGTAAGATAATGAAAAGAACAGATCAATTCTCAGTTATGTTCTATGCAATATTTTTATTTCAAATTCATATGAAATTGATGGCTAAATGAGTATTTAAACATGTGAGAAAGAAAAACATGTAACCAGTGCTCAAAAAATCAATGTCTTAGGAGTCCTTGCACATTGTGACACTCCCAGTCATAGTGCTTGAAAGCATGTGTTCTTGCTTGGCTTTGCTCTTCACAGTTACGTACAAGAATGACCACAGCTACTGTCCTAATGGAAGAGTCAAAAACCAGCAGAGGGAATGAAATGGATACTATCTGCTGTCATAAATGAGCACATTATGATAATCCTGATAAAAGAAATAACATGCAAAAGCAGTAACTTTTGCTGTAAGCGGTGACATGTACTAATTTTAAGACAGCTATGCACTGGTAAGGCAAAGGGTAACAAGAATTATGAGAGCGATGATACTGACATGTGAGATCAAATAATTTTCAACATCACCCACGTGTCAAAACTCTATTGTTCTCTGAACATTTATGCAAACAGAGTTTGAAAATAGAGTAATATTACCTTGGAAACCAACCAATACAGGCAAAACTGAAATAGAAATAAAAAAAACCAGGTTTTACTAAAACAGAAACCATGAGGGTTTGTTGCCTGAACAATACTTCGACATCTCTTTTTATTTCAAATTATTATTGAGTGGAAAAACAGAGTTGTATAAGGCACGAATATCGACTGCAAAATGCTTTTTGAATTTCATACTTAGAAATGCAACAGCTTAAAAATAATAAGTTCGTCTGTTTAACTCTGGCTATAGGGACCTTGGTATATGGGCCATTATCTGTCAGTGCCTTGTATGACACAACATCCAGTACTACAGCCACATGAAAAATGAAATTTAAGTGCTCAACAGAACAATTCACATTTAACATGGTAAATAGAAATCAATGGATACACCAGTGATTGATTAAAACATCAGCTGAACCAGCTATCCTCAAATTAAGATCATTTTGGAGAACACGTTTGTGACAGTTAAGATTCCAGCCAAAACTTTATAGAAAAGGCCAGGTAATAAAAAAGTACAGAACTTTTTATACCTGTAAAAATGTTGACAGAACAGAAATATACCAGAATATACCCAAACAAAACATGAAATTTTGCACTATGTTTCCTGATTTCCCAAGGTTGTATCTGAATGTGTCATATCCATGGGTCGCTATAGTGGGAAGTACTAAAGACTACTTACATGAACTGGTGTAAAGGAAGTTAACAAATGCTAAAACTCCTACAAAACTATTGTTTTTTGCATGGTAGCAGATCTGTATAGAATCTGTATAGAATAGATTTCAGTAATCCAGCAAATGTTACATGAGAAACCTCTCTCTTGCTTGATCTGCAAGAGAAATAAGGGGTTTTTACCATTGTTACTGCATTTTATTTGATTTAATGAATTACCTGAGTTACCTTGAACAATATAAATGTATTTCATGCATAACAATTGTATTTTTGTTAAAAAATCAGATGCATTATGTGAAATTACTTAAATCCAACTCTAAATTTCTGCCATCTGAAACAATTCACTCATAGGCAATAAGAAGGTGTCACTAATATCTGAAAATAGATTCTTACAAATTCTATCTCTATTAACATTTTTTTAAGAAGAGAAATTAAATGTCAGTATGATCTGCATTTTGGATTAAGAAGTGTGACTTTCTGAAATATTCCATATAAATTAATAGTAATTTGATTTTTTAGTTCTATTTCTTGAGCTGATTATTAGAAGAAAAACCTTGACATCTGAGCATTAGCAAAAATTTTTTTTCCATTTATTGATGGATTCACACCATTTCTGACATTATGTGTTTTTAAGGTTCAAGTATACTTTTGAATATTCTTTTCCTACCATTTGTTTGAAAAAAAAATCTTTTAAAGATTATTTCAGATCATTGTGTCTACTGTCCTGTTGGAAATACACAGCAGAACATTTGTGTTCTGCCTTCAATATTTAATAGGGAACACAAGAGTAGATACTTGTTTTGTTAATATATATTATCTGATTGCTAGGTAATCAGATAATAAATGTTGCTCCTTTCCTTGGTGAAACTTTTGAGAATTTTTTTTTGTTTGTTTATTTTAATTTCTCTCTTTGAGTGGTTCCAAATCACATAATTTCTGTAAGCACACATAAGGCTATCTAGGAAGGAGTGTGTTAGCCAAAATTCCCTTTGATTTTGGTAACATATATTTGTTGTTTTATATTAAAGTGTTCAAACTTATTTTTGTAGATATCTACTTTCTCTGACAACTATCTCCTGTTTAGTTAGACACTGACAAGTAACCGAGTGCTCTACTTGGGACTTTATTTGAATTTTTTAAATTACATTCACAATAATACAGAAATACTATTATAGAAGAGATAGAGCTCTAACATCTAGTAGTTTTAGAAATAAAAAAAAAATCTGTTCTTTTTACTAGAGCAATTAACCCCTTCATTAAATTTTGTTCATTGCAATTAATTTTTTTTTCTGAAATTGTCACTGTGCAATTGGGAAATTAGCTTCAGGGCAGCAACTTGGAAAATTAGGACATAAGAGTATGACAACATAATTAGTGAATGATAAGGAAGGGTTATTATTTGGTGCTATCTTATTATTAAATAATAAGATAGCACCAAAATAGATCAAATTCTAAAGAGGCTGGACTGTAAGAATAAAAGTATTTGTATAAAAAAAAAGCATGAGAACTGGTGTAGTGAATGAAAAGACAGATCATATAAACAGGTCAGGGATTACAGGTGATGGTTGCAATAGCTGCATTTTTTTTTTTCCATATGGTTCATAGTGAAAATTCCAAGGTCAAGTGAGTGATTACAGCAATCAAGAGCAAAATAAGATAAAGTGGTCTAAATAACATAATTTAAATATATAAAAAAGGATTTCTCATCTGGAATGAATTTGGGAATAGTTGAGGCATAGATTATCCTAGTTATTAATTCTAACAATCTAAATTTAAAATATTTCACAGTTAATCCAATTCAGCTAAAGAAAATGGTTAGTCTTTCTCTGGAATAAAAGTGAAAAAATCTGCTAGGAATCAACATATTCCTGTTTGCATGGATTCTTTAGTGTGCCAATTGATACTGTTCAGGTGTATGAGCACACAGTTTACAAGGCTCTCATACAACATATTTATTCATGAAGAATTCACACAGGTAATGAAATACATTTCACCTCATTTTAAACATCTTCAAATTAGACATGTCTGCTATTCATCTAAATTTCCTCCACAGACATTAAAAAGAGAAGCATCTCCAGAGATATATTTATCATGGTTCTAATAGATGCCTGTTTAAAAACGAATTATTCACTCTCTGGATGTCTCACTCCTTCTTTCTTTCCATTGATTTCTTGCAGAGTATAAGCATCTGACTTGGACTACATACTGGACTTGTAAATGAGTTAAGTGAGATGAAATGGATGTCATTCACAGTCACTTGTCCCACTGTGAGCTGAATTTCTCCATGAATTTTCCCAACTTACATATAGCACTCAAGCTTTTACTGTTAGTTAAAAGAGCGTTTTGAAAATTACATGTGGAGATTTTATTTCTTTGTTGCTTTTACCATGAAAATATTCTTTACAGTTTCTTTAATTAGATATTGTCACTAAAAGGGAAATGTTTTGATCTTTCGTGTTCTAAACACAAAACCAGGCAAAATAATATATATTGAGCAGAAGAAGCAAAGAAACATGTCAGCTAGAATGAAGAGAGAGTTTTCCTTTATTGTAAGCTCTTGAGGCACTTCAGTTCAGAAGTAATGGCAACTACTTATGACTAGTATGTATAATGTGTGTTAATTAACATCACAAACAACAAAATCACTTTAAATCCCACAAATAGACACAAACACATACGAAAATCAATATACAATCTTCCTCCTACTCCTAACTTTAAAGTTTTCACTCAAAATTATGGTAGCAAGATAAACACCTTAGATTTCAGAAGTACAGATTTCAGCTGCTAGGAGAGTTTTTGCTCAGGGAACTATTAGGACTCCTGTGGGAGTCTGCCAGGGTGGGCAAAGGTGCTGAGAAATTTTCAGAGACAGCCTGCTCAAACCTGTCCATCCCCCTAACTGGGAGTGGGGGGAACAAAAGGTAATGAAAAAGGAGCAGGCCTAGAAAGAAATAAAACAGACTTCTCATGAAACAGATAACATACAAAGAGCTCAAATACAAAAAAAGAGATTTGATAGATGGGAAAGTGGGCACATGCCTAAAAAGGGATACAAAATATATTTTTTGAGCTGCCAGATACGAAGTTAGGAATGAAAAAGTTCAGATGGAGCTCAGACTAGAAACAGAGACTTCTATAGATTGGTTAGTACTGAGTGGAAGCACAAGGAAGACAGACTGCTGCCGCCGAATGGAGCTGGCAACTTAGTTAGAAATGTCACAGAAAAGAAGTATTCAGTCATGTTTTCACCTCGATCTTTAAGGTTGATGTCAGCTCTCAAGTCTCCATTCCAAGATGAAATGGAAAAGCAAATGGTGAGTCACTGACAGCAAGGGAGGATTGAGCTAGGGACCATCTGTAGCAATTGCACAGGAAGAAGTTTTTAGGACCTGATGGAATGAATCCGAAGACATCAGAAGACTAGTTCAAACCTCCTCTGCCATTTTTAGAAGGTCATGGAAATTGAAGGAGTACATATGTAAAAAAGTAGTCAAATATGCCCATCAACAACTATAAAAAAGAATAAAATCTAGGAAAAATACTGACCAGACAGCCATTTCTGGGAATAAAATAAAACTAATCCATATAGAAAATTTGTCCACACAAATGAAAGACAAGAATATTAGGAAGAGCCAACACAGGTTTACAAAGATTAAATTGTGTGGAGCCAGTCTTACTGCCATCTATGTGGAAATGGCTTCCTTGGTGAATGGAGGAGAGCAGTGGATACCCATTTACTTTGACCTTTGCAGGATGTCTGACATGATCTCTCACATACTTGTTGAAGCTGATTACACAGCCTGGACAAATCAGTCTTAAGATGGATGGAAAAGTGTCTCAAGTGCTGAACTCAAAAAGTCATCAATATCTCAGAGTCAAACTGTCAGTTAGTCATGAATGGGATTCCTCAGAGTCTTTAAAAGCAGCCTGGGTGATGGCCCTGACTACACAAGCATCAGCTTTTTAACTGACACCACATTGGGACAGGAGATGGTTAACACTGGATGGAAGAGTAAAATGCAGAGTCCTCAACAGCCGAGAAAATCAGGCTGAAAGGAATTGCCTAAGGTTTAACAAAGTAAAATGTGAAATCCTGCAGCCAAGATGGAATAATTCAGTCAGTAATACTGACTGGGGACTGACTGGTTAGGAGCAGCTCTGATGGAAGGATTTGGGGCTGCTGATGGACAGCGAGCTGAATGTGACTTAGCAGCGTGCCTTTGCAGCAATGACAAACAATTTCAGCGATTGCACCAGCAACTGCATCACGAGTGATGTGATTGTTCCACTCCACACAGCACTTGTTAGGCCACACAAGGCATATTGTGACCAGTTTTGGTACTCCCCAAGTAAAATACAGACAGGGATCAGAGGAGGAGACACAAGATGATGGAATCATGGGAGAATTTGATGTATGAAGAAAAATTAAAGGGCCTGTGAAAGAAGATGTGTGAGAAGAAAAGGTTCAGGAGGGATCTAATCACACTTTTCCATCACCTGAATGGTAGTTATAGAGGAGATGGAGGTATTCTTTTCAAAAGGCTACAGAGTGAACAGACAAGAGATAATAAGCATGAGTCAATTCAGGGGGAATTCCACTCAGATGTAAGGAAAAAACAAAAAGTCTTGAGGACAGTTAAACATCAGACAGGTTGCTCAGAGCTTTTCCTTATTGGAAACATTGAAGACAGTTTGACAAGGCCTTAGCCTAGACTAAGGCCCTGCCTTCCACAGAGGGTAACTGGAGGTCATTTCCAATCTAGACACTTATATCATTCTATAATTGTAACTTTTATGCAAAAATATATTTGATTCATGGAGGACCATTAGTCAAATTAATCTGAATTTTTGAAAGAAATAAATTTAAAGTTGCCTAGCTTAACTGCATCAAACTCAATGGGTATTCTCATTTATCATTTAAAGTGTCTTAAGCTGATTTGCTGTAATTCAATTTCCTTACAATCAATTGAAATACTGGTAGTTTCTCAAAATGTGGGCATGGTCAATTTTTAAATGTTTACATTTAAATTTCAAATATGTGCTCAGAATATTGGGAAATCACATTTAAATTTAAAAAAACCCCACATGTTCAGAAAATTGCAGCTCTCTCTGGTCAGAACATTAAGATACCTCTAATACTCACACTCTCTATCATCAGTGGATAATAAACGGTTTTATCAGTATTGTACCAGTCTGGACACTTAATGAAAAATCTCAATTGATACATCCTCATTCAGACAGTTATGTTGTGCTGGTACAGATGCCAGGTTATTTGACTGAGAGTCCATCTGCGACAGGAGCACTGTGATTGGGAAATACTGATGTATTTGGAATAATACAGGCCTTAATCATTACAGAAAAAATGCACTTTGCCACTTGAATGCTGAATTCCACTGGATAGCACCATAAGGATAAAAGTATCTGAGGTCACTCATTAATCATGTCTGTGTTGAAATGCAGATGGAATACAGATATTCATATGACTAGCTTCTTCATTAGAGGAAACATGGACATTTAGGAAGGGTTCCTGGGAATGCAGGATGAATGCTGATTTTCACTGATACCTAACCAGAAGGACGGGAGCATTTGACAACCCATAGGTCTGTCTTCTCTGCAGTAATTTTTAATCTCATAGAGAGATCATGCAGTGGCCCACTTAATCTATGCAGCAGAATACTTGTCCTGCAGAGGTACAACTATATCATGTCAGCTTCTTCCATCTTAATTGCTCTCATTTTTTCTGCATGGAAATGAACACTTGAAACTGTATAGTGACCTCTTGAACAGATCTGCAGGCCTATGTGGAATATGCACCTCACTGTACTTTATGTGATATGAAAAAATGACCCTGAAATGAAATGCAAAACACATTGTGCCAAAGCCATAAAGAAAAAAAAAGGATAGAGGTACCAGGTTTTCCACCACTTAATTCTATTTCTTGGAATTTTATTTTGAATTTCAATCACTCTTTAAAGAATGTTTGCACCCTGAAGTAAGAGGTTTACTTTCAAAATAGGGTAATAATGATGCTTAAATTGCCTGCTTTGAAGCTTTGTAAAAACTCTTTGAAGCTTGGGGTTAATCTGGATATAGGCACTACAGAGACAGGCAGAGTAGACTGGACAAAATACTAAAAAAAAAAAAAAAAGCTTTCAAGTTCTTCTGCTCATTCCTATGCACCAGTGCACCTAATTCACATTTCTTAAGCAGTCTGTAACCTATGTCAGTCTCCAAGAACAATGATGCTTCTGTAAGAGCTGATTCAGCAGAATGAGAACCAGCAAGAACAGCTCTGCAATATTTAGTCATGAATACAAAAAGGAAAGGAGAAATTGAACTAAACTCCCCGTTCTGAACTGCTCCAGTTCAGAAATACCTTTGTTTTACTTATATTCCTAACAATGAGTTGTATGTAAATGGTATCAAATTTAAAACATTATAAATGTTACAAATATTCCAGTGCATAGGAATACAAGTATTCCTGTGCATAAAATGCTTCATTTTTATGCACAGCTGCTGTGAGAGTTCACCTTAAAAGGAAATGTAATCTCAGTCTCTAGGAGTCCATTCTAATGACAAAATGAGGTTCCTTTATATTTTGTTATTCTTAAAATGAAATTTATTTCTACTTTATACTGTGAAAGGCTGTGAAGTGACCTCATTTACACTAGGGACTTGTCATTGACTAATCTTCCCTTTAAAAGATCTAGAGCTCCCTTTATTAGACCACTGGCTCCTTTAACACAACACAGTTTCTGTACCTGGGGCTTACATTTCTAATGTTGCAGCTGCTAGAAGACTCATCTTAGAGGGCAGTCCCATAAACTAGATATTGAATCAAAGAGTTTTTAATACAATGTATTGCATGCAATTATTATTTCAGTGGTGCATAAAGACCTAAGCCTAAAGCAGCTCTCTTTTCTGCTGTGAACTGTGAAGAACGGTGAAAAAAACAAACAGACAAAAAGAAGGAAAGGAATTAGGGCCAGAGAGGTTAAATGTGCAGCAGGTAGTAAAAGTGACAATAGTGAGATATTAAATGGCCCTGGCTCATGCTCAAGTGTCCTCTTTATTTGGCCTCATCAACTTCCCTGCAGCTATCAACAGATGCTTGGCAGAAAAATATAAATTCCACATAATAGATAATTATGCACTACCATATCTACATGGGATTATTCTCCTCACCTTCACAAAATTAGTGGGATGCTTGTGTCTTAAGCAAGGGATGGTCTTTTGCACTTTTCTTCTACCAAATATATCTACTAACATTCCTGTAAGTATAATCAATTTAAAAGAAAAAGAGTAAAATTAAGAATAGACAGATTCTTTAAAATCCTTTTAATACATTAGAGATGCTGACAAAACTGTGAACAAAACCACAATACAGTGATTGTAACATGATATCATTCATATGGTCAAAAGTAGGTATTTGTGCTACATATAACTCATGCAAGCTCATCATTAATTTTCCTTTGTAGTAGGGGAAAAAAATCTTCATTAGACAATGGTTGATCTCATTCTAAAGCAAGTATCTCCCACAGGTCAGATGAACCAAATCTAAAAAGTTGTTTTGATTTGGGGTTTTTCCCATATTGATTAAAAAAAAAAAAAACAAAAAAAAAACAAAAAAAAAAACACAAAAAAAACCCAAAAAAAAACCCCAAAAAAACACAAAAACAAACAAAAAAACCAAACAAAAACAAACAAACAAACAAACAAACAAAAAACAAAAAAACCACCACCAACAACAAAAAAAAAAAACCAAAAAAACCCCCCAAAAAAAAGGTGCTAGGCTCATACATTGCCATTTCCATGCAGGCACCTTAGCTTAGGTGAGATAAATCGTGCCCTGGAAGTCTGTTCAGAGATTCACTGAGAGCAAAATCAGTAATTATCGAAAAGTAAACATTAATTAATTTTCTGCTATATGACTTTTGGAATTTTGTTTCATTCTAATTACAAAAAGAAGCAATAATTTCTAAAATACTTAAGCCTGACATAATTTTGTAGGTGTATCTTTCTCTCCCTTCCAAATTGTCTATGTATCTGTACCCAGATGTCTTGGCTTTGCCGTGGTACTCCCCAATTTAGTGTTCCCACTGTGTCTCCAAACCTTGCATTGCTTGGGCGTTCCCCACTTTCCTCTCTCCCTCCTCCTTGCTGCAGGTGGGAGAGGAGAACTGGAGGGACAAAAGACAGAGATCACAGGTTGAGGTAGGAACACTTTACTGGGAAGGGAGGGTACAAGAGGTGCATGATTCACACAGGAAACTCCTGACAGCAGGCAATACACCACTGCTCCGACTAGGTGTGCTCCACCAGAAGGAACCCCTTCTCCCAAGTAGAGATTCCCTTCTTCTCTCTGGCCAATTACTTGGAGTGGCACAGAATGACCTCTGTTTCCTAGCCATGCCCCCTCCTGGCTACTGCAAAAATTAACCCTGTCCTGACCAGAACCAGGATATCTGTTTATTTTGCCAAAGTTTACAAGGTTTTTTTTTTTTAATCTGTGCTTTACATCACCAGTTTTACCGTCTTCATCTTCATGCAAACTGGCAATACATTTTTATAAATACTATATTAAAAAGGTTAAAATCACAAGAAAAACAGCTCTATGAAAAAAAAAATAAATATAGTTTGAAGTTAAGTAATTATATGCCCCTTTTTAAAAAAAATATTTTGGCTTGTAGGAAGAGGGATTGGAATACTTCAGGCAATGTTGTGAGGACAATGTCTATAGTCATGAGAAACTAAGACCTGAATCATACATGTTTGAGTTATCTAAAGTTAGCTTAAAAAAATGTACTAATAGCAGTCTTAGGTAATATTGGTTATATTTAAATTCCCAGGAAATTTGGAAGAAATTTGTTTATTTTACGAGATATGAGCAGAAAGTGACACCCATTGAAATCAATTCAGTTCCTCGAAAGACAGTGAAGAAAATTCTTGTAGAAATAAAAGAGCTAAATCAGAGGAAACTGCCTAGAAAGTATTTTGTTATATTTGTTTTTCACTAAATTTTTGAAGGGTTTCATGAGTCTTGCTTTTTCTCAAGCAGTATCTTATGGCTCCAGAGGATATAGAACTGTATAGAATAAAAAAAAATCACTTACTAGCCAAGATGCTGCCCATCTAATTCATTGTGATAAGAAATGGGGATACTTAAAAAACACATTACAGAGATAAGATGTTAATCCAAAAAGATACTTGAACCCTTAAGAAAAAAAGTCATGCCACATTAAGCACATCAGGTTCTTGCTTTTTTAAAACAAAGGCAATGTTTTCCAAGTCACTGAATTGTTACATTTTGGCTTTTCCTTAAATTCAACTCAGTTGAAATATATGTGGTTTCTACTATGCTAATTTTAAAGAAATAAGCCTTAATTTTGTAAAAAAAAGAAAATTTAAAAGTGGTATCTTATGTTTTATTCATCTGTTTCCTAGTATGCACAACAGATTTTAGAAGGAAAGAGTGGGAGGAGAAATCACTGGTCTGGAATATGTGTTACATGTATAACACAAGACATGAAGCTGCCAGCAGTGGAATAATAGTGGCAATACTAAGATTTTTAAATGCCAGACCACGCTTGCCTCTGGTAGATAGATGGGAAGAACAAATATATTTTGTAAAAAAAAAAAATTACTTGATTTGTTTTTATTAATTTTTCCCCAATCATTTTAAGAATGTTATGATGTATTGCTTAGTAAAATGTTTTACAAAAGCATGGCAATCTAACAATTTGAAGAGGTGATTTTATTTTTTACTTAATGCTTAACCAGGACTGTTTAATTTGTGAGATCTAAGCCCAGACATTTTGGAGTCATCAACTCTTTTTATTTTGTTTGCTTTTCTTTAGATCAAAAGCAAAATAAGAATAAACCTTGACTGAGCAGCAAACCTCAATTTTTATGGAACTGCATGTTCTTATAGGACATTAATGAGCTCGTTTCCTGTCCAACCAACTTTATTTTAATCTACATTTCACCCATCAGACTCTACAAAGTATCAATTGCACAGTATTCAGAACCAAAAAATCTATTAATCCTTTAAAACAGCTGATGGGAAAAATATTTTCTCTAAGGGAAGTAGTGAAGTCATTCACAGCAATGAAGGCGAGGGAAGACAAATTGCACTATTTATTTCTCCAAGAGCTAGTAACTGTAAAAGGAGAAGGCTCTCTTGTCATTGGTGTATACTGATTTTCTGCCTTTCGTTATACAACAGAAATCATGGCAGTGAAGAATCCAATCTTATTCCTAGTTGTACCACAAATTAAGCTATCATAAAAATAATAGGGGGGGAAAAAAGCAGCAAACCTCAGATAGGAACAATTTTTTTCCCCTAAAAGAAACAACTCCCACATTTAAACTTGTTTGAACTATTGTACATGAAAATATCTTTCTGGTAACCATAAACATCTCTAGTAAGTGATTTTTAATTATTTTTTTAATTTTTCAAGAAATAGGGCATTTTCAGGAAACAAGGAACATAGTTAGTGCTTTGCATCCAGCATTAAAGTTCTCCTCAATTATAATGGCTTAAAAATCTCCTTTCAATAGAACACTAGTCATAAAACAAAGTGACTTCTGCATGTTGGTGAATGCTCATTTTTAAGCTTGACTTCTATCAATGATCATACATTCTATAATTAATAAATTACTATGATGATAGTGTCTGCTTTGAAGGGAAGTCATTTTTTTTTCTGTTAAGGTAGGAGAAATTTTAGTTGGACAGTGCTGGGGTGTTTTGTGTGGTTGTTTTTTGTTTTTTTTCCCTGACTTGAAAAAAATTTAAAAATCTGAATGGAATATGAAAATGGCTATTGCTGACCAAATCCATATCAACTAGGCCGTTTTCTTGCAGTCACAAGATCTCGGACTCACTGTTGCTTTCCAAGCTAGGAAAGATTTCCCTCTAGGGTCTTTTGGAGTGTATTGCTGCATAAATAATTGATAGGAAACACAGAAGGAAAAGTTGGATGCTAAGATTGTATTTCAGAAATTCAACGAATCAATATCTTAAATACCTACTCCTATCCAAGATCTTTATCCAATTCTTCATTCTTAAGTTGTCCTTTAATAGAGAAAGGACTACTTTAACATCAGCATTGTTCAAAATTGTATCTTGCCCAAAGAAGAAAATTACTGCGTAAAAATATCACTTTATTGATTCTACTTTGCTTTTCTTTAAACTAACATATACTTATGGAAATTACTTACTAAATTTAATCCTTCAGTAAATGAATATCAAAACAGGAACTCTGCAAGAACATTCCTGAGAAAATGAATAAATTAGAATATGTTAGAAATTACTATCAATTATAGAAAATGACCTCCGTAATAAAAAAAAGAAAAATACCATCAGTACCAATAAAACCACCACGTTTTTATAACCATGAAAGCATTGTACACATATAGAACCATAAAGTTGTAATACTGATAAAACTTTTTTTTTTTTGCCTTTTTTTTTTTAATGTGGGTTTCTTCCCTTATTTTTAGATTCTGAGTGTATATCATTACTGTAGAAGTCAATCAGAAAAACAGCACATTTTTTTCCCGATAAGACTGTTTTTCTGCATACTTAAGCTTCATTCATAAAAGAAACATTGTTTCATCTTACTTGGTCGTAGGTTTATTCATAATTCAAAGATAAATTTTAGAAGGACAAAAAAGCTCCGAGAAGGACCGTGAACAACTCTGAACCTTGGATTCCAGAACAACAGAAGCCACAGCTACAGCCTACAGTTCAAGCTCAAGTAGACCTTTTTATCCTTGGAGAACTACAGAAGAAGAACTTCAGCACTTTTTAAAATTCTCTTTGGACTATCACAAAGAATCTGAGGGAAAAGGAAAGGAAGAGAAGGCAAGCAAGGGAAATGAGAAGTGTTTCTTGCTGAAAGTAAATCTTGTTCATACTTTAGATGCTTTTAAAAAGATCAGATCAATTTTAAATACTCCATATCTATGAATTTAAAAGAAAAACTCAGTTTTACTGGTGATTGATGGAGGAAGGGATCACTCACCCTCTTTTTCCTAGAGGTTTGCTCCCAACAAGCCCAGGAGCATTCTAAGCAAGCAAAGTTACAAATAAGTCATATCAACCTATGGTAAATTGATTCAAAAAATCTTAACATAAGCTTACATTTTGAAACCTGACATTATTTCCCAGACAGCAGTTTTTCTTAAAGATAGAAAAGAAGTATAAGAGAATTATTAATATTTTTTACCATCTAAACCTCCATAGCCAAACTTGAACTAGCTTCTTTATTAAAAGGTGTTCAAGCAATTTCTGTGCTTACCTGCTAAAACTGAGTATTTTTTTACAGAATTACACAGTTGTTGTACAAAATTATTGTATGTAAAAGACTGTCACAAATCAACTGAGTCACTGATGGCTTTCTTGCTGAAGATTCTCAGCCTTTCCAAGGTGGTGATCTATTAGCTGAAGAAAACGACAGCCAAACTGCATATACTATGAAAGCAAGAGTATATAGTAAATAAGCTTATTTTTTTCTTATATTTCAGGAGCTAACAACAAGAATAAAATGGAATGCAAATGTAAAAGTTGGGGTTTTCTTAGTTTGATTTTTTATTATCTAGCTAAGTATTTTTGAAGCCAAATTAACTTTCCTGATCCATTGGTGTTGTGTTTTTGATGCAAGAGCTGAGAAATACTGCTCTAGAAGTAGGTTTTTCATTACTAGTTGAGGGTTTTCCCTTCCAAATCTACAGACAGTAGGAAATCTGTCCATGAGAAACATGAAGATCCATTTCTGCAGTACAAAAACCTCAAAGTTAATTTCAATAAAATAAAGTCCCCAGACATGGAAGAATGACACCATGTTTCTAAAAATTGTATTAGATATAAAATACAGAAAAAAAGTAAAAAAAGGCAGTTGAAGTTAAAAGAAATATTTTTTTTTAGGTAGTAGGTTCCTCAATCTTAACATTTATTTTATTCCACTGAAAAGCACCATCCATCCATCTTTGCACATACCTGCAGAGGCAAAGCATCAAATCATTTTCAGAGAGGAATTTCATTAAAAGCATTGAGGTACCTGGCCTTAATAAGCAAAAAGTCAATCTGCAAACTACAGTTCTTGCATTCAGTAGACTTTGCCATAGGAAATGCACTACTTATGTAATTTTCCTTTCTTACTACCTACTGTCTAATTTTAAATGGGAAAAGTTTAAGTCATTAAAACAGTGAATGGTTTCCTGCATTTGTTTAGACAACTAGCAAAACTTTCATCTAGGTTTACCTTTCTGAGTGGTCATTTTCTGTCACTCCTTGACAGTTCATTCTGAATAATTGTTGGATTGACGAATTAGGGTTTTCTGAGTTTGTTTTGTTTTAGTGTTTCTTTTCTCCTTCCACATGCTGCTTCTTTCTCACAGCAATTAAATTGTCTATGACACGTTAGCTAATGGCTCAGTAGATTAAATTAATGGTAGCCTTTACACAGCCCAGTCTTTTTGAGGCATAATCAGCTCTGGAAATTGATTTAAGTCTGATTGTTTTCAGACCATGAAGTAATACTAAAACTTAAAATAAAAGTATCTAGCATACCTGAAAATCTGTCAATATTTCCATGTAAATTGGTCTAATAAAACATGTTCTTTTCCCATTACAAACCTTATCTAATTCCAAATATCACTGTATCTAAACGTAGGAGAATAGATTACAGGCAACCTCACCTCTGATAAGTAACAGTTGTGTTAATTACCAAAACCAGCCTTGCCCTTATTAGGTCACAGCTATATCCAATAAAGATGAGTGAGTGTGATAAAAGGGTGGTTGGCGAGCTATGGAGGAACTGAAGGGATGATCCAGAGGAAATGATGCAGAGACAGCATGGCCCAAATGAGCGGGAGAATTGCTGCTGTGAGGCCAGTCAGAGTCTGCAAGGGAAGTCTGAAGTGGGCGTTTGCTGTAGTTAGAGTTCATGAGTACTTGGAGTGAGGATGGCACAGTTGTGAGAAAGACCAGACTGGGACTTTTCAAACTGATGAACAGGAGTGTGTGTCTTGGCTCATTTCCATCTCTACTGTGAACTCTGCTGTGGCATCTAAATATGAATGATGGTGTTGTATTTGGATTTGGTATGAAATTACTCCAGTGTCATGGAGGATACGTTGTGGGTCTGAGTGGCTAAAAGAGTGATTTATTATAGCTCAAAGAGTTTGATATTGTGTGGAATTTCTGTGCACAGATTTCTTTCCATAAATTTGTGTGATTTATAATATACTCTCATGGCTATGCAATATTCTTAATCATATTTCAGTCCTGCTCAGGATAAGCAACCTCATCAAATGAGAGAGTTAGTATAATCTAAGTCCAGACCCTTGTACTAAAATTTAACCTTCCTTTAGAGCTGATGAAGAAAAACAGACTGTTTCAACAGATGTTACTGAACAGATAATATAGGACATTTGCTCTAAATGAGTATAAGATAAGAATCTCAGACTTATTGAGTTTGAGAAAGTTAGCAGCTTTTTATAAAGGATCTCTAAAATCTTTAAGAGAAAGTGTCACTCTGTATATTGACATAATGTCTAGTTCAGATATGATTTTTGATGAAACCTACAAATAGAACTGCAATACCAGTAGAGACATTGTCAGTAAAGATATGAGCAGTAAACCCCTAGAAAGCCTCTCATTCCTTTCAATTTTTAAAGCAGATTTATTTTTTTTTTTAAACCAAGGTAAGGAGACTAGCAGACAGATAGTATAAAACAATGATAGTACACCATTTTTTCTACCTGTCTTTAAAACTCTTGTTTTTTTAGAGTGTTGTTTCTACTTAGTAATGTTCTCTTTATCTACATTTATTTATTCAGCATTTCAATTACACACAGCTCAGAGTTGATTGCAACTTCAGATCTCCAGTTATGACTTGGATCAACTGCCTAATGTAATTTAATTTTGTTTTCAGCAAATTAGTTTCATCTGCAAATCAAAACATTTGCATCAGCTGTGCCGTTGCAGACATGTTGGAGTACTTGCAGAAAATCTGAATGTTCTTTGCTGCTAATAAGAAGAGACATCCAAGTCATTTATTTATAGACTTTATGAGTCTACAGTGTTTTGAAAATTCTAATATGTGCAAGAACTGGTTTCATTCTTATAAAAAAAAGAAGCTAAAAAGCCTGAACAAATGTGACTTGCTTAAAAAAAAAAAGTGTAAATAATAAGGTTAGAAGATGATAATGAAGAGAAATCTGAGAAAAATACTGTCTCCTAGTATGATGTACATCATCCAGTGTGGCTTATGTTTAGAAATCCCCAAAACACAACTGGAGTCTTGCGGACTACATGCTGTCATGAAACAGGAAATAACAAAACATTATAATAAAAATTAAATATAACATAAACAAAGTACAGGAAAAAAAAGAAAAAATAAAAATAGACCCATTGTAATAATAAAAATGGGGCAAAAATAGAGCTTAAGGAAACAAACAGATTTCTACAGCAACACAGCATGACAGAGTGCCAGTAGGATGGAGGAAAGATAGTGAAGTGGCTAGTCTTGGAAAGTGATGTCAAAGTAGACGTACAATGGTAATATAGAAAAATGCCTACTGGAAAGATGAATAGCCTCCCTTCAACCATGACTAGAACATGAACTGCCAAAGAGAGAATTGTGAGATACACTGCAGCCACCCAGCAGTGAAACCAGCACTGTTTCCCCTTTGTTCTTTCAGATGTGAAAAGATAACAACATTATGGACCTTTGAAAAGGAAGGTTTAGAGCAGGTCTACACTCTGTGGTCATGGTATTCATTACATATTAACTGCCATTACATGGACTCTAAAACTTCCATTTCTCTCTCCTGTACATCTGAGCTCCTCCAACTCTCAGAACATGTTTGTTTCATTCTCTCCAGTTGCTCTGTGTTTCTTTCCAAGTGAACTGTGTGCAAAAGGGAAAAGTAATGGAGCGCTAACATTTGGAAACAAAATATACACTACAATGTAGTGGATGTAAAAAAAAGAACTTTGACAAGATAAAAAGAATGACATTGTTATAAATTGCATCTAATTTTTAGAAACATGACTAAACAGAGCCTTAGGCTGGATCTACAGAATGAACTGGAACAATTCATATTGATGTAATTTAGCAGGACGGTAGGAACTTTATTACATAATACAGAGGTACTTTCTCATCTTTAGACCCAAACTTCTATTGAAACATGACAAAAGCTTGCAGAGAAATGTTAGAAATAGTCATAAGTTACCCAAAAATATACATAATTGCTATTAAGTTTCTGAGTTTCAGATTTCTTATTTAAACAGTCTCCAGGACAAAATGAATTCCACTATAAGTTGTAAAATTATCTGTAATTCTAAAATGTCTCCACATTGTCTGTTCAATGGGCTGTCTCTCTCCACTCTGTAACAATAGATATGTTTTTCTGGAATGTCTGTAAGATTTATATTTAAAAAAAAATTTTTAGTCAAGGATTAAATTTTCCTGACTATTCATAAGGATCAAAATGCAGTCAGAATAGTTTAAATGTAATGATTATTAATATAAATAATTATGTTGTCCAAAAATATTGAGTTTGTTGCTTGTGGAGAAGGACATGTCCTTCAGAAAAAGGTACTTGAACTTCACTGTAGCAGAAATGAAATGACAGAAGAGTCATAACAGAAAAATAATCATCTATAAAGAGCAAACGCTAAATTGGTGTAACTATGGCAGTTTGTACCAGGCAAGAATTAAGTTGGCAGCCTCAAGGCACATACTCCATTCCTGAAAATAAAAAAATGGTTTAGAGGAAGTGCATTAAAATTTTTGACGATGCCACACCTGATCTCTTGAGACTGGGGAGAGGGCTCTAAAAAGAATAACTGGTGGAAGAGTGTGGTTGTGTTCATATCAGTTTACATCAATTTCTATCTGATTTCTAGGACAAATTACAGCCTGCAGCTGATGTACACAGGGCTCCTAACTAGCTTCTTTAATTGGTTGCTTTATATGGAGTCAGATAATATTGTTAAGCAACAGAATGTTATAATGAACTGAGGACTGCACTTGAAAAATAAGCTATGCTATTTTTTCAGGCTGGTGAAACACAGATTGCTTTCAGTTATTTTTCTTGGCAGGACTATTGTTTCTGCCCATAGCCTGTCAAGCTAGCATAGTACCCAGATGGTTCCACGGCTCTAGGGCACCTGTATAACTAACATCAGACCTTAACAGAAAAGTAGTAATATTTATATATTTACATCTCAGTTCCCCCTCCATTCAAAGCAAAACACAGCTGTTATATTTTCACCCTGGCCATTACCTTGTGATGGCCTATCCAGTCAATAGATCCACTCATTGTCAGTTTGCAATAATGTTCCTGCATTTCTCTTCTTTCTACCCCTTGTGTAAAGCCACATTTGAATTAATACATTTTCTGTAGGTCAAAGAAGAAATCAACATACCTGGTCTGTTTTCTAAACTTAATAGCATAATAATTTTTAAGGTATTTTTTATGCCACTCAGACTTACTGATGAGGTGTCTTCTTATCTCCAAACCTGCTTTCTGCCTCCCTTCTTGTTTGCCATGTGCGTCATCTGCACCATCTGGGATGACTTTTCTACAATGACTGAAAGAACAGCACTAAAATGTCTGATTTAAAATTGACAATGTTACATTCTTTTCCAGAGTTGCTCAATGTTTTTCTTTTAATCATTTTGTAGACACTTTGCATTATTTGATAAGCCCAGTGTATACATAAAGAAAACGTAAATATTTTATATTTTGATGGATAGAAACTTGTAAAGAAGATTTTTCAATAACTCTTCATTTAGAAAATGACTTTTCAGTAAATTAACACACTATTTATTGTGCAACAGTGTTCACAGAGTGGTGTTTCATGTATCCTTATCATTAATTAAGCATGACAGAGTCTATATGTAACTTAAACAATAATTTTTAGGAGTTTAAATTGTAATATATTCACTGACATTGTGCTAGCCACATGATTTAAAGACAAATAAATATGCCCAAGTATTATGCAAATAATTAGGAATGCTTCAGGACTGCAAGGAAAACATTTAGCTCAAGGAAATGTTCTATGCTCACACTTAACATGTGTGGTAGACTCTAGAAACATTGAACACTGAAAAGTGTTCACAGTGAGAGTTGTAAACCAGACAAACCTAAAAATTTAGGGCAACAATACATGGAAACAGCTAATTTTACATGAATTTTACTTAATTTGACCAGTTTGTAGTGTTCAGTTTAATTTTGAAGGTATTTTTTTGCATAGAAAATATAACAAAATTATGTTATGCTTATGACTTCTTGTTTACTGCCTTGTATTACTCTGATAAATGATGTTCTTTGTTGAGACTAGATCAGTTTGCTTGAGAATATTTTGTAGGAGGTAGAACATCCAGAAATTTGATGGAGTATTTATATTGATAACCATATTTCTTTAAATATATTAGAATATGTGCATCTATCCCTCCTTGTCCATATCTGTTCTATCAAATAGACTTAAAATTTGAAGAAGTCTGAGAACTGTACTGTGTGTTTATCTGCCAGATACTATTCAATAAACCAAGTTCCTGAGGCAGTTTTACATAGGGCTTTTAAAAATCACTTCACTTAAAGTGACTAACTTTTCTAGGCAGTATTTCAGATATACTTTTGTTTCCTCCCATTCAAAGGTCCCAATACCACAAAAGAGGAAAAGGAAGGTAGTAGTCACTAATCCAGAAAGTAGGGAATATAATAGAATTAAAGACAGATTCAAGAATTTTGAACATCAATCTATTTTATTTGGTGTAGGCTTGTCATAGTTGTGGAGCACAGATTCACAGCAGAACACTGATTTTCCATGGACTCCATGAAGGTCTTTTTCAGACCTTCCTAGGAGTCTGACCACTTCTCACTGTTAATGAATGACAATGTAGAAGAAAATAGAAGATTAATTTTTAACTTTAGAGCAAACCTTGAACCCCTGTGTTGTAGGAGTCACTGACAGAACAGCTCTCCTGTAAAGAAAAGCTAAGAGAATTGGGGTTGTTCAGCCTGGAAAAAGAGATGTCTCAGGGGTGACCTAATTGCGGCCTTCCAGTACCTGATGGGAGCCTGCAAGAAAGATGAAGAGATACTATTTACAAAGACACATAGTGGCAGGACAGGGGGAATAGCTTCAAACTGAGAATAGGTTTAGATTAGATATTAGGAATAAATTCTTTACTGTGAGGGTGGTGAGGTACTGAAATGGGCTGCCCAGAGAAATTATGGATGCCCCGTCCCTGGAAGTGTTCAAGGCCAGGCTGGATTCTGGGTAGAGCTCTGAGCAATGTGGCTTAAAGGAATGAATGCCTGTTCATGGCAAGGGAATTGTAACTAGGTGATCTTTAAGGTCTCTTTCAACTCTAATAGTTGTATGATTCTAACTTAATCATAATTATAAAATTGAAAGTAGTTCTAATCTTTAGGGAATTGTTGTGGCCACACATGCAATCCAGAAGTGCAAAGCTCCTTAGTGTGGCAGGCTCAAGACCTGATAGCAAGTTGAGAAGATAAATTTCATCAAGCAGTATATTTAGTACCAGATAGGTTGCACTGTCTAAAAATATTAGCCATTTTAATTTAATTTTTCAGTCATCATGATAAAAATATTTTTTTAACAACAGAAGCCTTTTAGGATGGACTTGCCACACAAGAAAGGGGAGAGGGTGTTTGTTTGGTTTTTGGTTTTGTTATTTTTTACTTTAAAGAAGAAAAATTATTCTTGGAAAGATTGTGTGGTTAAAATAATACAGTTGAAATAATTGTTATATATACACATATTTTAGAATGTTTATATATATAAGTACACATACAAAATAAATGTGAAGGTTAAGTTAGCTTTCTGAAATCAGTCCCAACTTTATTATCAACTCTGTTTCAATTGTAGCTGCGCAGGATCTGACAGCTTGCATACCTTTTGTTTCCTTGATACTTAACTGTTATTAAGATCTAAAAGTTATCTAGCTTTTTTTATTTCTCTTGAATTGATCAATTTGCAAAGCAAGAAATACTTTAGAAACTTCTCAGCTGCCTCTTAGCACAAAAATTCTGGGAAGAAACGTTTTCTTTCATAAATAGAAATAAATTCTAATTTTATTATCTGGATATAGGTGGAAAAATAGACCAGCTGCCAACACAAAAGTTCCTCTCCAGATTTGAAACTGAAGCAGCAATTCAAGCTGATTACAGATTAGAAATGGTTCAAGTTTAAATTATGCTGTAAGTTCAACCATTTAAACAAAAACTGTATTAGATTTAGAACAAAAATTATGTTAAAAAAGAGAGTAATATTAAGTCGTTAGTTATTCTCCGGGTTTGTAGCACAATTACAAAGTGGAATAACAAGATATTGGAAGGAAAACAGGTACAACGGAATACAGCAAAGTCTGTATTTACGGCACAACTCCACTTGAAATTCTTTGATGGTAACACTGCTTTTGAGCACCACAGACTTCAGTTTTCTCTGGATGCTTGTTCTTGTTCTTCATAAGCATCTTCCACTATTCCAACAGAAATTCTTTATGCAGGCATATACCGAACTAGATCAGGGAACTGTGGTTTGTTGCGATGGTTTGGGATTTTTTGGTTTTTATTTTTGGGTTTTTGTGGGGGGTTTTTTTGTGTGGGTGTTGTTAGTTTGTTCACTTGTGGGTTTTTTTGGGGTTTTTTTGTTTGTTTTTTCACTTGGAGGGGTGGGGTTGATTTTTTTTTTTCCTTTTTTTTTTTTTTTTTTTTTTCCCATTTGGCTGGTTCAGTTCCCCAGTCCAGTGAAGGCAGAAAAACGGATTGGCCAACTGATGTAGGGGCAATATCTCACAGTCAGCTAAGAGGAACAATGGTAAAACTGAGATGGAGCCCAAGGTAGAAATATTATATATTATCTGGAGACCCCAGCCTTAACAAAGATATCCTTAATAGCACATGGCAATTTCCCCCACAATGTACCTCCTCTCATTTAGAGTGTAGTTGCAGTTTTGTTCCAGGTTTTTCATCTCTACTAGAGATGAAAAATTTAGATCAGTAGAAATAAGATCATTTAATACTAATTACAAGAGATACATACTTTGTGAGTATGTAAGTAAATAGAGAGGCCTACTTTACCTCTGCCAAGGAGAAAATGTCTCAGAAGCTGAGGAATTCTGCAAATTTTAATTTTGTCTTGAGTCTCATACAGAGAGAAAACCTTTTATCCAAAGAAGAAAAGGTTTCTTTTGTTTCACTTCTATACAGAAAGGTTTTGCAAAATTTCTTCAGTCACTTATGTGGCAGAATAATGCAATATTTATAAATTAGGAAGCAATAATCCATTTATGGTAGTAAAAGATGTCTTTTAACAAAATAATATCCTGAAGGATCTTTACTCAGCTGTATAATTGAAATACAACTACTGCATTATTTAAAAAGGTACAAAGTTATTTAGATTAGTGTTCTATTTCTTAAACCATATTGTGCTTCTCTGACAGTACAATAAACCCTATTATTCTCTAGCCTTTTAAACACAGAAAAGGTCTTGAAATTGCATGAAAATATCTACCTTTGAACTATCTGAACTTTGAAACCATTTATTTAACTAGTTTATGCAAGTCTATGTCACTAAGAATACATTTTCAGGGAAAATTTTTATTAGCTTTAGACTAAGGATTGTCATAAACCTGATTTTTTTCTTCATAGCTAGAATGTGACAAAACAACTCTGGCACCTAATTTTTTTTTTTTTCTTGTATTTAGAACACTTTAGGAAAAATAGCATAGGTCACAGAAAACAAAATCTATCTCATTTAAGTGGCTAAAATCCTACAACAATCCACTACAATAGAGAAAGTCTCCAAAAACAGAATGAATAAAGAAGATCAAATAGGACAGGTAGTGTTTATGCTTACATATCATTCTTTAACTTCTAATAAAGAAGATCCTGACAAGTGAATACATTATAAAAGGAAATTTTTTCCTGTCTTCTTTGTTCCCTGTTTTTGACTTTCTCTCACAGCTCTTTTTCCACCTAACATGCAACCAAGCAAATTCAATTCCCTAAAGAATGAGCTGATGGACCCTGAAGCAAGGTCTGATAATATTATGGCTTACAGAAGAAAAGAGACATAATTTTTGACTAAATATAGATATGTTTATTCCCTCATCAAAGATACTTTTAAATTGAAATTATTTACTGTTATTGATTAAAATAGTATTCTTCATCAGAATGTTCTCCTGCTGAGTAAAATTTCCTCCTTTCACTTTCAGTTCTTGGAGTTCAAAGCTGTGCAATGTCAGCTTTTCATCTTGTGAAGCTAGAATTGTTCCTTTCTTGCTTTTGTTCATCTAAAACCCTTCAGAAAGATGCATCTGTGTGTTAATGCTACCACGAGCCCAGAGCAAAGGGAAGGACTGAAGGTCAGCAGGAGAGCACCTGAAGAGCAGAATAAAGGAATTCCATCTTCTTGGCCAAAAACTCAGCTTCATCGGGGGCCCAAATTAAGTGTGTCTGTACCCATGCTCACAGTGCTGGAGTAAGTAAGAGATGTTTGAGACGTGCCCATGCCTGCAGGACTTTTATCTTGTTGGCATCACAGGAACACGGTAGGATGTCTCCTACGACTGGAATGTTGGAATGGAAGAATACTGGCTCTTGAGGAAGGACAAGGAGCAATGTCAGTGACCAGCTCGAGTGCATGGAGCTGTGTCTGTGGATAGAAGAGGAGCTAACACAGAGTTTATGGGTCAGGGTGAAAGGGAGCACAGGGTCAAGTGATGCTATTGTGGGGGTTTGCTACAGGCTGCATGACCAGGAAGACACAGTGAAGGAGGCCCTCTAGACACAGAGAGGAGTAGTCTGAGGTTCACCTGCCCTTGTCCTGGTGGGGAACCTCAACCACCCTAATAATTGTTGGAGTGACCCAATAGATTAAGTTTTGTGTAAGCTGAAATTTCATCACATGTGCAATTCTTAGTATTTCAGATGTAGGCAAGAAGATGGCAAACAAAACCAAAGCTGATTACTTGGAAATGTACTTTATGCAGGAAAGTTAGTATGATCCAATTTTATTTAAACTAATTTCAGAATTATTCACTTGTGTTTAAAGTGGTGAGTGGCATTCAAAACATAATTCCATTTAAAATTAAAATATTGGTGGTGTTCTACTATATCAGTGTCAATTAATTATTGCTTCATACTGCCTCAAGATTAATGCATAACATAATTTATTATTAATGTCTGAATAATTAAAGAGAGCCAGAAATTGAATAATACTTTCATTTTGTAACAGAAAAACTATATTGCAATTATTGAACATGAAAAATGCCATTGATTCTATATGAAACAGAATGTCTTATACCTGGAAAAAAACCAGTTTAATTAATTAACAAGTCACTCAGATAATGATTCTTATCAACATACATGGTATGATTTATTAAAGGCCTGAACCAGAATTTGCTGTAGTCAGAGGAATAAATACAGCTGGTATAAGAAAGACCTCTGTTTTATCTCAAAGATAAAGTTTCTTTTCTGATACTACAAACAGTAGCTGTAGTATGTGCAGCTGCTTCATCACTGTAGTTTATTTCATGCTAGAACAAAGTGATTACTGTGGCCATTTTTATAATATTAAACCTCAAGATATTTTAAACCTGTTTTGCTTGTTAGTTTTAATGCCTCTTCCCTTGTCACAAATGCCGTATTTGTATGTTTTTAGAGATAATTTTCAGGTTAAGGTGCTGCTACTATAAAGAGTAGTATTGTAGTTTCCAGCTGCATCCCCAAAGTATCTTCAGTTCACCACAGGCTCATAAACCAGAAGGAAAAGATTTTGCTTTCTGTACGTGTGTGTGTGTGTTTGTTTTTTTGTTATCAAAATTCATTTTATTTAGGCTTGTTTTTTTGTTTGTCTTAAGATTTTGGAGGTCACACATCACCACAAGAATTCCTGGAAATAGTGTCCAACAAACTATTTCTAATGCCATCTGTCTTGGAATCCAATGCAGTATTTTTATGGTGCTCCTGTGTGGCCTGTCATTATCATTAAAAAAAAAAAGGGAAAAAAGGAAAAATAAAAATAGGCAATTAATGAAATAATGAATTCACAAATAAATAGTTTGTTAAAAATCAGAAACTTTGAGGAAAAATGTCATTCAAACCAGACAGACAAAGGGAATTGTTAGATTTTATAACAAATTAAACATACCTTTGTGTCTGCTGCTCTTGATTTAAAATTGTTTACATTCATAGCAAAAAGTAATTTCCTGGCATACTTCAGTGTTCTCCAGAATGTTGCTTGCATCATGGAAGTCATAAAGAATTCATCTTACCTAAACTTTAGTCATTGAGAGGTAAGGACATAATCTAAGCCATTTGTCTAAGTTACCTTGTACTAAATGGAAAAGATAAGCATGATTTGTTCTTTCAAGGCAACTCATTCCATCTGAAATATGTGGGATGGATTTTCATCTCCAAGTGGCTTTTTATTTCAATCAAATATAATGGGTATATAAACACATTGTGTAGGTGGAATGAATGCTATTCACTTTAAGCCTCAAAAACACCCCAGATGATTTTTTCAGTCCCAAGTTAGAACATTTTTACCACAACTAGCTTTTAGTTAGCTGTTTTCTAATCACTTCTCAGTATTTTTGTTCTTTTTGCCAGGTCTTTCAGAGCTTTAAGCTGCTTAGGCCACACAGCAACTGGTAAATGTAAGGAAGTCTTTACTGTAAGAGTGTTGCCAGTGTGGAAATAACTTGTTGGGATCACTGTCAGCTGACAACTTTTGCTGTTCAAGAGTGAATTATTTTCAAATGATAGTACTTCCTTAGGGAAAAGGAAAAAAAAGGTATTGCGATATTTGATCAATTGTCTTTTCATAATCAGGAGATGAACCAAGTAGGCCAAAAGACAAAGTCACAATTGAAATTACTTCAAAATTGATTTTTTAATGGGGGGTTTTAATATCTTAAAGTATGTTTTCTAAAACCTATGCTTCTATTTGGTTACAAGTGAAGTGGTTTACCTGTGACTGACATTTTGAGAAACGGCGAACTATCAGTTAAAACAATAGATACTTGAGATGTATAAAAGGACAGGAAATCTGTAAAAGAGACTTGAGAGACAAAATTAGCACTTGAGTAGAAACAATTCATATAACACCTGAGAACACTGCCAGATCAAGAGGAAAAGCAGGGAACAGAATACTTATTGCCAAGGCAAATATTCACAGAACTTGTAGGATGCTTTGGATTGAAAGTGACCTCATAGATGCTCTTGCTGCATCCCCCACTAGATCAGTTTGCTGCTCTGCAGACAGGCTGAGAGCAATGGGGCTGTTCAGCCTGGAGAAGAGAGGGCTTCAGGGAGACCTTATAACACCTCCCAGTACACAGAAAGTGTTTGAAAGAGAGCTGGAGAGAGACTTTTCACAAGGATGTGTAGGCACAGGACAAAGGGTGATGGCTTTAAATTGAAAGAAGGTAGGTTTAAACCAGATATTAGAAAGAAATTCTTTACTGTGAGGGCAGTGAGATACGCCTCAAAACAGGTTGCCCAGAGAAGCTGTGCCTCATTCCTGGAAGTGTTTAAGGCTGGAATGGAGAGGAAAAAAGAAATTCCTGTGATATTTAATAAAACTTAATAAAAACTTTAATAAAAACTTTTATTTTCTCTCATAAGAAATAAATAGTAATCTTGTAAAGTATAGTAGAAGTCTGATGACACAACTTTGGCCTATAACACTCTAAAAATGTGGTAGAATAAATAAATAATGATTAATTAAAACAAAAAATAAATTAATATGTTAGGAATATTAGATTAATATTACGATCACATAATATGACAAAAACAGTAGGTGCATGTGGGATGATGTAAAATATCTGAGATTATTGATAGGACTTTTAAGGATGCCGTGCTGAAGATTTGCACACTCTGGGACAGAATCACAGGCTGAATCAAAATCAGAGAATGTAATTCAAGGAAGTTGTAGTAGTAATCTAGTAGCAATTTCAGAAAATGAAGCAGTATGTAAAGGGCTTTTTACTCAAAAAAGTATAATTGCCATCTTACAACCTGATAGAAGACAGCCATTCTTTAAGGATGACTACAAGTATGTATTTCTGCATGTTTTGTATCTGCCCCCATGAATCAGTGGTTCATTTGCTACCATAAATGAATTTTCTTTTTCAGTCTACATGTTGGTCTTGTCCATGTACGTGAATGTTTTGAATGAAGATTGCAATCTGCTGTATAACCTGAATGAGAATAAACTTCAAATATCTCTTTTTCTGTTATTTATGCGGTGAAAGGGGCAGTTTCGTCCTCAGTTCCAGTCCTCACAAATTCATAGTTACAAATATCTTAACAGTAGACCCACATTTTCATTCATTCTTCAAAAACTTCAGATGCTACTGAAAGAGGGGAACAGGTTTTGGGAGGAGGGACTGCCATATGGAAAGCAAGTACAAGAAAAGAGCAAACATAGAATAAAACATATGGAAAAATGTCTGTATGGAATAAATCAAGTTAGTCTTATGGAAGTTATCTTTGGCCTTTCCTGACTTTTATTTATGTCTCTGACTAGCAATTGCCTACATCTTATCTTTAACCAACGCTGAGGAAAGAGAAAAAAAAGTATTAAAGTGAAATTTCAGGAAAATAAATAGAATGTGCCCTATGGAGAAATTTCAATCTCTCCAAATAGAACTACAGAAGAACTCTGAATCAGGATATGAATATGCTGCCCTTTACAATGAATTAACTTCTTGAGAAGTCCTTAAAATATATTACTAGATATGGATTTTTTTTTTCTACTGGTAACAATTATGTCTTATTTTTTCAAATAAAAACAAAAAAAGGGACAACATTTCATAAAATGGGTGCTAGATTACATGATCTGATCTTTTTTGTAAAATAAAATTTTAATATGAGCTTTCACATCCATGAGTTGTTGCTAAGATAAAGTTTATTGAAAGTGTTTCCAATGCAACACTTTGTATTTGATAGTTTATAAAATTATGTAACTGAATATATAAACCAATATAGCATATTTTCTAGTAAGAATTTTGTAGGTAAACAAGCAAGCAGTGCATTATGTTTTAAATAGTGTGGGGTCTGAATAATCTGGAAGATTACATAGCTATTTCTGCTCTCTGTTGAGAGGCCATTATTTAATGTTATTGTACTAAACGAAGCAAATATAAGAAAAATAAGCACAATTTATCGAATTGAAATTTTATGGCAAATAAAATTTTATTTCTCAATATGAACATGAAAAAATATTTCATTTTCTTCTTTTTTCAATTTATTTTCAATAAGGAATAGTAGAAATTTGTAGATAGTTAGGATGGAGTTATTATGATACCATTAACTAGTAAACTATGCTTCAAACATCTTTTCTCTGTATGGACAAACACAGGAAGTTTCAAAATGTGCCAGAAAAGACTGCAAGTCTATCGAGACAGAGGCGTTAGAAATCACATCTAATTGTAGGTGTATAAATATGTCTTTGCACAAATATGTGTTTAAGCTTGTATAACAGAGCAAATATGTCTCAGGTTCAGATGAGCTGATGAGCACTGTGCATAGCTGTCGGAAGAGAGAATGCTTTTCACCTTATCCTAAGGTAAAAAATTATGTGTGATTTTTTATCTAACATGGATTTACAGCTTCATTTGAGCTATCCAGAATATCTGCCAAACATCCACTTGCATTCCAGAAATGAACAAGACTACCGCCTGGATCACTGTCATATTTGCCAGCCTTCTGGGGATTTCTTGGATCTCTTAAGACATTTCAAACTGCACTAGATATCCATGTCTAGCAAATTCAGTCAAATATCTAGTTGGATGCTGTCATATGCATTTAGCAATTTCCATTTAAATGGCTTGATATATGAGCTCATTTCCATCCCAATGGACCTGGGATGTCATTATTAACTTGAAAATAGGTTGTAATACGTTGAAATAGGTTCTTGGAATAGAAATAAAATTGGCTGATTGCAGACCAAAATCTGACTCTGCCACATTTGAAAGAAATTTTCTAATCCTTACACTATTTCAGGTTGGCAAGATATGAGAAATTTCCTGCTAGCCAAAGAAGTGCTTTCCCCTGATTATTTTCTGACTGTAGAGTTCTAGCATAACCACTGTGACATTGCAGCTATCATTGTAATAACAATTTATAGCACCTGTTTGCCTCAGGATGAACAAGCAAGTTGTTGAAATCCTGGCTGACAATCTTCTGCCTTAGTCACATTATAAATAGAACTTGAGTTCTGTTACCAAAAGAAGTCCTAAGACTAAAGAAGACAAATAGTTAAACCTACAGATATGAGTTTTTTCAAGTATATTTTCTAAGAAATATTTTCAGAAATGTGGGTTGAAAATAACTTAGCCAGAGAGGAACATCAGAAATGCTAATTAACTTGCAGTAAAATAGGTAGATTTTAAATATCAGTAAATATCAGTATTGATATTTAAATATCAATATCTCTACACAAGACACTTGGGTTGTGTAAAATCACCTTTTAGATCTGAAGGTAAAGGAGAACAGGCACACAAAAAGTATTTACAGTTAGTTTATAGTAAATATAAGAACCGTTGCTAGCTTTTAAGGGTATAAGTCACAATAATGGATAATAAAATTCTTCTGAGTGAATGAGGAAAAAAAAAGGAAACATTGAAACTAAATGAGACACACATCTAAAAATTCTGACTGTCACGAGGGCTCTAGTAACCCAGTACAGCCTCAACAAAGCATCTTTTAGTGGTTAGATATCTCCAGGCTTTGTACTTTTATGTGACTAAGTTGTATCTATAGCAACAGATGACTAGCCTTAGCTGTTATTTCAAGAAAGGCTGCAGAAAATCTTCCTTCCCTGATGATTTTCTTAAGGTTGATAGATTGCTGGTAAAACTTTCTAATTCCCATCCCCCCACACATCCCTTTGGTTTGGAAAGAATTCTGACTTTACACTGTTTCCAAGTTCTTTTACATACTTCTAAGTAAAAATATCTGTGTGTGTGTTTTCAAATAAGCCTAATAATGTCAAAGCTAATACTTGACATGAACCTCAGTACTGCTTTTGCTTTGCATGTTCTGAAAATTCCTACAGATATGGACAACTTGGTGCTTAATTAAGTACAGTAGTAATTGTCTCACATAATTTTAGATTTCACCAACCTAGAAAACTGTATATATATTAAAATCTTTGGGCAAGCCAGGCTCATAACCTTTATCACTGAAAGGAACTTTATCTAAGTTTTTTTTTTTTTTCCTTATTGTCTCTCTTTCAGTATCACTTATACATTCAAGACCTCTGTCATGTTTTGGTGTAGTTCAACTTTAGTTTCACAGTGGCACGAATTCCCTGGTGCTATG
This sequence comes from Prinia subflava, assembly GCF_021018805.1. Lineage (NCBI taxonomy): Eukaryota > Metazoa > Chordata > Aves > Passeriformes > Cisticolidae > Prinia > Prinia subflava. The sequence goes on from NC_086249.1 coordinate 61,560,519, forward strand.
ATTTTAACTTATTGTTTTTAAGTGTTTAATGTAATGATTTACCTCTTGTATTGTTGGTATCAAACTTGGTGATATTGGTCACTGATTTTCAGTTAATCACACATTAATAAATCCATAAACTGCTTTCATCCTTATTAAACAGCTTGAGTTGAAGAGTTTTTATCTGCAACTATATCAATATTAATTTACCAAGTATTATGCACGTGAAAAACTGCCTGTGCTTCCCAGTCTACAAACTAGCACAGAACCACCACACTCAAACATTTCAAAGGCAAATGAAGCTGCCTTAAACTGTTCCTCTGCCTGAGGACACTAGCTTATTTAGTGCTCTGTTGTTCTGTTACAGATATTCAAAGCATTCATTTCATCTGAATGCAGCAGTACCTGAATTAGGTCTGTGTCAGATCTTTTTTAATCATATGTTTCCAGGCTGTGACAAAACGATAACTCATTCTTAAGTAAATTATCTCAAGGAATCTCTTTTTACAATGCATGTAGCGCAATCAGAGTTAATTTTCCTGTCTCTTCCCTGAACTAAGATATCAAAGACTGCTCTTGAGTAAGGGTAAAGTTTTTCTGAGATGCTTCCACACCTGACAGTATTTACTGTATTGGTTATGTTGATACTGTCAAGGTGAAATCTGAAATACCCATTGCAGAATATTCAAATAGTTTAATCTGTGATATCTTGTGCAAGTGACTAGGATTTCTGATAGTTTGATTAATTATATCTAGAATACTCATTGAAAAAATTCACTAATTGTTTTTCCTTTTTTTTTTGTTTTTTTTGAGATCAGATACCATTGAAATGTTATGAATTTTTCAATTTCTCAATGATCCTCTAAAAAGTAACAAATGGGATTCATGAGATTGAGAAATGAGTCCTACAAAACTTCATTATAACACAGGCTCCACAGGTGGTGGGGTTTTTTGTTTGTTTGTTTGTTTGTTTGTTTTTAACTTGATTTTTTAACATTCAGCCTAGTTTCTGTATGTAAATCTTACTTACAGTTATTTTTGGACTACTATAGTTCTAATAAAAAATATAGTTCTGGGGACCAGTGAAGTCACTGTAACCAGAAATCAAGGTCTTTCATGGCTCTAGATATTAACAGTTTGGATTTAGACTCCTAAGAGAATTGGACTGGTTTTCAAACAGCTTGAAAATACACTCTTCCCATAACCCAAAACAGGAACTGTAAATCTTAAACAATGCTTTTTAGAACCAAACTTCTCTATACATTGCCATATCATTTTTTAGTTCCTATTGCTCAGCTCTGTCCTAATTCATGTTAGTACTGTTTCTTTCAGTTTCCTTTGTTGCAAACAAAATTAGAAACAGCTAATGTTAATGTTAAGTCATATCTCGATCTGCTTCATTTTGGTTTTTGTTAAGGTACATCAGTAAGCTGCTGGTTTGGGACAGCTAGATTTATAGAATTCAAATTATGGCAAGACACAGCACTACAGGATTTTTTGTTGTTGTTGTTCCAATTTCTGGCATTAGGCTATTCTGTATATTTGGAATATATCAGAGAATAGATAAAACATTCTTAGAGGAATCTGAAGAATGGTTTCCTAGCCAGCCTTGAAGACCCTTTATTTGATATACAGAAAGAGCTTTAATGAACGTGCAAGATGAGTCTGGTTTATTTCACTGACTGAAATCTGCTGTAATACCAGCAAGGAACATTTTGTTAAAGCATCAAAAAGACAAATAAAATTGGATGTGTCTTCTGCCAATACTTTCTGCGGTAGCAGCAGAAAGACAGACAGAAAATAGTTGAAATCTAAAATCAAGAATAGCTGATAACAATAATTGAAAGTGTTTTAATTGACTTTGGTAGTCATCTTCCTTATTGCTTAAGCCACTTAATTATTTTATCAAACTTGTACTTCGAAAGAGGTGAGGCTGCAGAATGTTTTATATGATCTCATAGTTACGAATTCTTTGCTGCACCTCTCGCTCTGTATTGATTTATACGTGAGGGAAAGCAGCTCTTTGAGGCTGATCTATCAAACATGACAATATTTTAGAATAAAATTAACAGACAGGTCTCAACCACCCTCAGCCCCCACCATAAAGCAAACAACCACCAAGAACACACACCTCAAAAAACAGGTTGAAAGCTGTTACTCAAGCTAGGTATAGGAATTTCTTTCATTCTTTATGCTACTGTTACTTGTTATCTCTACAGGTTGTTTAGCTTCTACAGCAAACACAAATTTAATTTGTGTAACAGGACCATCTGTTGAGGTTACTGTGTTTACTAGCTCCTAGTCATCAATTTTTGATGATGGCAGCAGAAAAATTTTCAGTCTTTTTGGACATGTTTCCATCTTGTAGATACTAACTTTCAAGTCATAACGGATTTGGTCTCCTTTTTCCTTTTCTAAATGCTTTGATGGAAAGATTTTATCTCTATTCTTCTGATGGTAACCTGTGTCACCCAGATGGCATATTCTAATCTGATGTGGCCATTATCTCACAGATGATGTGAAGAAGTGTAAATGCTTTCAGCAGCTCCTGTGGCATACAAGCCCAAATCTTGAGACAAGGGCAATCTTCACCATCATTCTATGACCAAAATATGAATAATATAGCCTGTTGATACATCTTGACATCAGCCAGCTGCTATTTTGAATTTATACCCAAATTCACATCAAACTTAAAACAGAAAAATTCACATCAACTGCTATTTGTTTTCCTGCTTCTGTTCCTTTATCAACTGATTCTCATTCCATTCTAGTAATTGCTTCTTCCAAATATAATACTATTATTTTATTTCTTTAATCAGTATTTATTATTTTGAAAAATAGCAAGGAGAAAACTATAGGCTTGATGATCAGCAAACTAGTTGTCAACTCACACTGTTTTTTAAATTGCTAATACAGAAAAGAAACCAGTCTATATATAATTGTCAGTTTTAGAAGTGAATATTGCTCTAGTGACTTCACTTCCTCTTGGATGGAGAAAACATGTCAAACTAAGAGCAAGCCCTCAGAATGCTATGTAGAATATGAACTTGCCTTTTGCTCCGTCATATTTTAGCAGTGGGTTTTCTGTATTATAGATTTGGAATATTTGTATTATAGAAATCCAGGGATTTTGTAACTTACTGCCAAATTCTTTTGATTTTATTCATTCTGATTAGTGACTTTCTTGGGAAAACTTTGCAAATAATTTACATCGTACTTAATAATCAGTATCTCACTGTGATATTAAAGTAAGCATCTCTTCCTTACAAAGCTCTTGAACATTTCCTGAATATATATTCTTCTTTAGAATAAAACCTGTAGAAAACCTTAGCAGAGTAATCAACACAGTTATAAGAACCTTTCCAAAAACCTTTCTCACGACTGGTCTCTTATGTATTGAAAAAGTGGTTTCTTATCTCCAATAATATTTATTTATTAAAATGTGGTTTATGTGGTTTATTATCTCAAAAAATAACTTTCAGAATAATTTATTTTATCCTGAATATATTTTTTATTTCTTTCCTATAGATGATGATGATGTTTCTCATGATCAGTATGTATTACACAGGTTTTGAAAAGGTCACATAAATAATAATAAAAGCATAGTAATTGCAGGATTATAGAAAAAAGGCAACATCACACTGAAATATTAAATAATAATAGAAGAAAAAATTACTATTCCATCTTTTATCTGCTATAACAGCTGATAGTTTCTTTGTGTTCACAAAATTTAGCACAGAAGATATCATCAGCAACATATTTATAACTTGTTTGGTTACTCTTCAAACAATAGCTAAATGCTTTTGTGGAATGAAGAGAGCTACAGGGATGAGAGAGGATGGAGTGAGTTCAACAGTGTAAATGACATGAAGGGTCAGCACAATGTGTGTGGAAATATGGCTGGAGTCTAAATTTAGAGAATACAGAAAAGTTGTGTTCACATCCTAACAGAGGTTTCAATGATACAGAAATCAAAAGGTACAATACTTTTGCTACTCTCTGGATGGAATGTAGTTGGTATGCTGGAAACTTATTACAGGATAATTGCCCACATCCACAATCTGCATCCACAACTCCTGCTAAGGGAGATGGAGCAGAAGGCAGAGCGGAGTGGAGACACCTCAACCAGGCTCTGCTGAAATCCTCGCAGGGAGGGGAACTCAATTGCGCTTTGCCGCTGAGAAACTGTGTACCACCTGTCAGCCAGGGAGGCAGGAGAGGTCCTCCTGTAGAGCCAGCAGCCTTGGCAAAACCACTCTCCTCAGGTGAACTTGGTTCACTAGAGCCTAACTGTTCTGTTAATGCACACCTCAATCCAAAGGTTCCTGTCTCCAAGGTACGATCACCCCTCACTGGACATGTGCTATTTTTTTTTTTAAACTGTATCTTTAAAAACAAAGTGAGAGGATTTTACATCAATCACTTACAAAGGTATGCATGACTTGAGTCACTCCAGTTTCACCTTGCTGGGGGTTAGATTTGGTTTTTTTTCTTCTCACAGAATTTTTTTCCCATAAGTTTCCAAGAAGCCTTGATGACTACTTAGTCAGAACAAAAGGGGTACTTGAGGGATATGGCAGCACGAGGCTACACCTATTGTTTATGAGTCCCTGGGAGTGTCCCTCAGAGGGGAGAGATGATGAGCTTTGGGAAAGGCAAAAAAGACAGATCTGGGGGAGGGGGAGGCACTCTTGCTCTCAGCGCCGAGGAGGACGGTCAGGCTGCCCTCTGCCTCTGCCTCGTCCTGGGAAATCTACAATCATCTGCTGCGTACCTGGGAATCCTGAACTCGCTTTCTCCAGCCTCCCCCCACCGCCGCTGCTTCTTCGGAGCTTTGAGGCTCTCCTGCTACTCTGCAGCCCTGCACTGCCCAGCCCTGCCGGGACACCCCTGCTGTTCCAGCTGCCAGCGCAGAGCTCCTCATCTCATCCATCGGCCCGGGACTTTTCCTTCCTTCCAGTTCGGCCTCTCGGAGTCCTGCAGGGGCACCCAGATCAAACTGCTCTGGGCTTTTGTAAAAGAAAGCCCTCAAGGTTCTTGGTTCTGTTTATTATTGATGCTGTAGTTGTTGTTTGTTTGTCGTTTTGTCATATATACTAGTAAAGAACTGTTATTCCTACCCCCATACCTCTGTCTGAAAGCTCCTTTAATTTTTTTTAATTGGAATAATTTGGAGGGAGGGGATTTGAATTCTCCATCTCTAGGGAGGTCCTGCCCCTTCCTAGCAGATATCTGTCTTTCAAACCAAGACACACCTAAATATAAATGATATAAAAATAAGTCAAGAATGGAGAAAAGGTTAGGGGACACTCCGTCATAACTGCTGGGATCAGTAGAGGGACTGAACCTGTCCTCTCCCCCATGAGGACACCTACTGGGTAAGAGCACTATAGGCATGCTGAATACTTTTATTGGAAATTAGAGCTTGTCTGTGTATTGCTTTGAATATGTTTTTGCAGTCAGATACTATCATTGTACATCCTTGAAACTTGTTACAATTTTACATTAATAAAGAGTGCTATTCTGTAAACTTTTAGTGTGAGTCCTTCGCAGGTCCTGACAGCCGCCGGCAGTAATATACTCAAATACAGTGGAAAACCCACTGACGGGTCTCCCTCATGCTTTTAGTGCGTTTCACTAAGTCAGTCAAACTGTCCTCTGATCCAGCAGGACTGTTCAGAGAAGGTCCCCTTAACATGGTGCTGACAGGCTGTCAGGCATAGTGGTCTTGACTCTCCTGGGGTGCTGACAGAAAAATTAAATAATAAGGGTTGAGTAAATGTCCCCACACTAAGGGTCAAGTAAATATCCCCTTTTCACATTTTCATGACAAATGTGACTGCAACCCATTATGAATTTGGCTTTGTTTTTATTTTAGTAATCTAAAAATACAAAAACTTTAAAGCTCACATAAGGACAATCAGATTTCACCAATATGAGTGAATGAAGTGAATGGGTTTTTCTAATCTAATTTTTCTAACTAATCACTTTTACTCCCTTCACAGTAAACACTATGAATCTCCTGCCACATATCATGAATTTATTAGAACTGCAAAAAAAAAGTCATGACATGGGAATTTCATGGACATGAAAAATGAGAGCACAAGGAGCTGTGACATTGCACAGGAGGGTAAGGGAGAAGAAATAAGAAACATCCAAAAAACACAGGCAGCAGAAGGGAAACACTGGGACCATTTGGGGAGCAGAGTCCTGCAAGGCCAGCATTGCCTTGGTAGTTCCATTGTCTCAGTGAGAGTGGAAGCTTTGGACAAAGTTTACTAAAGAGTCCTGCTTCTGTGTTTGAAGGTCAGAAAGGACTCCTCTGTATTTAAATTCTTCCACTGAAAGGGATTTAAATATGGGTAAATCCTGCCTTAGTCTCAGAATTTGGCAACAGTTTAAATTTAAGGAATTACCTACAAGTTTTAATGACGGCAAATCAGATATATTAAAAAAATGAATTATATATTAAACAAACAAATGATCCTTATCAAAATTGCCCACTATACAGTATAAAACTAAAAGAACTACTAGTAGATGACAGCATAACATAAAACAGTACATGATATAATGGTACCTGTATTAAGGCTAGCAAAGAAATAGTCTCAATTAGGAATTGAATGTAACTTACCACCAAATGATGATAATGTGTACAGATTCTTTCACTTAACCACTGGGAAGTAGCTGGGAAATAGGTGTCCCTATTAACAGGAGAAACTCCACACAATTCCAGGAAAACATATAAAAGATTTCTACTTTTTGAAAGTTTGCTGTGGCTTTTAGAGTGGTAAAGTGAACTAGCGTTAGTCAGAAATCCAGCTTGTCTCCAGAGCTCACTTCAACAGTAAGATGTTTATTGGAAGTTGAGATGCGAGACTGATGTTGAACCCTTGCTGCCAAAATAACTCATTTTAAGACAGCTTGTCCTGTTTGAGTTATCTGACTGTTTAAAAAGTGACAGATAAGCTCTTGTGGGGGGAGTAAGATGCCCTCCTACATCCAGTTGTGACATCATAAAATTCACAGATGATCCAGGTTGTGGTATCAGAACTGGCAAGGCTGGATGCAAATGCAGCAAAATTGAGATCAATGGGGAAAACTTAACTAAAGACAGGTTTGGAGGAAACTTGAAAGGAGAAGAGGACATACAATAGAGATAAATAGAATGGTTAAGAGAAAGGAATAGAGGATGAGATTTGTAAGTTATGTGACTGGGGCTTCTAGAAACTCTGTTCTGGGCTTGCAAGCTGCAGTCTAAGTAAATGATAATGGAAATCTTTTATTCTTAGCATACTCCAGATGTCAAGCCTACTTCCAGTAGCAAAAGAGGGATTAATGAGGTGTTTTTTGTGGCTACAAATGGATACTTACATGACTGGATGCAATGATGGAACCAGTCACTGGCATTGTGATGCTAATTCCTATCACAGGAAAGCATCAGCAGGTACTTGCTACTTTCTCATGGAATTTATTTCTTGAAATGTTAGGGGTAAAAATACTGTGAATGTTGTTTTCGGCATACTTTCCAATTTGCGGGTACCTGAATTATTTAGAACTATTCAGCATATTTCCAAGGTAAATTTTACCCTTTCAAAAATTACAACAGAGAACCAAAATCTACATCTAATGTTTCTGGTGGGGTCTGGTGCTTTTGAAACAGGTGAATGCTGTTATTTTTGTTCAGTCTTAAGCTGTACAATACAAAATCAACAGTGTAAAATAGTTTTTTGTCATAAGGCTAATCATCACTATTCCACTAAAGAAAAAATATATACTGCTTATTTGTAGAGTAGTTGGTACAAGAAAACTGGAAACATTTTGTGCATTTTTCCTATGTTACCAATGAACAGCTAAGTCTGAGACACGGACAAAGAGAGTTATTTTTTTCTTGGCATTTTTCAGAGGAAGTTAATGAAGATACTATTTACATCCTCAGCATAATTCCATAGCTAATATTAAATAATTATCCAGTATTCATTGGTTCATCATGATTCACTAACCCTTATATGACATGGTGATTTCAAGTGGGCAGTAAATTATATTTGCCATTTTAAAAGACCAAAATTTCTACCCCACAAAACCCACCAATTCATTCTGACAAATCAGCTTTAATCTGTTATGTATCAAACCAGTAGCAAGGGCAAACATCTAACCTGAGATATCAAGTTGATAAGATAATTTTCTTGAAAAGTTTTCAAACAACATACTGAGGACTGACATGTGAAATCTTTATTCATGTTTATACACATCAAACATTAGAATTAATTGATAGAAAATAAAGAAAAAAATAAGATCACAAGCTGGAGTATCATGAAGCACTCAGGTATTTACTCTGTGTGTATATGATATTCTATCTTTTGGAGAGAAATTGCTACAAAAGAAGTTCCATTATTTTCTTAAATGTTCATGGTTTTCTCTTTCTCTTCAGCTTGTCTTCACTAGAAAGTCAAACTAACTGTTTCTTATATGGTGGATGATCTTTTAGGAATGTCACGCATTTGTTCATTAGACACAAATAACTGTTGACTATAGGAAGCATAAATCTGCAGGAGCAATGATATGACAGTTTTAATATTGCTTCTCATACTTTTCAGGGTTACCATAGAATGTATGTCTAACTTTCTTGCTAAGTCCTATACTTGCAGTGGCAAAAAATTTTAACAAATCAGAAGAAGCTCACTTAAGATTTATGTGTCAGCAACTTTCAGTAATAGCATTCTGATTTTTCCCCACTATATTTAACCATATATGAAAATCTATTTTAACACATGTGACCAGGAGTAAAAGCATGAAATTAGGAAAAAAAAAAAAAAAAAAAGGTGGTTCCTAAATATATTTAAAACTTTAGGATGAAGCATGTGATAACAATAAAGAGAGAGGGTACAGAGATAAAGACAGTGGGTACAGAGATAAAAGCCATACAATACTCATGTGTGCATTGGCATATAAAGACAACTACCAGTATAGTCATCACAGTAATGAAATGGCCTGAAGAAATGACAAGGGCATTTGGTATCTTGCTGGTGGTGGAAAAATATACTTGTGAGCCTCCATTAAGCCCCAAAAGCAGAAAAAAACAACCAAAGAAGAAACCTCCCCAAAACAACAACAACAAAACAACAACAGCAAAAACAAAAACAAAACAAAACAACAACAATAATAAAAAAACCCCAAACCCCTAAATATGTTAACTTGCCTGTTTGCAAAATGAAGGTATCCATCAACTTTTTAAAGTAAGGTATCATAGCAGCTTCTGAGTTATTTTAAACTTGATGTGATGGAAGAGGAGAGGCAAAATGACAGAGATGCAGCATAGTGATATTTGTTTTGAGATTTATACAATTTAAGTTGGGTTTTTCAAGGACCTTAAATGCTAGAATGACGTCTGGATTCCACTCAAGGTTTATTCTATGTTCAGACTGTATAAAAATTCAGCCACAGGTTAGTATACTCATTTAAACCATATCCTGAAATCCTAGAAGTAGCCACAAGAAATACAGCTTCCTGAAGTTATCTGGCTGACCTGCATGACCCAGTATCACCTAAGGAAATCTCATCCTTCTCCTAGAGTTTTTGAGTTCTGATTCATTCTCAGAAAAAGTTATCTCCCACTCTTTTCCATTGCCTGCTCCTTCAGCTCACCCACAGCAGAAGCAGAACAAAATCCACAGATTCCACACATACAAAGCCTTATTTTTCACTTAATTCCATATGCCACATGCCTTCACAGAATCTCTGCTGATGAAGTTGAGAAAATCAAATGGTAAAGAGGAATTTCAAAAAATTGCAGCTAGGAGGCCTCACCCTCTGCCCATCAAATCCTCATTCAAATGTGATGTACACAGTAATCACAGTCCTGTGAACTGAATTATGGATGTACTTGTTACTAAAAATTGCAGACTCAATAGAGATACTAGTTTGATAGCACACTCATTTTGCCTAGGCCTCATCCTACTCTTCACTAGATCAAAAGTAATAATTACCTGCCTTTCTGTTAGGAGCTGGGATCTCACCCACATCTCCCTCAGCTCCACCAGTGTGGAGAACATACCTGTTCTTCAATTTGTCCATATGATTAGCAGAATGAAGTTAAACCCAGAGCAACTTCTCTTACTCCGTATTTAGCCTGAAGGGTGCTGTTTCTATTTTAAACCTGATGATGGGCTTGCATGCCCAAAAGCTTGTCACCATTTTACCCAGCTATACTTAGTTTAAAAAAAAACCCAAACCCCCAGCCATTACTTGTCTCTAAAAATCTTTCCTCATAAGCTAATAGGAACTATTAATTCTGTTTTGGAGTTAATCACATGTTAAAAAAAAAATGCAAGTCCTGAAAATGAATAGCTAAACCTGTTAGTTTTTTTCTTAAATACACACCAGTAACTATCAAATTAAAAAAAAACGACATAAAAAAACCTACACCAAACAAACCAAAACACAAGTTTGTATCTAAGGATGCCCTGTTTCTCTAGAATAAGGTTAGGGACACTGGTGAGATTTCAGTCCATTGTCACAGCTGAGACCTAGCTCTGGTTTTGCTTTCACAAGTTCAGACTTCATCCTGGAAACTTAAAATTGCCAGTGTTCTTAATACAGAAGTGCCTCTAGAGGGTATGAGTTCAAGGTTAGATACACAAATTAGCATTGTAAAATATATATAACCTACAGGAAAAAAGAGTTCATTGCCTAGTGCAGTAAGAAGTATTTCATTATAAGTATTAAGAATACAGAATAGGACCAAAAAAGAGACAAGTGTGTTTATGTGTGTTTACCCTATGTGTGTGTTTATTCATGTTTAATAGCTGTATGAATTTAAGAATGTTTACTATCTATTACTTTTAAAATGGAATACGTGGAAAAATTTTCTGCAATTTATAAGGTAGCAGCAAACATCAGAGAATATTTGGAAAGAAGTACCAAAATGTCAGATCCTGAAAATAAGCCGAGTAAGCAAATAAATTAAAACTAACAGGGGAAGAATGTAATTATTCTCTGTTAGAAGTGAGAATTAGTTTGAAATGCAACCCATAACAGAAACTTAAAATTTGTCTGTCAGCAAGTTGGTATTAACTCAGTTATTTAAACAGTGAACCTATTGCTATTTACAATGCCCCAGGGACTTAATCTTCACAGGCCATCCCCAAAAACCAGAGGTTTTTGACCAGCCAATTGGCAGCAAATTTAAACCACCCCTGTTGAAACAAGAAGCTATTTTATCTTGTCCTACAGCTTCTTAGAGAGAAGGGACCACCCTCCACCTGGCCATAACCTCCTTTCAGGTAGTTGTAGAGAGTGAAAATGTCTCTCCTGAGTGTCCTTTTCTCCAGACTGAACAACCCCAGCTCCCTCAGATACTCCTTACAAGACTAATGTTCCAGAGCCTTCACCAACTCCTTTGTCCTTCTCTGGACTCATTCCAGCACCTCGCATATTTTCTTTGAGTGAGGGGCCCAGAACCAGACACAGGATTTGAGGTGCAGCCTCACCAGTGCCAAGTAAGGGGATGTGATCACTGTCCTGCTGGCCACATTATTTCTGATACAGGCCAGGATGCCATTGGTCATCTCAGCCACCTGGACACACTGCCAGCTCATGTTCAGCCAAGTGTTGACTGGCATCCTCATGTTCTTTTCTGCTGGGCAGCTTTTCTGCTGGGCACTAATCCCAAGCCTGTATCATTCCATGGGATTGTTGTGACACAAAGACAGGATATGTCATTTGGCCTTGTAACTCATACAGTTGGTTTTGGTCCATCAATCCAGCCTTTCCAGATCCCTTTGCAGTGCCTTCCTACACTTGGGCAGAGTAAGCACACCACGTGGTGTCATCTGCAAACTGACAGAGGGTGCATTTCATCTCTTCACCCACACCACTGATAAAGTTACTAAACAGCAGTGGCCAAAATATTGAGGACAGCAATGGCCAAAATATTGAGGTCTGGGTAACTAATGGCCATTCACCATCAGTGTGTAACTCCATTCACCACCATCCTCTGGGCCCATCCATCCAGTCAGTTCTTAATCCAGTGAATACTGCACTCATTCAAGGCTTGAAACAAGGAGCTGGGGGGAGCACAGCCGACCACGACTGAACAAAGGAATAATCCATATCATGCAATGTCATGCTCAGTGTGAAAACTAGAAGGAGGTGGCTGAGTGAGTAGTTGCTGCTTGGGAACCAGCTAGGCATCAGTCAGCAGGAGGTGTGCAGTTTTATGGTGCATCACTTGTGTTTTCATTGGTTTTATTCCTCTCGCCCTTTCTCTTTATTTTATTACTAAACTGTTTGTATCTAAATCAATGGATTTTACTTTTTTCTACTTCTCCTCTTTATCCTGCTGGGGCAAGGACTCTCTCCTGCAAGACTTCTTGCAACGTCTTGTTCAGCTGCTTCAGGACCAGGGGTAGCTGCTGCTGGTAACATTGGTCTCTGCTTACTTGATGCTCAGGAAGGTGCCTGGGTCACCTTGCTCCACCCCAGACATCATCTCCTTAAGGAGGGCTCTATGAGAAGTGCTGTTCAGCTGGAACTTCCAGGAGAACCTGGAGGGCAGCACTGCCAAATAACTGTGTATTTACTGAGGCAAAACACCTCAGGCTGTGCTTACCAATATCTGGAAGCAGAAGGTGGTTTTCCCCATGTCCAGTAGGGACTGGTTCAGAGTGCCTATGAGCTTGGTACTCTGATGTTTCCTTACCAACACTCTCTGAGCCCAGTTATCCAGCCCAGTGCACCCCATCCAAACCATGAGCAACCAGTTCCTGCAGGAGAACTCTGTGAGAAACAAGTGTGCAAGGCTTTATTAATGTCCGGGCAGATAACATACAAAGCCTTTCCCTCATTCACTAAACAGGTCATCTTGTCACAGATGAGGATCAAGTTGGTCAGTCTGGACCTACCTTTCATAAACTCATGTTAGCTGGGCCTGATCCACTGTTAGTCTTGTACAAGCCACAGGATGGCACTCACGACCTGGCACCAGGGTCAAGTTGAAAGATCTTTAGTTCCCTAGGTCCTCCTTCTGGCCCTTCTTGGCAATGGACATCATATTTGCTAAATTCCAATCAGCTGGGCTGTACCTGGTTAGCCAGAACTTCTGGTAAATGATGGGGAGTTGCTTGGTGAGCACTTTTCCCAGCTCCACGAGTATCCTTGAGCAGATCCCATCTAAATCCATAGACTTGTGTATTTCCAAGTGGTGTAGGAGGTTGTTGAGTATTTTTGTTTGTGTTATATAAACTGTTCCTGTTCCCTGTCCCTGTCTTTCAGCTCAGATGACTGGACATACAGAAAAAAAGTGGTTCTACTATTTAAGACTGAAGAAACAAAGGCATTAGGTACCTCAGCCTTTTCCTCATTCTTTGTCACTATGTTTTGACTATCCAGTAAAGGATGAAGATTTCCCTTAGTTCTCCTTTGTACTGCTTATGTATTTATAGAAAATGTCTTTAATTCTCTTCTTATATTGACTTGTGCACTCTTTAACAGCATCTGTAGAACAGGTAGGATAAGCCATGGCACCTTCAGCTATTTTAGTGACCTATGCATTGCCTACTAACTTGAGCCTCCTGTGCCTAGAAATGAGTTTAGTGTCTAACATCTAGTTTAACATCATTGTGGTTGTTTTTTGGTCAGCTTAGTTTGTGGATCCTATCTCATCTGTATGGCCAAGAGCTGGATCTCTCACCAGACTCTTGCAGCTGAGCAGGCAGGATCTTCAGGAACTAAACTTCAAAAATGAAAACTGGCCCACTTGTGAACAATTCTGCTTAGTCATATGGATTAAGACATCACAGCTTGCAATGGGAGCTTTCCTTGCCAGACTCACCCGGTAAAACTGAAGAAGAATGCTGATGTGACCTTGATTCAGTGAATTCAACACATTTCCTCGAGGACCACTCTCTAACAGCTAATGCCCTTTCTTCCTCTGCTACAATTTCCAAGTGAAGCATTGCTTCACAAATATTTGAACTTCAGGCAGTTCATGCAAAAGTGTTTGTTTTCTAGGGGGGATATCAAATTCAAGAGTACACCTAAATACAATGAGTGAGTGACATTGTGGGGATGTATTACTTTTACTGAGCTAACTAGAAGAAAACAACATGCTCTGTGCTTTGTATGGTTTTAATTCTTATTTATATCAGAACTGCAGTAGTCCTTCTATCTCCAAACCTGGACTTTGTTAGAATAGAAACATGCCAAATGATAGTATGCAAAATAACACCAGATGAAACAGCTACGAGTCCAAAATTTTCTATGGCTAAAGAGAGTGAGAACAGGTTTCACGAAATTTTAGGGAACAATCTGCAATCATTACAAACACAAGCACTTCCCCAAGATAAAGAACCATTATGATGGTGAAGTTCACTTTATATTTATGTATTAGTAGTATCCTGGGGCATATTTATTTAGCAGAAAGCAGGTTAGGATCTGGATTGTGTGATCTCTGGTTGATATTAAAAATGGCATAGAGACATACTATTCTATAAATAACACTTAAATCAATTTTATCTTTAGGAAAACTGTTCCATAAGAGTTTCTTATACTATTTTTTTGAGAATTTTTGTATCAAATAAGCTAATCTTATTTTATCTATTTATTGGTCTGCAAGTCACCAATGGGTGTTATAGTAAAAAAGCAAATGTGACACACTTGGAAAAAGCTTCCGTAATATATATTGTATACTTATGGATATACTTTTATAGATAATATTGTCTATATTATAATAAGGTTAATAGTTTAAAAAAGAGAAATAATAATTTAAAAAAAATTCTTTTTCTATGTGTGGCTAGAAGGGGGTAGCAAAGTTTAGTTCATAATTACTAGAATTTAGCCAGGCATGTAAAGGAGAAAATTCAAATTAAATATTCATTATGAATATTTATACATTAATAATTTCATACATTAATCTTAGGTTTTTTGCTGGCTTGAGTAGCCCTGTGAGGAATATCTGGTTTTTTATAAGATTCCTAATTTGAGTTGTTGTTTCTAGTGAACACAAAATTCACAATATTAGGGGACATTGCTCCAAATAAGGTTAGAAAGAAGCAATTCTATACACGCTTTAAGTATCTGCTCCATTTAAGTGAATTAGAGGCAGTCACTATTACCTTCAACTAGGATTTAGCAAAACCTGCAGACAGAAATATTTATACTTGATAAACAATCAAATCAGGCTGTTTAAATTTAAATACAGGGTTTATTCTGTCTGCTCATCTATTCTTATCTACAAAACATCAAAAGAATAAATTTTCCCTTCAGTATTGAAGCCGCACAATACCTACTACAAGACATGTGGAAATTTTTGGGGGGGATTAAAGACCAAAAAAGTTAATTGTAACTCAACACTATTATACATGGTTAATGTACCTGCCACCCAGACTCTCTCAGAGACATACACCAATACAAGTTGCATTTGGGGGGAAATAGCCATAAGAGTTACATAAGTCAGAAAGCAGAATGTGGAATCACAGAATCTTAAATAATTTGGATTAGGAGGCACATCTTGATCTTCTAATGCTTACTTCAGATGTGGTGCAGTAAGGTAAAAGTCTTCAGAGCCTCATCAAGCTTGGAGCTTTGAATATCTCCAAATGTGTAATTTCCACAGCTTTTCTGGGAAGATTTTAGGCTTGATTACCCAACTGACATAAAAAGTATTTTCTTACATGTAGTAAGATTTTAAAGTGTTTCGTCTTCTGTCCTATTACTAAATCTTAGAGAGGAGTCCTGCTTTATTATATTTACATTGTCATATTATGTAGCTGTACACAGCAATAAGATCTCCCATCACCTTTATCTTTTCCAGCCTACCCATCTTAGAATCTCCTTCTATGGCTCCTTACCACATAGGTGGTCTCTGCTGGACTCACTTCAGTGTACCCATGCCTTTTTTGTAGTAGGAAACACAGCACCGAATGTTTTGTCCAGTGCTGGACAGAGAGGAAGAATCATTTTCCTTGACCTGCTGGCTATACTCTTGTTAATGCATCCCAGGATGCTGCTGACCTTTGTTGAAAAAACACATTGTGGGTCACAAGAGGTAATAGCTGAGGACTGGAAAGGCCTTAGCAATCTCTCATCACCACCCTTCATGGTCAAAGTGTGAGCTTTGACCATGCAATGTAACTCCTAGGACATCAAGTTGGGCTGGCAAATCGTTGGACACATCTTTTAAGAACATAGTCTCCAGTCACTATAATTTGCCACCATACTCCTTGCAGACACTGGCTTCAATATCAGTAGACAAAGGTGTTTCCATTCTGAGTGCTCTTCCTTTTCCTTCTTCCTCTTCTTTCCTAGGGTAATAGATTTTTTTTTAAGCTGTAAATATGTAGTTGGAGAATCAGTCCTCCTGCTGTTGCCAGAAGGCATGTCCCCTGCCTTCCTTGTCATTGTCCCTGGTGTTTCCTTCAGTGTGGTCTGTACCTGCAGTTTATTCCTTGCAGCCTGGGACTCAAGCTTTTGTCTCTGCAGGGTCTCTGCACAGACATTGCTGATTTATTTGTGTTGTGATTTAACTGTTGTAGTCAGCTAGGTCCCACATAGCCACTTGGTCGATCCTCCAACAAGAGACTAGGAAAGTAGTAGGGAAGGCAAAGCAGGAAAAAACACATGGATTGAGACAAAGACAATTCAAAAGGTAAAGCAAAAGCTGTGTGCTCAAGAAAAGCAGAATAATCAATTCATTCACTGCTTCTGATGGGCAGGCAGGTGTCCAGTCCTTTCCAGGAGAGCAGGGCATCCATAGAATGTGATGGCTATTTGGGAAGACAAAGGGTGTAACTTGGAATGTCCCCTCCCTCCCCCAGCTTTACATGCTGAGCACAACCCCATATGGTGTGGAGCCCCTTGATCCATTTGAGTCATCTGTGCAGCTAGGTCCCCTCCCAGCTTCTTGTGTATCCCCAGCCTCCTCACTGGTAGGGTGGTCTGGGAAGCTGAAAAGGCTGTGACTGCTTAGCAATAGCTAAAACACTGCTGTGTTATCAGCTCTGCTACTGAGTCACAAATCCAAAACATAGTTCTATACTAGCTACTGTGAAGAAAATTAACTGTATTCCAAATAAAAAAGCAGTACAATGAGATTCTGTGAGTCTGACATCACCTGTTCTCCCTTTACTGGTGCTGAAAGGAAGAAGAGCTAATGAAAGAGTTATCTTTTGGATGTGAAACTGCTGATGCTGTGGTTATCCCTGCAATGAAAAGGGAGGATAAGACAGTCCATATTATCGAAATCTAAACATCCATGTCCCTGTAGCAAATGGAGGTTAACTCTTAGAAAAATTGATGGGAGATCATTAAAGTCATTACAAAAGCAGTAGAAATGGCAGATAGTCAAGAATGGTCTAGCTAACCATAAATTGGAAGAGTACCAATCCCAGAGGGAACAAAAACAGGAGGCACAAAAACCTTAAGTGTGAAGAGTTCTCCTTATTTCAATAAGATTAAGAGCTTCTCTAATGAATACAATTGGCAAGGGGAGAATTTAGCAATGTATAGTACCACTTAAGACATATTAAGCACTTGCATTTCCTTATGACTATTCCTTTGAGATAATTTGAAGGACAAATGGTCTCTTGTGGCAGGGTAGGAAGAACGTTATCACATTGTTTTTTCTTTCTGAATGTGGCAGAAATAGAGAAACTTTCCTGTGCAGATAATTTATCAATTTTAGGAGAAAAAGGTTTACAAGTTGCAAAAGTCATCTGTCTTTGGAAGACAGATTAGTACAGAAAAAGGACATTGAAATGTGCAGCAGGGCTGAATTTCTCATTAGTGAGGGAACACAAACAGAATCTGCTGTGTCCATTATGTATATTCAATCTATGTATATAGTGCATTTTAGTCCTGCATCTCTCTGCAGTTCTTTAAGTTCCACAACATTTAATTGAATTTTAACAATATCATTACAGAAACTGGAATTAAGGGCTTTTTAAACACCTTCTAACCTGAAAGTAAGCTATTAACATATTGTATGGCCCACTTTCACCAAAGTACTTAAAAAGACATCCTTTCTCTGTGTGGTGTGCAAGTAAAGGTAAGACTTCTACAATGAATAAGTTCTAATGAGGCAGGAGGACATTCTGTCACCATAGTTTGCACAAACTTTCTGGATTTCAGGTCAGGACCACCACCTCTATTCCATTATCACCACACTGTCTCAACCCAACACCCAAAAAAGGGTGATGAGCAGCTTGCAGGCTATAACCTTCAAGAAAAGTGAATCTGCTTTGTATCAGATTAGGCAGTTTTGTTATCGGTGCGTTCATATGGGTTCCACCAATGCAAATTAATTTAAAAAACAAACAAACAAACAAACAAACAAAAAGCAAAAAAACCCTCTGTTCCTTGCCTCCTCTCTGAAACCTAGGACAGAGGATATCATCAGCTGTCAAGAAAGTTGTAGTGGCCTTGCTTTTAGAGACCATCCAGTCCTACTGAAAGGAGAGAGAGTTTATCCAAGCTCTAGGCCCAAGGTTATTCATCTGATAGTCCTTGTGTATTATTAGGTCCTGCATATGGACATTGGTTATAGAAACTTACCTAGATAACACAAAAGAATAGCCATAGAACCACCTGAAGAAGGAGCTGGAATGTAGGTAGAAACATTTTTAGAGGAATTGGAAGGAATCTCCCAGTTTTCAAATCAGTTTTACAGAAAAGAATGAGATCTTTTTAAGCATGTTATTTTGTTACTCTCTATTCAATTAATCTAGACAATTTTTTTGCCAAAAAAATTAACTCCCAACAGTTTTTTTTAAGAGACAAGGTTTATCCTGGAATGCCAAAGCACAGATGTACAGAAATACAGGTTTCTTGAATTATGACATTGGAAAGACACTTGAATAACTGTAGACAATAACTGATAACAGATGACATGTAATTCATGTAAATAAAATTGTTGAATGAAATCTCAATTTTGTTTTCTTTTGCTTTGTTTTAATTTAGTGGAGATTTTATTTTTTATTCATTTATTTATCATATTGTTTATTGATGTGGTCAGTTTTAATGACCATCAAGAATGTTGTCAAAGGACTTGCACAACAAGGTCTTTTGGAGACACTGAACATATAGTCCTGAGAAAATTTCGGGTGATATGTTGTTGTTTCCTTTCTATGTTAGCATGATGAACTACTGAACGGTCATAACTTGCATTTCAGCTTTCATTAGTTCTGGTTTTTTTTTTTTTTGCATTTATAATCTTAATTAAAAAACTATATTTTTTCCTCATTGTGTCTTAATATTTTTCCAGGCATAATTTTTGTTCTCAGGGTCTGGAAAGACTTCATGTTATTGCTGAACTTGCAAGTGTGAGCCTTTCTCAAAGGTGGAAGTTTTCTGCTTTTTTTGTCCAAAGTGGCCTTAGACCTCTTGCCATGTTTTCATATGTGTCAGTAAGGTTCACTTGACACGCACACAAAATACTTTTTATTCTTGTTTGAAGAGAGTCCCAAAAATACTGAGAAGGTGATCTAACCATAGAATGCTGCCAAAATGAAATTTCTCTGCCAGTCAAGTGTGCATTTAAAAAGAAATATGACTGCAAAGTCCACAAAACTTTTTTTTAAGTGATCACAAATTAAAATCTCTCCAGCAGATGGGAAAGTGGGACCACCTGGCAATAGCCCAGAAATCATTTTTGTTTTGCATTTATGCTTTTTTGGATGTGTTCCAGCAAACCAAATCCAGCATCTGTTTCTGCAGCTGGTACACAGGGAAACAGTAATTCCTCAGGCTAAAAGTTGCGCAACAACAAATATCAAAGTAATTCAATTGATGAGCGATCAGTAAGGGAAAAGAGAATTCTTAATTGTCACCCTTATGATCTGTGAATTGAAATAAAGGTAGTGAATTTAAAGAGCTCTGATTTAAAGCAAATCTCAATATCAATAGAATATAATTTTGCTTTCTCAAAGAATATTTTCCTACTTTAATTCAAAAAGACAAAAGATATGTGCAAAGTACTTAGCACTAGTGGAAAAGTTATGTTCCATAAATCACTCCATCTTCCTTGTAAATCATTCCATCTCCCATAGAATGCCTTTTAGTATTGGTCTTAACACAGAGCCCAGTACCCTAGAATGCAAAGCTCTGCCTACAAGATGTTTTGATCTTCTCTATTGTTTTGATAAGGGCGGTAAGCTTTCTGTAAACTGATTCAAAATACCTTTAACTATATTATAGAGACTATCAGTGTGAAGTTTGGAGTGAGACAAGATCCTTATTGTATAGACAGGAGAAGTTTGTGATAAATGCCATAATAGGGAACTAGTAGCTCCTGCACCTCTACTATGAAATTTCTCCTTGCTTTCTTGTTACACTCAAAATCTTCCTAAGACTAAAAATGAAAACTTTTTCTAAGAGTGAAAGCCTTCTATGTGGAACTGATGTTTTTCATTAGTCTAATTAATTCCCTAGAGTCTAATCAAAAGAAGTTATTATTATTACAGTTACACTGAAACTAACACATTCAGTAACTTAATGCAAATGCATACATATTATATCCACTTTTCCTCTGGTGTTATGTTTATACTTCCTTTGAGTCCCAAGGCCTACAGCTTTGGTCTTCAAGAAAAATTGGTCCAGGAGTAATGAAAAGTCTGGTATCCTGAGGTTCTTGCTCAGAAAAATATGATGTTGAGAGTGGAAATTTATTCCTCCTAGGTCTTGGGTTCCCTTTTAAAACTACTATTTTTTTTAATACATATACATTTGTGCATGAGATAGTAGTATGAAAAGAAAGAGCTCGATAAGAGCTTTTAAGACAACTGAAGCTTCAAGAATAAAAACCAAGTGAGTCATATTGTCTGAGATATATATGGGGTCTCTTCTCAAGGCATTCTAAAGAGTTATTTTCATTTTCATTTAATCCATGTGTCCTTTTCCATTTGAGAGTTTTGCTAGCATGCCCTATTCTGTGTGTCATTTTCTACTCACACCTTATTTTCTCTTTTTCTTTTGATATGTTTCAAAGCTGCCGTATAAATATTTAAATATCTGTTTAATCTTAAAAGGTAGGCATTACAAATTTTAGACCCCTTTTATCCAGTTTCCTGCTGCACTTTTGCAAGCTTGGGCTCACTGTTGCTGTCAGTGAGTAAGACACAAATGGGAAATAAACACACTTGAGCACCATCTTGGCTTGGGGATGGAATGCTGCCAGCCTCCTCATCTTGCCTTTAGTTCACTGAACAGTAACTCAGCCGCAATCCGTGACTGAGAAATAAATTTTCACCTTCATTTATTCAACACTGTTATTAACAAGCTACACAGACATTGTCCTCAGACTAAGTCAGCATAAATTGATACATCAACTTCAGCAAATGAAGAAATTGAAGTTTATTATTTCCTCCATACTTAACAAAACAAGGATTGTACTGTTGTAGAATAATTTTGCGTTTTAGATACCATAAAAATACTTTGATGATGAGAGTATTTCCTCTTTGTTCATTCCTAAAGGGATATGAGTAGCTGGTCCACTTTCACAAGAGAACTGAGAAGGAAACAAAATCATCAAATGGAAAATGCCATTGCCTTGAGGGCAAGCAGCTGAAGTCATGTGTTTTTCTTCATTGGTATGAAGAAGAGAAGGCTGAGGGATGACTTCATCATAGACTGCAGCTTCCTCGAAGTGGACAGTGGAAGGGGAGGTTCTGATCTTTTTTTATCTGATGAACCCTGATAGGACAAGAGGAAACGTAATGAAGATGTGTCAGAGGAAGTTCAGATAGGACACTACGTAGGCTTTCTTCACTCACAGGGTTGTCAGTCACTAGAGAAGCTATCCAGGGAAGTGGTCATGGAACCAAGCCTTTCAAAGTTCATGGAGTATCTGGATGTTGTTCTTAGCCATGTGGTTAAGATTCAGGTAGTTCTGAGAGAAGTGGGGAGATGGACTTGACATTTCTTATGGGTCCCTTCTGATGAGATATTTCTATTATTTTCTTCCCCTCAAAGGCGAGAAACTTATCATGGAGAAGAGCTGAAATATATTATGAGTTGTCTAGCACCTAGGGTATGAAAGATGTCTTTTTGAATATTGTCATTTTTTTCCACTGACAGCTATCTTTGGTCAGGTCTGTAGAAACTTGAAAAAAAAATCTTTCTGCCAAAAAATGGCATAGGAGTTTATTTTCTTTTTTCTTTCTTGTTTTCCCTTCTTTCCCTGCCCCCCCACCCCTTTTTTTTTTTTTTTCCCCTGTTGCTGTTGTTTTGTTTTGGGGTTTTTTGTTTGGTCTTGGTCTTGGTTTTGGTTTTGGTTTTGGTTTTGGTTTTGGTTTTGGTTTTGGTTTTGGTTTTGGTTTTGGTTTTGGTTTTGGTTTTGGTTTTGGTTTTGGTTTTGGTTTTGGTTTTTTTATAGTTTATTTTGGTTTGGGTTGGTTGGTTGGTTTTTTTCCTCCAGAAATCTTTCTTAGATTTCTTCCTTCCCAATATTCTTCTAATAATCTGTAGATTATGGAACTACAGAGCAAGTCTGACCTATAAAACAAAGGCTTAAATTTAAGACTTCTAGTCTATAGCCTTGTATATTAAGAGGACTGTCTATCAAAAATCCATCTCACCAAAAAAATCAGTTGAAACTGTTCTTTTTCCAGATGCATATAAATTCAGATTTTAGCAATTCAGCTTCAGTTAACAACTCCCCAAAGGACTGCAATTAATTCCACCATGAGGACCTTTTACTGCTGATATCCTAAAATTCCAACATTGTTCCACTTTTTTCATGGACAAACACACTTTATTGATGGTGTAGCTATTAAATAGATCAGAGTATTATGTTTTCTGTGAAGGTATGTACCATAAACATCATGTTCCTTGTAGTACTTTCAAGGAAATATTAAATATTAAATGTGAATCTGATCATAAAAACTGAGTTCCCTGCTTTAAAAAAAGTCAAAATGTTAATATTTTTAGTCTCATAAATTATCTGTTTCAAACAGCATTTTTTTTAGTGACTATTAAGATAGAAATTATTCTTTCTTAATATCTTTATAAAATCACAATATTTTCTGCATTAAAAAGTTTTTACATTCTTTTTTCTTATTCAGGTAGCGTTCTTAGACACACATGACTGGGAACTATCTCCTTGGCTGTTCCAGGAAAAAGACAATACTCTAGAAAGAATAGAATTAACTGGTAATATCTTCATGAAATTATTCTTCTTCTACCTCAGAGTTAGTCATAGAATGAAACTTCATTTTAAGATTATAGCTTATTAGGATAAATATTCCTATTTTACATCTTCTATTTCCTAGAATTTAAAGCAAAGAAGTAGTCAGTTTGACATTACTAAGAACCAGGTTGTAATTCTTAGTTTTGTAGGAGTTTTATTAATTTCAATAAAAAAAGCAAGACGGTTAAATTACAATTAAAAAAATCTATTGCAATGTAGCCTAGTTAAAGTTGTATTTTAATAAGTCTTAATAAAGTAATTATTTACTAAAACAACTAAGTATTGTCAAAGGTAGAATAGTTTCCACTATTGGAAGAATGATTTAGTTCAGGCATTGAAAGTGAAAAGAAAATGTCATTTTTACATCATTGACTTCTTTATCTGGATAAATAACAAAATATTGGATTTTGCCTGCTGTACAGGCAGCATTCTTCAGATTGGTTGTAGACACAAAGAGCAGATGTTTGATTCAAAACAAGGATGTAATGCCATGGCATAGCAAAAGGAGGGCGGCTTAAGAAAATGACAGCACTAACGTTCTGCTACCTTACGCTAATGAGAGTTGGCAACATAACAGTGTATGTCATTATAAGCTGTCATCATGAAAAATTATAAGAGACACCAACTTGCCAGAGCTGTTACATTCACTGAGGCCCTTATATTTAAGTTGTTGTTATGCTTGCAGAAGGGAAGGAAAAAAAAAAAAGACAAGTTAGAATAGTCTTCCTTCTTAAAAGGAAAATCTTTCTCCTGGACTTTTTCTGCTTCTTATACATTAAGTCATTGCAAAGCTTATTCACTAAACAAAAACATTCGATTTTTCTGGCATTAACTGGACAAGATGATCATATAAGTTTTCATGTGAAAAAAAATTATAAAAAAAGCAAAATTTATTGGATTTTATGGTGTCCCCAGCAGTATAACGGGGAACATTTTTTTTCAAAAATGTACAAGTTAGGTCTAGATTTGTTAGTTGTAGAACTGGAATAAAACCAAAAATATCAAATACAAATCCACTTGAGCTAATGAATCCTGTTGCAAAAGGCTCCTGAGACAAAGCTATTTTCTCTGTCATGGAATTATGCCATCTGAGCACACTTCCTGACTTGGTAATTGTGTGGATATTTCTAGAACAGTGTTATAAAAATATCCCTATTCTAAGATATTCAGAATTAACAGAGAGAAATTCAGAATACGAATGCAGAAATCTATTTTACTTCCAAATGACCGCTGTCCTTCAGGAGTCTATACTGGGGCTGGTGCATTTTAATGTCTTTATTAATGACATGGACAATGGAATTGAGTGCATCCTCAGCAAGTTTGCAGATGACACCAAACTGAGATGTGCAGTTTATATGTTTGAAGGTGGGGATGTTGTATAGAGGGACCTTTAAAAACTTGAGGAGTGGGCCCAGATGAACTTCATGAGGTTCAGCAGGGTCAAGAGCAAGGTCCTACACCTGGGTCAGGACAACCAGTGTCAGTACAGGATGAGTGGATTGATAACAGCTCTGCAGAAAGGATTTGGGTGTAGTGGTAGATGAAAAATTCAACTTCAGTTGTCAGTATGTGTTTACAGATGAGAAAACCAGCTGTACCCTGAACTATTAAAAAACCTAACAATGCCAGCATGTTGAGGGAGGTGATTCTTTCCCTTTACCCCACTCTGTTCTCATGAGACCCTCATATGGATAACTGCTATGAGAAAGCCATAAACCTGGTACAGCAGGTCTGATGGAAGGCCGGAAAAATTATCAGAACTCTGGAACATATCTGAATGAAAAACAGACTGAGACAGTTGAGGTTGGTCAACATGGAGAAGGCTCCAGGGAGACCTGATTGTGGGTTTTCAATACTGAAAGGGGGTTTACAAGAATGACAGAGAAAGACTTTTTAATAGGGTTTTTAGGGAGAGGGCACAGGCAAACAGTGTTAAACTGAAAGAGATTCAGGTTACATATAAGGAAAAATATTTTTATTGTGAGGCTGGTAAGATCCTGGAACACTTCTCACAGAGAAGCTGTGATAAGTGGAAGTGTTGAAGGACAGACTGGATGTGGCCCTGAGAAGCCTGGTCAAGGAAGATGTCCCTGCCCACGGCAGGGGTATTCAAAGTAGATGATCCCTTCTCACCCAGGCCAGTCCATGATGCTATGATCCATACTTGTTTCTTGTGTGTCCACTATTGCACTAAAGCAAACAGAAAAGGAGAATTACTTCATGTTGTGATTTGTCCCATCAAGTCTTTTTATAGTTTTAAGTCTGTAACATATAGCAGAAGGAAAAGGAGTCTGAGGTCTTAATACTGTCATAATGTTAGTGTCAAACACTTTTTAAGATGTACTTCCTGAGATGGAAAAATAAGGCTTGTTTACTAATCATTGTAAGGAGAAAAACAACAAAAATGAAAAAATGAGACAGTGCTGGACAAATGAAGGTAATTACTTTCAGATTTTAAAAAGTATTCCAGGTGAAACATATTTAGAAAGATAATCCAGGGATTAGCACAGTTTATGAATACCCGTGACTGACATTTCAAAGGATATCTTTTTCAAGCTTATTAGAAAATGAAAAGCGATACTTTGACACGTGTAATACAATCCTTATATAAGTCTGTGGAAAATAGCTACCGAGAGTGTTAAAAAATCCAAAAAACAAAAACTAAACTGAAAATATAACGAGATATAATATGATCTGAAGGACTTACCTGTCAAGTAGTATTCAGTGTACTGTCACTTACATAACCACATTTACCTTGATATTTTATATGGCAACAAGAAAAAGCTCCAAAATCTGTACAAGCACGGTATGCACCACAAGACTTTATCTAGTTGATCTCTTCTTAACTTTGTTAGTGTCAGACACATGGAGCTGAGCTTTTGTATTTTATTGTGATGGAATGATAGAAATCAATAATTTTCATCACTGGCTTATTTATGGATCACCCATGTGACAAAGCCTACACATAATTTTAATCTCAACAACATAAAGAAATTAAAAACCGCAATTAATAGTTGTAATAACACCCGAAGATTGATGCTGAGGATTTTCTGTGACTTTTGTGAAAAATTCCAGTGGGATTAATTTTCTCTAAATTTAAATAGCCGCAGCATAGATGGGTCCATTTTTGAGAAAGAAATCTAGTATTTTCAGTTGGAGAACAAAAAGAACAGGTTTATGTGAGCTCTTGTAAATGTTAGATAGAAATTACTTGTGCTCTGAAAGTGACTGTTTAATTCTTTTGATTATAAGGAAAGTGAAGGCACCTTACTCATATAGAGGAAGTAGAAATGCATTTCTTAAATTGGTCTTCAGTACTGAAGAAAACATTGAATTATTTGCCTAACACAGAATATGAAAAGGAAGATATGTCCCATGGTCTAAATCTTTGTAAGTGTCCTTAACATTACAAACAATAGTCCTACTTGAAACCCTGAACATCTTGCATAGCTGTGTGCAAAAATGTTGATAAAACAAAATAATTCCCCACAAACACATCAAATCAAGGAATTTTACGTTACTTAAATCCCCTATCATGTCAGTGAAGAAACCTGAAAATCACTGTATTTCTGTAAAAAAAACCAACACCATAATGTGTTGTTAAATTAAGCTATTATAGTAAGGATTTGGAGACTAGAAGTATGTCTTTTTTATAAGCTCCTTAATAGGTATGCATAATGGAGTGAAAGGCAGGAAAAATATGTTCTATTTCATGTAAATTACTCTGATATTGAATTATAGGATATATCTATTTATTGATGTATATTTATAATGCTTAATTATTACAGTGAAAAAATTCTGTGTGCATATGTGTATATGTATTTAAATTACAGATAAATTAATTTCTTGTCTGTAAGCACAGGAGTATACTGAAAAATATCTATGCTGACATTCTTCATAAAATTCATGTCTAATTGAAGAAAAGCATTAAATTCCAGTGATATAATAGAAATAAATCATAGTTTTCAAACTTAGCTGAACAAACTGTTTAATATTTGAACCAATATTTACAAGAAGTAGCAGGTTTGTTTAAAAATATACAGACTTTGTAGGTTTAGATATTGATGTGTGAGAAAAACAGAAAGCAGCAAAGCTAGAGATCTACTCTAATTAAAATATTTTTTCCCCCCAAAACAAGTGAAATAAAACGTCATTGTGAAAATTAGTTTAGTTCTAATGCATCATATAAAGGTCATTGGGGGTTTCCTTTTTTTTTTTTTCTCCATTCTCCACTTGATTATCCCTTTTCCTTCTGTCTCAACAGGAAAATATGTCACTTGATCATGCTAACAGGATCAGCAAGCTGAGTTTTCTCCAGTGAAATAAAAATGTAACATCTGGATCCCAAACAGCACTTCCTTTAAATGTCTGAAGACACCAAGCACTTTGAGACTTCAACAAGACTCACAAACATATCAAGAAGACAGGACAGATGGAAAGGAGTAACAGTTACAGTCATTGCTCCTCTACTAGTGTCCTACAGACTGAACAAAACATATTTTGGCCTTCTGTAACCTAAGGCATCAAATATTACTTATCTCTGTGTGACAGAAAGCAGTTTCAGAAAAAGAAGAGCTCAGATAGCCAAAGAGGATTATTGGACAAATTTGTCTAGAAAGAGAAAAGAATCAACATAGCTGACCTCTGAGAATAAGTAGTGTAGTTCTCAAGTCAAAACAAAACACTGTGTAAAATATTAGATTTTCTGACTGCAGCAAAAAGGTTCCCTTTGCTCTGCCTGCTGGACTTAGAAGACCTGAGCTCTTTATGATTCCTGACCTACTGCATTGGCATGGCTCATGAACGTGAACAACCATCAGTCTGGAAAATATTCAGTGGGAGATGGAAAAAAATTGGATGCCTCTGGAGTTTCAAAACTCATCAGAATGTGCCACAGCCCTTAGTGATGGTGAGACTGCTTCAGTTTCTCCAAATTTTTCTTAACACCAATATCTGAAAATTTTAAAGTCTTTTATTATTTGATTAGACACTGTCGTGGTTGGGGGGGGGAGGTGAATTTTTCCAGGGGGATGTGGGCAGTCCAATCAGTGATCAGCTTTTCTGCTGGCACCTGGGTTGGTCACTCAGAGGTTTGGACACGCCTCTGAGGACACAAAGAGTTAAAAGCAGGAGTCTGGGGGGCGCGGCCTCTTTTCGGATCCTGGTTCCAGCAGAGGGAAGTGTCAGGCCTCCTTCCCCTGCCCAGCCACCAGGCTGGGTGGGGGAGGGGAAACACGTGGTCGGGCTCAGGTAAGCCGGAGCCCCCGGGGGGGGGAGAAGAGAGGGGACAGGACTGGAACTGAGCTGTCCCGTCCAGGATGGAGGGGTGGAAAACTGTGGAAGTGCCTTCTGTGTGTGCACACCCCCTCTTCCCCCCCAAACTCCGGGAGAAGGTGCTCAGCCACCTGGGGGTTTGCGGAGCCTGGGAGTGCCTGAGCCTGCACCCTGCTGAGAAGAAACTGTTAACCCTTGCTTGGCAGAAAGAAACTTTTCTTAGACATTGATTCTCATGACTGGTGGTTTTCGGAGAGAGGGAAGCGGCCTGGGACCGAGATGATAAAGCATGATTGGAAGGAACTCGATGGAAGAATGAGAGGAGTAGCCTTGGAGCTGGACTTTTCTTGCATAATGTCAGCCATGGACTGAACTTGAGTCTCTTTTGAACATAAACTGCATTTTTGGGTGGATACAGCTGCCCTTGTTTTTGCTACAGTGACTGGCACTTTGAAGAGTGGAGCGAGCAGAGAAGAGAGGGGGAGGGTGAGGTGGTGCCCTCTGCCCTCAGGGCAGACCTGCTCCTGGAACCCTGGCCCCTGGGTAAAAAGGGGAGAGCTTGGCATGCAAGTATCCTTAAAAAGCCCTGTATGCAGTTTTCAGCCTGTGGACAGCGGTGAGAGCGCTGGACATAGGAAAAAGAGAGAGTCACCTTAGCAGACTTCTCCGGGCGGTGCTATGGGTGACATGGAAACACATAAGGGGTGGACCCGTGTTTTCTGAGGAACAGTCTGTGGTGCGAGAGAGACTCCTCTCTCCCTTGCTGAATTGAAGATTAGTTTGTTTTTGAGTGGTGATTGTTTGATCTAAAACCCAAGGGTTGGTCTGTGAAGAGTGATGGGTGGGGAGGTAGAAACTGGGAGAAGAAATGTTCTAAGAAGTTTTTATTTCTGTCTCTGTGTGTGTTTAAGAGTATTTCTGTCCCTGTTCTTATGTAATTAATAAAGTTTTGGTGGGTTTTTTTTTGTTTTCAAGATTTAAGCCTGCTCTGCTCTGTTCCTGATCACATCCCACAGGAGTTGTTAGAGAAAAAACATATATTCATGGGTGCACTAACATCTGGCCAGTGTTAACCCATGACAGACACTAATTTCCCTGTGTTACTTATTATAAATGTTTCTATCTATGCTATTTTTTTCCTTTGCTTAGGTTATTTTCCTATAGCATTTAACATTAGTGATAATTTACTTTCTTAGACATTAGATAAAATATTCCCAGTCACTGGCTGTTTTCCTAGTCTTTCTAATGGTGGCAAAACAGTTTCCTTGGTCATGAACTCAGTTTGCAAAGATTTTTTTTATTATACACTTTTTTCTGAATAAAATTTAGGTAAGCCTATGGTTGGTTAAGCAATGTATTCTACCTATTTACTCTTCATTATTTACTATTTTTATTTCAATGCTACTGCAAAAAAATTTGACACAGGACAGTTTGTGCACATTGTACACAATTCTGTGCACAATGGCAGAAAAAAATAATTAAGCAAGATTTACTGATTTTATTCAGAATAATGAACCATTTATCTTCTGATGCAATGATTGTTATTCTGATGGGAATATCTGTGGAGCTTCCTCCTTTTTCACAGTTTTTACTTCCCTTTTTATATACTATATTTGTAGACTAGAAAAAGTCATTCTCCTATGCTGTGCTCTGTATCAAAAAACACTCCACCTATACAAGGAGATAAAAGAGGCCAGAGAGCATTTTAAACCCTTCAAGTCAGTAAGATGGTGTAGCTCATGTCTGAACATCTACAACGCACAGCAACGTCTCAGCTGTCAACCACAAATGAAACCATGTGTGGGACACTGCTTAGTTTTTTGTGGATCATAATGGTTCCAGTGTCCATGCTAAGAATTTGATAAAATAAACAGCCATATGTCAGTGCTTAGATTGTGAGCTGGCCTTTTTAATTCACAGTTGCAACTGAAATGTACCACTATATGTGCTGTTCTGTGAAACCTGTGTCTCGCTCTCTTAATACTTTTGATTCACTAAAGCCTTAGAATGGATAATGCAGATGCTCAGAGTACTCAAACTAACCCACAACTACAAAGATTTTCTCAAGGGCTAGATTCCTAATTGGCTGTTAATTATCTCAAATGTATATAAGACCTTGTTAATTTTCAATTTTTCCCCCTTAGGCCTTATGATTTTTTAATTTATTCTGTTTCATTTCTTAGATTTAAATCATCTCTTGTTTTTCCTCATTCCTTGTGTATTATGGATTTATAGTTCAATTCTTCTCCCAGAATTAGCAAAACTATCAAAAACATGAACTGATTTACCAGTGAATGGATGCTTATCAGAAGTTATCTTCCAGCTGTCTTTCTTCCTATTGGTACCCACTCCTTACTTAGAGAAGTTCTTTTGCATATATTTCAGATTATCCTTTATTTATATAACAAATCGAAATTTGTGGAGTTGCTAAACTTCTCCCTTAAATTTCCTTGAGTCTCATGCTTATATGTTTACGGTTTTGGTTGTTTGTCTGCTTTGTGGTGTTTTTTGGTTTGTTTGTTTCATTCTATCTTTTACAGTTCATTTTAGCTTTGGTACTTGATTTTTTTCTGAAAGCTGCCAGGTGTGCCTTCATTCGGTGTCTGAGACCCAGTTAGTAGCAAAGACTAGTAGAGAGTTCAAATAAAACCTTAAGGTGGAATAGGATAGAAGAAAATTGAGCGAGAATTAAAAAAACAAAACAAAACAAACCCAAAACAAACAAACAAACAAACAAAACACCAAGACCCTACTGTGTACAGCATAGTTTCCGGCTCAAGATGAAGACATTTGTGTAGAACAAGAACAAGAGTCAGGCTGCCTCAAAGATTAATGTTATGATGTAATTCTCTAAAAGACAAGGTGTCATTCCTATCGTCTTTGTCTCTGAGGAGTGACGGAGGAAGAGGAGACAAATATCTATTGTAGGGATTTTTTGCTTGTTTATTTTTTGTTTTCCCCTGACAATAATACATGTCCTATTGTCTATGTAGTGAGT
The DNA here is from genome assembly GCF_021018805.1 of Prinia subflava. Classification (NCBI taxonomy): domain Eukaryota; kingdom Metazoa; phylum Chordata; class Aves; order Passeriformes; family Cisticolidae; genus Prinia; species Prinia subflava. The sequence continues at coordinate 61,591,946 of NC_086249.1, forward strand.
GAGATCCTAGAAAATACCCCTGTGATATACCACCTACATAGAGATGGCATTCTTGATTCTTTTATATACATTGTGGTATAACATTATACATTTTGTATATTTTTGGCAGCTGTAGCTGTCCATTAGCTTAGCTTGATAGAATTTTTCATATAGTCAGGTTAGCTTCAAGTAGCTTATTTATAAAACAGAGACCACATTGTCAAAGGAACTTTAATTCTGTGCCAAAACACTACCACTAAACTCTTGTTTTCACACTGTATCTGAATCTGTTTCAAGCTTACAATAAGAAAAATCTATATCTATTTTTTGTTGTTGTTGTTACAGTTATGTCTCCATTCTTTGCTGGTTTATTTGTTTTCTTAAGGTGGAAGTTTTATGTCTTTTGGTTCTGTAAGACCATAGTGAAACATGTTGTTCAACTAGGAAGAGATTGTCCTCTTGAGACTTGCACTCACTTTTAGCCTGCAGAGCTATGAGATACTGGACTGTAAAGCTGTGACATTTTTATGATTAGAAACACTATTTTAAGTCCTTTAAAGATATTTCTGTGGCTCCCTCTGGGCACTATACAGTCAAACTGAGATTCAAAAATAGATCCAATTAAATTTTAAAAGACTGAAACTTTTGCAATTTCTTTGCTTATGCTGAGAAAACAGTGTCAGGCTGTAAATATGTGTGGGAAATGGACATCTCAGCTGTCCCAAAATGAAAAGAGAATTCTTTTTTTTTTAATATTTTCTCTGAAATCTATGCTGATTGTCAGGGTAAATATAGTTCTTAAATTAATTTATATTTGAGTAAATATATATAAACATTTTCTTCTTCTTTTACAATACAGGTTAAAGCCTCCCTGCTAATCTCTTTTTGAAATTAAAAAAAAATCCTTTGAGAAAAAAACAAAAAGATACCCTAATGAAGGTTATTCTTGAAATACCATAGTGGTGGGGTGACCCTGACCGGACAACAGGTGCTCACTAAAGCCACCCTATCACTCTCCTTCTCAGCCGGACTGTGGAGAGAAGATAACAAGGGGTTTGGGTATCAAGATAGAACAGGGAGAGACCACTCACTAGTTATTTTCACAGGCAAAACAGATTCAATTTAGGAAAATTTGTTTAATTGATCACTGATCAAAACCTATCTACACCTATTGGAGTAGACAAGGAGAAAAGAAAAACTAAGTCTTAAAACTTTCCCCTTGCTCCTTCTTTCTTCCTGGGTTTAACTTTACTCACGACTTGCTCTAGCTTCTCCCCTGCCCAAAAGTGAAAGGAGATCAGAAATGGGGGTTTAAATCAGTTTGTCTATTACATATTTCTTCTCCTTCCTCCTCAGAGGGAGGACTTCTCACATTCTTTCTCTGTGCCAGTGTGAGATCCCTACTGCAATAGACAATCCACCAAAAACTTCACCATAAGTCACCCTAGGGCTGCATTTCTTCATGAAGAGTGGATCCTTTCCTAATTCTTCAATAGAACTCAGTATTTTTCCCTACTGTATGGTTTAAATTTAGTGTAGCTATAACATTAGTTTACCTCTATGTTAAGAATTGTACAGGCTAATTATGTTACATGCATTGATAATAATGTGATAAAAACCACATAAAGTCCTCTCCTCTCCGAACATCTCCTCATTCAGTTAGTGGAGAGGGAAATGATATAGAGGAAACATGATCTGCCCATAATTTGTACATTAACTTCTGTTTTTATTTATCTTTATTAAAGAACCATAATATTTAAAATTTCAGCACTAACCTTGCATATATGTATATTATGCTCATTCTTCACACCCTTTTATTGCTGCTCTGTATTGCAGCTCCAGTCAGATTCCCCATAATCCTGTTTTCTGTTAAAGTAAAAAATTTATTTGCTTCTGGTCAGACTTTTTTTTAGTTTAACTAGAACATCTGAGTTTTAACATTCCTTTTTGTGAACTATTTACAAGAATTTGTTGTTATACCTATGACTAAAAAATCCAAAGCAATATTTTTAAAAACTGTCACTCATAATTTCTAATACAGGTAGAAAAGCTACACTCAGTCTTGTCTCTAATGATGGATATGTTGAAGCAGCACATATTAACAACTTAAAAACACATAATATTTATTTACTCAGGATGACCCATCAATGCTATCTGTATTTAATGTAAACAAATATAAACCAAATATTATGTAGTAAGTTCTAAGATTGGAATTGATAGCCCCTAAGAATTGGACTAGAATTATTTCTGGAGTTACAACACTGTTACGCAGCTGGAACTGAAACAACAGACTGAATTAAAAAAAGAATGAACAAAGATAATTATTTTGATCACTATATGTTACATATGTTACAGGATGTGCTGGATCAAAAAACAATCGTATAATTTCTTTTCTTTTTTTCTTAACATATCTCTTAGTGCTTCTAACAGCTATTCAACAACACATACACACATAAAATACACATATAAAAATCCATTACAATCCATTGTATTTCCAATAATTGTTCTGTGTTGTTATTCTAATATAGTCCATAAAAGGCTTATTTTGCAATGCTGTTTCCCTCAGAGGAAAGGGAAGCAAAAGCAATCAATTAAAGACACTTTAAGTTCTTAGCAACTCTTACAAAATAAAAAAGAAAAAATCCATTTTTAAGTTCATAAAAACTAAACCTGAATTTCCTTCCCTTCATGCAGGATTACATTATTTCCCTCTTGGTTTTAAAACCCATTGAAATCAATGGGAAACTTGATAAGTTTGGCTCAGGTCCTCTTTATGAACATTATAGCAGTAAGATTTTATGGGGTTTGCACAAAAGCTAATAAAAATAAGTTTTGAATTTGTTTTCCAAAATGATCCACAAACCCATCATCTGTTCCATGAAAAATCAATGGTTAAATCAGCAGACAACTTTACTATCTGATTTTGAGCCCAGAGCACATCTACTTACACAGTGAGCCAGATGTGGGTTGTGCAAATAGATGTAGGTCAAACAAATTCAGAGTATCTAAGTCAATTCTACCAGCTGAGGAGCTGGCTCAGCAACTTTCACCACACTAGTGTTCAAGTGCAAGAGGGGCTATACATGTGTTCACTTAAAATATTTCTTGATTCTGCCTGAAGGGTGCTTACCTTACATTAGAGCAGTAAACCCATTTTTGGTGATTTTGTTTATTGGTAAAGAAAGAAGTTGTCTTTTACAATAAATGTAGTTTTGAAGAGGGCATTGTCTTGGTAATTCACTTATCTATTTGAGGTATTAGCCTAGTGGTACCTGCAATGGGTACCAGTAGGCTAACAGGTAGTGATGGGAACTGCTGTGTCTCAATTGATATGTTCCTTCCACTCTCATTTCAGACCCTTGAAGCTGGAAACATTCTCCAGTGTTGTAATGCTAACAACTGTTCATATTTTCTTTTCTCTCATCTTAAAGGCCATAACACACTCAGGAGCAGGGCTGTAAGTTCGCTGATATTGCCACTTACATCCCAGGAAAAGTGTACATCATGTGCTGACCTCCATCGGAGACACTCTGTTCTTAAGCTTCTTCCCTTGTGAGATAAGAATTGGTCTTGCAAGTACCAGCAAGATGCACTCGCATGTGACATGCATTTTTGACATTTCCCTCCTCAGGCAGTCCTTTTTTTTTTCAGTCTCTCACTTTAATTAAAGGTGTCTTTTCAAGAGCCAGAAGGGCTGGTTGACACTTCTGTTTACACCTTTCTCTATTTTTGGAACTTAAGCATGTTATGCGATTTTAAAATGCAGATTTAAACTAATCTGCATCAAAGATTGTAATATCTTCAGAAGGTGGAAAAACTTCCCAGAAATGGTTCTGCTTTCCTTGAATTATTTACAGACACATTGTCATCTCTGCTTTTACTCCTTAGCACTCACTGATACAAAATTGTCTTAGAATCAATGTGTATGAGAGTTGTGCAGAAAGACTCCATGGTGAAATCTCAGCTACTCCTTGAAATTTATTCTGAGGAGCATGCAAAGTCTACACAAGGATTAACTGGACATTTTCAAAAAAAGGGACATACCAAAATTTCACGTCACAAAAGCATGTTCAGCTACTGTATGGCAATCTGTTCCCAGCCACTGTAGCTGCAGCGACAGAAATGTTTATTGTTCAGGTACCATTAGCAGGCTGATGTATAGAGACTTCTCTCTCTGCAGAGAGACATCACTACTCTTCAAAGAGGAAGGGCATCTCCCTCATGCGGCTTTTCCCATTGGACATTTGCATTTTTTAAATAATGTAACTCTTATTCTGAACAAGCTAACCTATTTTCTATGACCTTTCTCTGTAAGCATTTAAATATCTTTAATATTATTTACACCGTGAGTTGGTTTTTCACTTGGTCTGTAACAGATACAGATTTATCTCCAATGGCACTATTCTGTGCAGTACATATCATCATGAATCATTTACTAAGTTCATAGATTTCACCATGTTCCACATTCAGACCAAACCAGAATCTTTCTGGACAGTGGGGAAGAAGCCTTCTTCTTCCATTTGGGACTCCCCAGGGGAAAAGTAGATGAAAATTCCCCACATACAAAAGGCAAGCATTAACTAACACTGTGATCTGAAAATGTGTGAAACAGATTCCTTTCTTGCACAAAGAAAGCCTGATTCCTGGGACTTAAAATAAGTCAACTAGTGCTAGTGAATCTAACACCTTTAAAGTATCAAATGCTGTTATGCATATGCACAAGCTAGTCCAAAAACTTGTGATGTCTTTTGTTCACTGGCATTCAAACTTTATGAGGTGAGCAATTGTTTTGTGGCTTTCTCATAAACTGTTTATGAATTGATTACTTGGACTTCATACATATTATTTGAACTTCACGAAAGAGCATTGAAATTTCTACTTTATAACATAAACCAAGTAATGAACAGCAAACAGCTTATGGAAAATGAAAACATGAAACTGGAACAAGTTACTAAGTTAAATATTTAGAATTTATAATCATCTGATTATCATTTGAATATTCATGGCTTCTCTGTTCCAGCAAATACTTACTTGTATGCATATTAATAGATATAATTGTTTTTATTATTTGATAGGTTTAACATGTATGGGTAGATTACAATATCTTTCTCTGTCTCCCATATAATTTGATCTCACATTTTCAGTTACACATACCTTTTATAGTAACACTTAAACTTCCATGTATCAATATTTCTCTTCTGTCATATTTCCTTCCTAACTTTCCTTTGCTTAAGCAGATTGTTTATTTGTTTGGTTTGGTTGGGGGTTTTTTGTTTTTTTTTTTTTGTTTTTTCCTTCTTCTCTGCAGTCTTAAACAGAGGTTTTCCCCTCATTTTTTTGCTTCCCAAGGATTGAGATTCCCAATTTCTTTGTTTGGGCTGAATATAGAAGGAACCTGCTTTTGGCCTATCCAGCAATTTTCTCTTCAGTAAGATGACTGTTTAGATGTTAGCCTTCATTTCTTTGTTTTATGGATGTAATTTCTTCTTAAACACAGAGCTGCTGGTTAAAAAAAGAAGAAATATTAGCTAATGTTGCATAGTGAAACCTTTAAAATACATGAGCGCATATATATCACATGTTAATTTGAACAAGTGATGGCAAAAAGATTAATCAGCTCAATCCCTACAGGAGTCCAAGACATGAATTTTTAGGCTAATAGCTTCCAGACAGGACAAGTAACTTTTTCCTACTGCAGAAATAATGAATGTTGTAAACTTCAGGAAGGGGCACAACTATGACTTTCTATATACAGGCCTAAAAGTATCCAAATAAAATACACAGGACTGTTTGTTCCTGTGGCTATCTAACATTTTGGTTCACAAGAAGACAAAAGTAAACTTTTTTATTTTTCCTTCTTTTTGTGAAGACCCATCCTATTTTCCAATAGGAAAAGAAAAGGCGTCTTAGTTCCTGGTGGTAAATCATCTGGCCAATTGTTTCAGTTACCTATCTGCTTCAAAATGGCGTAAGGAAAGACAAAAACACAAGCTGTAATATAACCAACACTTACTATCAACAATATTGAAGGCTTGCTGACACAGGATCAATCCCATTTTGTTATCAGGTAATGTATGAGTACAGAAGTACTATCTCTAACTTCTCTAGAAAAAACTAGCTTTTGTTATATTTTGTGAGTTGTTGTTTTTTTGGTGTTCGGTGCTTTCTGTCCACGATGTTTTCCAATATGTTCTCGAACCAGTGGTGCTGGGATAACAGCTCTGAGGAGGTAGTCCCAAGGTAGGGATGAAAGTACAAGGTTGCAATATTTCTCCCTGGAATGTGATTAGAGTAGATTTCACTAGAAAGGACTGGTGTATTTGCTTTCTTTTTCTTTTCAGTTACATCTGGGTAGCAAGTTGGGCGGGAGGATATAACTTTACTCCGATACAAAGTTTAGTTTATGGACCAGAATCAGAACCTGGAAAAAAAAGGGAAGAAAATTCTGAGTCACATGACAAAATAGAGGAGATTTGAAGGACAATCTCAGCAGTAAGGTTTATTATCAACCTTGGTGGGTCTTCCTAGCCTTGTAAGTTACTGAGAAAAGGACAAAAGCCTCTAGCAATGAAGTTGGTAGATTCTTTACATGAATTGATGAGGAACTCAGTTTCTCCCTGTCTGAAGTATTTAACTCTGAATTGTCATTAGGATCCCAGCATCGTGTCACATGAAATGAGAGGATCTCCTCGCAGAACACCAAGCACAGTATTTGGTACTGGTACTGGTAATCTGAGGGAAGCACAGAGTTGAAACAACATGAACATAAAAACACCATCAACATTATGGTTTCTCTTTCCACATTTGAATATCAATATGGTCCGTGTGATTACAGCTTCCATTTGGCATGATGACCTAGCCAAACAAAGAGGACAAAATTGAAAACACACAATTTTTCATTGATTTTTTTCCTTTGTCATCTTGTGTTACCCAAATCAAGTAGAAAGCACCATTTCAGAGAGCCTGGCCTTTGATGACACAGCGGTTTTTAAAAATCTAGTCTTGAAAAGGTAAGAGATTCATCAGTAATGTTTATAACAACAATCCAATCTTAAAATTCAACTGTTTTTTCAATTTCAATATTTCATTGAGTCAATTTCATTGAGTCAGTGAAATATTTTGAAGGAATCAGTAATTCACCACATTCTCCTGGATTAGAGGCTTGATTTCAGCATTTCAGGCCAATCATAAATCTCTGTTAAGAAAAAAAGCCAAACCCAACAAAAACAAACAAACAAAATACCCACACTAAATATCCCTGGAGAAGGAAGAAAAAACATATTGAAAAACCAAATCCACACATGCATTATTAAGACATATCTTCTTATGAAGAAAGGCTGTGATCTCATTAAATGTTACTCAATGATCCCAAGATCAAGATTCACTTAAAAAAACTGTCAAGAGGCTATTTCAAGGGATTCTAGCAGGAATTCATAAGAGGGTGAGAAAAGTGGTGAGGAACTAAAAAAGTATTTTCCATTTAGTTCTTCTGTCTCGGACGAATAGAATCAGACTTGCTCAAAATGAGTAATATGCTGATTAACATAAGAAATGGCCCCTTTATCAAGACCATTCATTTTCGAATAAATATTAGGAACCACCCCTTACCTTAGAAGACAAACCTTCAATGTCCTCTTGTCCCAAACCTAGGATACTTCCGCTTGATGGTAAAAGGATTGTTTCAGGCTCTCTCAGCTGCAAAGAGCTTTTTAATCCACAGTGTTTTGAATGCACTTACACATAGATTAAGTGATTACTGAAGAAATTATTCCCCTCCTGCCCCTGCTCTCTTTCCTAAACGAAGCACAAATCCTGCAATTAATCTTGCAGAGGTCACTGAAGGAACTCTAAGATCTTATCATAGCACTATAAACTGCTGCTGCTTTCACTTTTCCCAGGCACAGAAACCTTCATAAGTGAAATGTCTTTTTCTTCCCAGTCAGCTTATTAGCATAAATAACTGTCAGAAAAATGCCTACATCCCTCTTCTCAATGGTGAACAATACCTCACTTTTTTTTTTTTTAATATGGTTTGATATGGATATTAATTTGGTTCAATGTTTTTATTTCTAATAATCACTATTTTAAATACTTGCTTTGATCTTCTAGTAAAAGGTTTCTCCATCCTCTTCTGGATGCAGAACTCTCACTTCTATTCTTTTATTATTCTCTAGTTTTCCAACTAGATTGTGTCTCTTCAAATTTAAAAAAAAAGACCACAAATACTTTTCACTTTCTGAAGAAAGTATTGTTCTATAGGAAAGAATACATACAGACTACTAGTCTATGATTTTATCTGATTTAACCAAAGCAATTTAAATAACTAGCTAAGCCCCACAGGGACAATAGCTCATACCCCCTGATGGCATGGGAGGGAGAATTGACTGGGTAAAAGTGAGAAAACTTGTGTGTTGAAATAAAAGCTGTTTAACAGATAAAGAAAAAAACCCTGTGAACACAGGCAAAGCAAAACAATTCATTTACACTTCCCATGGTCAGGCAGGTGCGCAGCCAGGTCCAGGAAAGCCAGGTCCTGTCACATGTAAGAGTTACCTGGGAAGACAGGCACCATCATTCCTAATATCTCCTCTTCCACCTTCTTTCCCCATCTTTTATCACTGAACATAATATCATATAGTATGGGCCTTGGTTGTTTGAACAATTCTGACCTCTTCTGCATAGCCTTAATTGTTAGGAGATTTATAGTAGCCAAATAAATCAATCACATCACATTTGTTTCTTCTGAAATATTACTCCTTTCATATTGTAGGTTCTCTTCAGATGTGATCCATCTAAACTAAACAAGATAGTGGAGTTAAAGCAAATCATTGGAGCTTTATTTCAAATCAGTAGAGACAGTGAGAGAGAGAGAACTCCAAAACAATGTTCATCAAATCTGTTCCACATGAGATGAATCATCTTCTGGAGTTGTTCATTTTCTCTTGACTATCAAGGAGTCTTCCTAGTCTAAATTTTACCTGTCCATGTTATAATAGAAAAAAATCCTTGCTTTTCTAAGCTACTATATCTTTATGACATTTTACAAAGATTAATAACTGTTGTCTTCCTCTAACAGTTTTCAGTTTCTTTCTTCTTCCCACTTGCTCTGTGAAACTGTGGAAATCGTATTTAATAATTTAAATACAATCTGTTAAGTACACAAAAAAGAAAAAGATAGATTGGTTGTAAGTAAAATGTTTGTTGTCTCAACTTTTGAATGGTTACTTTAACAACATAACTTTTTTTGGGGTTTTGCTTTTTGTTGATGTTTTTTCTTTCTTTTTAAAAATTCTAAGTAAGAATGGCTTTACGACAAAGGCACTATACAGATGGATTTGGGGGAGTTTTGTTATAGTGTTATTTTTGTTTTCTTTATAGCTAGGTATTTTGAAGTCTGTGCAATTTAGTAGACATTACAATAATGAAAACCTTTTCTGATCATCAGCTACTGTGTAATTGATATACAAATGCTCTAGAACCAATTGGCATAATTTAAGTATTATTTACATTAAATTGTCTGTAGTGAAAACAATCAACTCCTATAAAAAACCTTCTTAATTTCTACTAAAAAAGAAAACAAATATTTCTTTTTTAAATAAAACTATAATAGAAATAATAAAGATTGTGTGGGTTGAACAGTTGAACTTCATTCTATTAGCAGAAGAATATTGTGTTAAAAAATCCACAGTTTTTCAGTCCATCACAAGATTTACTCAGAGGACAAATATAATTCTAACAAAAAGACCTATTTAATGTAGAAATAATATAAACAACAATTTGTACTTCAAATGGAAATATTTTAGTCTTCACAAAAATAGAAAATCTTTATGAACAAAAAGCATACACAAAAATAAATATAAATAATGACAGGAAAACAGGCCATGGGTAATACTGAAACAGAGGGAGTTTCATCTGAAAATGAGGAAAACCTCTTTACTTTGAGGAGGACAGAACAGTGGAACAGGATGCCCAGAGATGTGGTGGATCTTCCTTCTCTGGAGATATCCAAAACCCACCTGTACCACCACAACCTGTTCTAGGTAAACCTGCTTTAGTCAGGAGTTAAATTAGGTATCTTCAAACATGCCTTCCAACACCAACAATTCTGTGAATAAAAAAGCAAAAGTATTTTTTATCTAAGAATTCAGAAAAGAACAAACAACAGAACTGGGGAGATGCATGACTGCTACTATATAAATTGTGTCAGAAACTTTTTATTTTATGACAGTATGAACTGATTAGATTTGCCTGAGGAGCCTGCAGTAAGTACTACTTAATTACTCACTCAGGGTTCCTGGATTTATATACTGAAGATACAAAGACTTGAAGTTAGGGTAAGAGTTAAAATGGATGAAAAACAAAACAAAGTAAAAAAACCCCAATAACCCCACACTGTATATCTTTGTCCACTTTAGTTCACAATGAATCCACATCAGGGCAAGTACAAGGAAGGGCTACATGATTCACCTGGGAAGATCAGCTCCTCATGTAATAGTGCTCTAGGACAGTTGTCTTGGTTTGAGAAGACAGGTGTCTGCCTGGGAAAACTGGAGTTTCCCTTGGAATGGTGAATGTAACCCCCTCTCCTTCCAAATTATTATAATTTTGCAGTTAAAGGTTTTCAGGCAAAGTTTTGGGAAATGGAATAACAATTCTTTACTAGGAATATTAAAAATACAAATGTATTAGTAAACAAACAAACAAACAAACAAGAAACCCTGGAAATCCTGCCACAGTCAGAAATGTGACCTGATATCCTGTTCAGGGTGTCGGAAGAAGTCCAAATAAATCCTCCTGGTGAAAGAGATGTGGTTCTCTTGGAGCAGAGATGATCTTGTAGAAAAAGGGTCCAGTGATGGCAAGATGGGTCCAATCTTCCTCAGGGAATCCAGCAGAAAGCAGGCTGGTTGGTATTCCTACATCTCAGTTTTTATCTTGGTAGGAATGGTTGGCTCCTCCCCACTGGGTGGAGCATCTCACAATGGGATGGTGTAATGTGTCATGTCACTGGTGAGCCTCAATGGCCCAATAACAGAAGATATCCCCCAGAGGGTGAACAGTGGTGAAAGAGCTAAGAAACACTGCCCCAGCTGGTTTTAACAGATGGTCTGTTATCAGAAGGCATCCACCCTCCTCCCCCCTGGAGTTACAAGAGATAAGGAAAACATCTCCCCAGCTGCTTTCAACAGATGAAATATAACACACTTTTTTTTGGTTATATAACCCAAGACAACAGCTCAACTTATTTAGCTGAGATAAATGAAGTATAGGCAGACATGCTTTCCTTCCATATCAGGGTGTAAAATCAGGAAATAAGACAATCCCTTTCATCAGAGAGACAAGTACCTGTAGGAACATATTCAACCTGAAAATTAGTACGAGGCTTCCCAAAGAGATGTCTGAGTTTATGGAGCAGCTAATTACTTGCAGTCCCCTTATACCACACGTATAAGTGTTATCAGTGGCTCCCAGAGCTGTCCCTCTGTTTTGCTTTAAACAATTTTGGGGTAAAACAGAAATAGCCAGTGAAGAAGGGACCTAAACACACAATTCCTTCTCTTTGTTCTAGCCTTTTTGAAACAACTTGTTGCTTCACAGCCCTGAAATGCCTCCACAATTTCGCCTTTTACAGTGAGCTACTCCATAACCAGAAACATGAGTCCTCAGGCATTTATATCCAGAGTATTTTGGACCTGATGTTTGGAATCACAGCTAGAGAGATAGAAAGGAAGGCTTGAACCTACTAAAACCAAAATTTATGTTCTTCAGACCTGTGCCTTGTGAGGACAATGATCCATTAAGCCCTTTTTGCATCCACTGTATGTAGTCTAGGACTACTAATGTTGATGGTATTCTCTTAATGTCCTCTGTTAATGTTTCAGAGGGATTTCTCTCTGTCATCTTCAGCACATAGTTTCTAATCTAATTTCCAAAGGACACCCTGAAGAAGCAGTGAAATTAATCTCAGCTGATTTTACCAATTTTATATTAGGCTTTTATTATAAGACAATTACCTGCAAAATACCTGCAAATTAAAAAAAAAAAAAAAAAAAGAAAAAAACCCCCCACAACCAACCAAATAAAGCTCATCTCAAACCCCAAACAAACAATTAAAAAAACCAAAACCAAAAACAAAAACACAGAAAAACAAACAAATAAGCTACAAATAAGCTTATATGATCCATCCCAGGGAGCAGTGGAGACCAACCCTTCGCCTCAGGGGTGATGCCTACCTGGCCATCAAAGATCATTTACCTAAATTATCAGCATGATTTCCATGGTAGCCCCATAAACCTAGCTATATTCTGTGCATTAGCTAATTTATTTTTTTTTTTTTACTTTTAAGTTATGCATACATGCTTGCATATTAATTGCACACAGCAAAAGACACTGAAACAAAGTGACTCAGTGTGTAAGGAATACATGCAGAAAGTCTGACTCCAGAGGGTGATTGCACCCTCTTTCAGGAGTGATTAAATTGTTCTCTGGAAGTAATTGTTCTCTGTTTCCCTTGCTGGACTTTAGATGGAGTCACCAGCATGTTTGGGTTAATTCTTTTTCTATTTTCTAGAGGCAAGTGTGGGCTAGATACTGAATGGGAATCCTTTTGGAATCAGTTGAGCCCTAGTGATGAAGGGACAGCTTCGATCTTCTCAGAAATTGACAGATTAAAAAGTGATCAAATTCCACAAAAAGTATGTAGATTTTATATTTTTTGAAATTAGGCAGTATCTGAAAACCCCCAAAGAAACAAAGATGCAAACAAAACCCCCTAAAAGCATTTTCCCAAGATACAGTACAAAGGGAGAAGTCTTAATTCAATTGTCTGTACAGAGGCATTTATTGCTATATTACCTCAAGAGATAGAAGCAATCAAGCAGAGCTAATAAATTTGGTGCACATGATGGCCTTTTACTCCTACAGAGAAGCAGCTAGAAGCAAGGTCGAACACTGCAGGATGTCTCAAGAAGCACTTTATGCAGGTGTGTGGGAAATGTCACAGTAAAAATCTTGTAACAGGCAAGAAAAAAAACATCAAGAAGGTAAGTCAGCAATTTATTGTAGTGAAAATCTTTGCAATTTAGTTCAAAAAGCATTATTCAAATATATTTGAAACAAAATGAGAAAGACCAAGGAAATAAAAGAAGATAAAAAATATTATTGTACAAAACATCTCAATAATAATAAAAAATAAATTACAATAACAATAAAAACAACAATAACAACAACAAAAACAATATAATTCAATTTAAAAATGCTGCACACTTTCTTGTAACTGTTACTTTTCCTCTGATGTTATGCTCACCCTTATGCTAGGTACCATACATTTTCTGGGTACCAAGTGTACAGTACTTATTGTCATCACACAGGAAGAGGGAAATTCCTGCAAGCTGTGAGTGTCTTTTACAGGAAGAAGTGAGAGATGTATGATAAAGTTTCTTCTTCCCCCTCTAGGATTTAATTTGGACTATCTGTCCAACACACTTTACACCTTGATATTTCTTTCAGAGATGCTGATCTGCATCTTCACATTGCATCCAAATTTAGTGTACCAGATGGATTTTACATATGTCAAATGTTTGTTATTCTTTTCTCTTGTTATCCCTATAACTGTTCCTGTCCAATTCCTATTTCTTTCACTGATGATTGGTGAGTTATTCATAGCCTTGCAATCACCAGTAACAAGCTGTGCCTCCCAGCTCATCATCCCATGTACGCTATGCTCTCTTTCAAGGCCCTTGTTATCATGCCAAGTGTTTATTTCTCTGTGCTACATCAATATATGAGGAAGTCATAAATACTCTGTTGTACACAGAATAACTTTCTGCTACTGATATCCATAAAAAAAATTATGTTTCTAATAAATTACTTTTAAAGATCTGATTGCTAGAAAAAGAAGTTATTTCAGCTAAATCAGGTAAAATCAAACCTACAGACAGCTCAGACAGCACTTGATAAATTTCAAAACAGGCCTTTCAAACCTGATGCTAAGCCTGTGGCTGGCAATTGTATTGACAATGTTAGATTTACTGGGTTTCTGGGCTAGAGAAATAATTGTTGTGGTGGTGCAAAATTATGATTGTTAAGTTTATTAAGTTTATTATTAAGTAATGGTTTGTTCTTTGTACCCCATCTTTGTAGTTGGTTTGTTCCTCACTGCCCCCGGTTAACTGGTTATGTAACTGCCAGTGGCAGTTATGTGCCAATCTTCCTTTCCCGCCTATGTAAACCACTCCTGCCTACCCTTGATTGGTTTACCCCACTGATGTAACACCCCCAGAGATTTATCCTATTGGTTCTGGTCACCTCACCCTCCCCTCACCACCTGGGTATAAAACCTGTTGTAACAGAAGCCTCTGGAGTCCGTTGGGGCTCAGTCTGGGCACCCTGGGGGTGGCGAGGTGGTTTTCAGTTGCCCCTCAATAAACCCCTGTTTGGCTTACTTGGCTGACTCCGCTCTTCTTCCCTGTGTGACTCCACACCAGCCACTACGCTCTCAGGAGTGAAGACCCACAGGAATCAGCCCAGCCTGCGTGACTCGCTGGCTGATCCTCAACAACTGCCGCCGGTGCCTGAGCTAGCCTGGTGAGCAGAGACACTGCAGTCTCTGGTGGCACCGCGACAAATTGTCATGAAAAACTCCAGATGTGAAATGGGAAATAAGCCTCTGAATGTCATCAATATTGAAATTCTACATTTGCTTAACCCTTTACTGTTCAATTGTCATGAGCCTCTCTCCACTGAATATTTCTTTACTTTTTTGCACTAGCTTTTCCTTTATCATACTATTGTTTGAGTTCACAGTTCAGTACACTGAAGGAATCTGTAAAGAATGGGAAAAAAGTACTCAAATGCAAGTCAAGTAATGTGCACCCAAATTAGAGGGAAACTGGGACTTCAGTGTACAGAGGTTAAATATCAGGAAACTTCTATGGAATTGCCTAAAGTCAGAAGTGGTATACCGGACTTAATAAATTCTTTTAGAAAGGTCTTCTACATAGAATTTCCACAGTATTTTTCTTCCAAATATGGTACAGAAAAAAACTTAAGGGATATACAAGAACTTGAGCTCTTATGCTCCTGAACTCACTTGAAAGTCTCTATAATTCCTAAAATCCAAATGAGAACAAACCAAACAAACATATAAAGTAAATAAAATTAAGCAGACATTCTTATTGCTAATGTCAAAGCAGATCTGGATTTCTCTTTGCATATTTCTACAGAAATATGAGTTGTAAAGTTCATACTTCATCCTGTATTTAAAGTAAGAAAAAATAAAATAAAAATGGCAAAAGCCAGTAAGCCAATCTGAAATGGAATGAGCAATGTCTCCCCTCAAAAGACATTATAAAAAAGGCTTTAGGAGTGTATGTAAGTGAACTAGCATAATTTCAAAAGTTTTAAATCCACAGTCTCATTTCATTCATGTAGAGTTTTGATGCCTTTAACTTTGGACAGCAGCATTTGATTTACATCCAAATTTTTGCTAAAACCCCCAAAATGGCCTATAATACTAAGGAAACTTGATGCACACACTGCAAATTACACTGTATGTGCAGTAACATATGTGGTTGTTACAAAATTCTGATATAATAAAATTCTGTAATTTGTTCCTTGTCAGTGAGGCTGCTAATAAGAACTCATCAGGATTTCAGTATTTCATGAGCAAGCTATGATTGTGTTTTCTTTACTGGGTAAACAATGAAGTTACTGAAACAATAATAATAGGCAATGCAAAAAGAGGATGTAATATAGCATGCTATTTCAGAAGACATTTCAAACAGATGTGTACTATTATATTTTGAAACTTATGAATACATTAGAGAGATCTGTTAAGATGATAGGGGGAAAAAAGATCCCAAGATGTGACATAGGACTAAAAGAATGTCTATACCAAATAGAAGACAGTGGCAAAGAAATGTCTGACTTAAAAGACCCTTCTTGAAGACATTATCTTAACTCTGGAAAGAGATTTGCATTCTCAAACTGGCATTGTGCTTGTGGATGGGAGATTATTTTTATGAGGACATTACTGTTATCATACAAAGATATGTCTTTCACAGAATGTCAGAATCAACTAGACTGGAAAAAACCTTTAAGATCATCGAGTCCAACCTATGACCTAACACCAATATATCAATTAGACTATGGCACTGAGTGCCACATCGAGTCTTTTCTTAAACACCTGCAGGGTTGTTTACTCCATCATCTCCCTGGGAAGTTCATTCTGATGCCAAATCACCTTTTTTTGTGAAGAACTTGTGGCAATATCGCTTCAGTAGTGTCCAGTGAGAAGACCAAAAGCAATGGCTACAAAAAAACCCATATGAGGTTCTTTCTCAACATCAGAAAACTTTTTTTTCTGTGAGGATGACTGAGTCCTGGCACAGGTTTCCCAGAGTGTTTGTGAAATCTCCCTCTTCAGAGGTGTTAAAAATCCATCTTGAGATCATCCTCTTAAGGCTGCTCTAGATGACTCTGCTTGAGCAAGGGGAATGGAGGAAGTGACCTTCAGTTGTCCTTTCTAACCTCAACCATTCTTGTGAGTCTGTGATCTCCTGGTTCTGGAGAAATTTCAGTTAAGCTTCGGTAATTTCTACACCATCATCCACTGTAAAAACTAATCATAATCCCAGAAATATTTTTATTAATAAAACTGGAAAAGCAAGGTGGAGGGAAAACATGGCTGCTATCTATAAATATAGTTGCATAAATAGCATGAGAGAAGAAAGAAGATCAGTGTAAGCGAATAGATGCTGCTGGCATGAGATTGGGAAGGTACATAATGCCAAGAAAAAATTTGCATTCCAAAGTAGAGGTAGATTCCAAACAAAATTTTTGAGTTGTAGTAACCAAAAATAGGTGATAGTAGAGTTTGCTGGAAGAGCAGGGAAATTGTCACAAGCTGCTTTTAAAGTGAAGCTCACACATTTCGAAAAATGTGAGACTGACAGTCTCCTAATGACTGAGACTTGGTTAGACTCACTGAGAATACCTACACTATAAAATAAAGGCCAGTGAAAAAAGTGAGCTCAGAAGCTGCAGTTTTGATTGCTATGCACCACACTTGAAAATTTCTCCTGCAATAATTTGATTTTAAGGTTACACAAGGAAAACAAGATGATTCATAAGAGTATTTCATGCCAAGATACTCTGGCCAGAGATAGTATTTTATAAAAATAGCACAGGATTCAAAGGACCAAGTAATTATTCAGAATTTAGAGATATCATTACATAGTGTCTTGTGAGTAAGAAATTGGAAGATTTGAAACTGTCTCTTTGCTTAAAAAGTTGAGGAGATAGTGTGAGGTTCTATTGGGTGTGCATGACAAGGTTTTGGTAGCAAAGAGACAGGAGGGATGGCTTCTCTTGGAAACGGCCAGAGACCACCCCTGTGGTCTCTGTGTCCAACAGAGGCAATGTGAGTTGGATCCAAGGAGGACCCATCCCTACTAGGGTAAAGCCCATCTATGATAACCATAGAACCTCTAGGATAATGGTTTTAAGGGGAAAATTACTGCAGGACAATTGCAGCTATGACAGAGCAATGAGAATAAGTGAGAGAAACAGCCCTGCACACATCAAGGTCACTGGTGAAGGGGAAGGATAAGGTGCTCCAGGCCCTGGAGCAGAGATTTCTCTGCAGCCTGTGATGCAGATCGTGGTGAAGCACCTGTGTCCCTACAGCCCATGGAGGTACATGGTAGAGCAGAGATCCAGCTTCAAGGAAGCTGCAGTCCTGTGGGAATTCCACATGGGGTCAAGCTCATGGCAGGAGCTGTGCTTCTGTAGAAAGACATGAATACGTGCTGGGTCATGTTTGCTAGCAGGACTTGTGACCCCAAGGAGGACTGCTGGAGCAGTTAGTGAAGAATCATAGCTTGTGGAAAGGATTCACATTGGATAAGATAATGGAGGATTGTCTTCTGAGAGAGGGATTCCCCACTGGATGAGGGGAAGAGCAGGAGGAGACCTCCTCCTGAGCAGGAAAGTGTATCAGAGACTGTGTGTGGTGAACTGACCACAGTGTCCATTCCCCATCCCTCAGTGTTTCTGGTGGGGAGGAGATAAAGAATTAGAGAGTAAAACTGAGCCCAGGATGAAGGGTGGGGGAGAAAGGGAAGATGTTTTGAGATTTGGGTTTATTTTTCCTTAGCCCATGCTGTTCTGGTTGTTAATAAATTTAGCTAATTTCCCCAAGTTGAATCTGTTTTGCCTGTGTCAGTAATTGGTGAATTATTTCTCCATCTTTATCTTAGTACATGAACTTTTGGTTATATTTTCTCTCCTCTTTAGGGAGTGATAGAGCAGCTTTTCTGGGCACCTGGAATCCAGCCAAGGTTAAGTCATCACAGAACTGGAAGCAGAAATTGCAATGTCCTACATATACTGAGATATTTTCTGAAAACAAACAAATATAAAAAATAAATCTTCAGTATAATACAAGCTGAGGTAATTATCTTATCAAATAAGTGTGTTTGCTAAGGCTTTATTATTATCACTCTTAGATTGGTATAAGCCTCATAACAATTTAAAGCTGACCATGTTACCATGTCTTTCATCCCTCCAGACTGC
Source organism: Prinia subflava (assembly GCF_021018805.1). Classification (NCBI taxonomy): domain Eukaryota; kingdom Metazoa; phylum Chordata; class Aves; order Passeriformes; family Cisticolidae; genus Prinia; species Prinia subflava. The sequence continues at coordinate 61,610,501 of NC_086249.1, forward strand.
ATAGAAGCACAAGATTATAACAGCATGGGTATTAAAAGTCCAATTAGTTTTAATAAGGCTTCAGCTTCTTATCAATGCTTATATATTTCTACCATATTTCTGGATACAGTTAAAATAGCTAAAGTCAGAATTCGTACTATAAGACTCAAAAAAACCCAAACCCCACAAAACAACAAAACCAAAACAACAACAAAAACAAACAAACAAAAACCCACAGAAAAACCCCACAAGCAAACAAAAAAAAATCACAAACACAAAGCAACCCCTCAAAATGTTCTCATTGTCCTGGACCAGGAGAATTTGCACAGAATAATATTGTGTTGGATAAGAGGAAATGAACAAACATCAGTAAGATGCCAGGAAACTTAAATTCCTTCATTAAGATCTTAGCAGAGACACAAGATTATCTAATTTAAATATCTGAGATCAAGTGTGTGATCTTGAAAAATCTACAGCTGTTGATGAGTGAGACTGAGTTCCACAGAAGACTCAAGTTTTCATTGTGAAATGTCTCAGGCATAAAGCTTTCTCTTTTCATACATGCTCATAAAGTGTTTTATCTTGAAAAAGCAGAAGAATTTGCTACTTCTTTATTGACTAAACAGAGTTTATGTCCAGAAATTGGGCATTCATCCACCAAGAAGCTAGGAGATTTCAAACTACTCAGCATAACTTGTACATTAGTAACCACTTCAGCTGTACAAATTATGAAGTCACAATAGCCACTTTATTAAAAAAAAATGACTGGAGACTGCTTCTTGCTTTTATACAAAATTTTTATGTATAATACAGTTACACAGCTTCTAAGCAACATAAATTTTGTAACCCATGTTAGTTATAGAATATTTCCTATGAATACTTCAGAATGATACAGAGAAGTAGTTCATAAATGCTCCCAATAATATTTCAGTTTTCAAAAAAGGAATAAAAGTTGAATTAGGTGATAAATAAAGATGTGGAGAACATCTGTGAGATGAGAATAATCTTACAGCCCATTATTTAATATACTTGCTTAGAAAGGAAAGTCTTAAAATTGTTTAAACATATAGCATGGGTTATTTGTTAGTCAAGATTTACAACAAGACATCCATCTATGTAAGATTCCTAAGTTCCATAAAGGAAGGGGATTTAGGATATACCAAATCATACCACTTCCCTCACATATAACTGGAATCGACTTCCCAGTCAGCATGACAGATACTTTGAATACCAATTTAATGAAATGCTGAATATTCCTAAAAGCAATGTAAGAGATAACACATGGTGTCAGGTAGTATAGATATGTAAATTTTAGCACCTAATAATGTTTTTTATCTTAGTTTTACTGACTCATCTTAGGTGAATCTTGAAGCAGATCTTTTTGTATTGTAGTCACAGAAGACATGGGCTACAACTGTCTGCAAAAATCTTGATACATGCTTAAAAATAGCCAGGCATGTGGAGCTGCAAGCTGTCATTCAAACTTACATGTCTCTCAGGATACATACCAATATTGGCAACTACCCTTTAATTTTGGAGGAAAAAAGGAAGAGGTATTTTTCCTTTTCCTTTTTCTTTTTCTTTTTCTTTTTCTTTTTCTTTTTCTTTTTCTTTTTCTTTTTCTTTTTCTTTTTCTTTTTCTTTTTCTTTTTCTTTTTCTTTTTCTTCTTCTTCTTCTTTTTCTTTTTCTTTTTCTTTTTCTTTTTCTTTTTCTTTTTCTTTTTCTTTTTCTTTTTCTTTTTCTTTTTCTTTTCCTTTTTCTTTTCCTTTTCTTTCTTATGTCCCCTGGTTTTAATTTGGAATAGGTTTAAATATTTAAATATAAAATTTATAAGCACTAGTAACTGTATAAATGTGAAATGTGTTGTGTATTTAATTTTTTTCTAATCTAATGACAAAGAATTTCATGGTAGGCATGTACCAATGTATTTATGGTGGCAGTCTACACATAATGATCTCATGTATCCTTCTGATTGCACACTGTAAATGCTGCAGAGCAGGTGGTCCTGCAGATCAGCTCAGACTCCTTCAGCTCTCTATGTTCCCACAGGACATAATGGAGTGAAAAAAATAAATGGTGTGAAACTACTAGTAGCTGTGCTTGTGCACCATGCTTTCCCATTTTCAGGCACATAAAACCTGAAGATATTAATTTTGGGATTTGGCACATACACTGAAAACTACTGCCGAAACACAATTTCCCATAGAGAAGAGTGTGAGATTGCAGCTTTTCAGGTTTGGATATTAATATGCTTGAGCAGCCCTTGGAACAATGGTAAGCTTTGCACAGTTAAGCAGAAAAGTGTTATAATTTTTCTTCAGAGAATACTTTGAATAGATACTTTGCATAACCTTTTGGTATCATGCTAAAAAGATTCCTGGAAGTAATGGACCTCCAGACTAACTATAGTCAAGCATAGATATCTGACTGGTGATTTTCAAATTAACTCATTTGTTAAGCTAATTAACATCCAAATTAATTAACTCTGTTCTATCTGAAAATTAGAATCAAGTAGGTCATGTAAACACTTGTCCCTTTAAGAAGAAGTTGTCCACTACCTTAAGTCAGTGTCACAGGTTTTCTCTAGGTTCAATAATAAAAGATTTCTAACTAAAATTAAAATTAATTCCTGTAAGATAGGTGAATTAAACTGCATCTATATCCACATACATATAACTGCTTTAGCATTCCTGGATCCAGTGTACATGTTAGGGACCAACTAATTGTACACAAATGCCAGAAGGGGATAGACATAAGCATTTTTTCCCATTTGATTTTCTGATTATATTTATATATATAATATTCATGTATGTGTATATGAATACACACAATATAAATATATATATATATATGAAATAAGAACTAATGTTTACCTAAAACCTGACTGTTAAATGGTACAAAAAGTAGACATTTGTGTATTCAACTTGTTGCCACTTAATGTACATGATATATTATACTTCTATTAGAAGGAATACTATACTTGGATTGGCATGACAACTCTGATGGGAAAAGTAGCAAAAATTACTAAAGTTTCCTGATTGATTGAATATTCTGTCAGATCTGGTCAGTATAGAGATATTGCTGGTTTACATATTGTTTTGTGTTAGATTTCCATTAAGAAATACTGTATGAGAGTAATACAAGAATTTAAGATGCTTTATAAATAGGAACACATTAAATATTCATATGCATTTTAGTATAGGTTGCTTAGAGTTCATAACAATCATTATACATGTGAATATTAGAGGAGTGTGTTGGAAATAGATATGTTCAACAATAGAACATAATGAATGCTGGTTTAAGACTATGGTTTCAGGCAGATTGCTTACTTACAGAACAATAGAAGTGGGGTTCATTTTACTTTAGATGCCTAAAGCTCCTCTGAAATTCTGGTGAGCAATGAAAATCATGCAATAGTCTTCTCATTCATTCAAAAACTGCCTAATGTCAATATCTAAGTATGGTGAGGTGAATCCCACCACAAAACTTATGGGAATTGATTAAATTTACAAAGAACTTATTTAATGAAATTTAATATTACTAATAATGCTGACTGGAATAACATTTATTAACGTTATAAATTAATAGATTAACTTTCTAGAAGTAAACTTTCATCATTTGAGGGAGAGAAATACTTTTATATGTTACATATTATAAAAGGGGGGTGTAGAGACAAAGAGGTAAAAATAATTTCATAATAAGACATTGAGTAGCAAACAATTTTCTGCAGCAAAAATGTCTTTGTAAGGAATGTCTTTATCCTCACTCATTTGTGGGGGATCAATCTTAGCTAACTTTAATCATCTAAACAATGTTACTCAGAATTCATTTATTGACTGACAGAAACCTTTTAAAGGTGATTCATTTGCTATATAACCAATTTTTAGATGGTGAAAGCAGAACTGGTTTTCACTTAAGATTCTGTAATTCTCTTAACCAAGTAATGAAAATATATTGGCAGTAGCTTTTTTCTTTTTAAGCATTTAGAAGTCAAGGATGGAATTTTACCTAATATATAATCTGTGATGAAACTGTTGTTGATGTAGTTCATTATTTTAGAATGCAAATGAATCACAAAATAATAAACATAGGTGTAAATTTGAGCATATATTCTCCTTAAACACTTTTTCTATTCTCCAGATCATGCAAGGTGCACATGTTTGTATAATAAACCTATTAAACAGCTGCTTTTACACCAGAATTGAATGCCAAACTCTGGCATGAGAAGTTGGTTGGTTGGTTGGTTGGTTGGTTGGTTGGTTGGTTGGTTGGAGGGTAAGGGAGGTGGTGTCTGGCTGTTGCTTTGGTTTACTTTGGTTTGTTTTTTACTCAAGCTTCACATGAGTATCTATTCCAGAACTCAAGTCTCTGTAATATATTTTTGGGTGGAAAGGTCTGCTGGAGCAGAATGTAAGACATGCAATTGGAAGACTATGTTGTGTTGTTTGCAGAAGGTCTCTGCCACTTCATCGTCTCAATCAGGTGGTTTGTAGCAGGTGCTCACTGTGACTTCTTTCTCCTTGTTGGCCTCTTCTCTGATCCTGTTCCATACATGCAAGCTGTTCCTTTGCACAAAACACAATCCTCCCAGCTTGCTTCCTCTTCCCAGTTCTCCTAAAGGGCCTGTGAACATTCATGAAAACCACTCCACTGCATCCATACTATCCTCTGTGATGAGGCCATACCTGTGCAACTATTAATATGTTTTCAGCTCCTTCTCTTTGTTTCTCATGTTACCACAACTCATATGGGCTTCTAGACACCATTTTTTCTAAAGAGAGTTTGAGGTTTTTCCCTATGGTTCTGTCTCTGGTGTGCTTCCTACCCTCCCTCACTTATCTGCAGGCATTGATCTCCGGTGCTTGAAGACCCTGGCTTAAATAACTCCTCATAAGGTTAGCAAGCCAGTTGGAAAGATACTCCACGCCACTTTCCTTGGCAGTGTCTCCTCAAAGAGGTTTGCACAGTCATGGAAGTCTGCAAAGAACTCCTGCTGCACCACCAGAAGTAACTTTTTAAATGCATCCCTCTCTTGATTTGGCCTCTCCCTGTGACTGGCCATACCAAGAACAGCATCTCCATGCTCATCCCCAATACTGTAGATTAAAGACCCATATAGTGAATATACATTCAAGGTCTCCCCTGGCAGTGTCAACAGAGTCTGTGCACATGAGCACCAAGGAGGCCAAGGTGACATTTTGGCTCTTGCCTCTGTAGAATCCTCACAAATGTCCTGCTGATTAATCCTTCATCTGAACACTTTTGCTGTGCAGTACTCCTACTTCGTTACTCAGCTCCACCAGCAGGTGTTTATCTCAACCAGAGTGCTCCCTTGAAAGCAAGGCAGTCAAAACCTCAAACCCTGCTGGCTTCTGGAGCACAAGGCAGTACCTACAGTCTGTGACTGGACTTCTCGGGCCTTCCCTAAGGCCTCCTCCTACATTAAGGCCTTTGACATGATGGGGGGCTCAGAGCAGGCTTTACTCTATAGTTACCACTATTGCCCCATCAACTTTTGCAGCACTGAACAGAACCTGCTGTTTGCCACTGTAGACCAATCGAAATGGCCGGTGCCTCATACCTGTATGACTGTCTTTGTTATAGGGCTTTTGGTCACTGATGTTGCCGAGTGTTGGTTAAATAGGAAGATGTCCATGAGCTTCTCCAGTTCCTGCATAAATTCCCACTCAGTAGGCAACTTTTCATAGTCTCTTTGCTTCCCAGCTGCTGTGAATGCTGGGTTCTTGGCACTATCCCTTCTGTGCTGTGTTCCCCTTCATCTCCCCCTGTTTGTCAGACAATGCATCTGCAAAGATCCTCTGGTGAGAATGGAAGTGTTCAATGGCTATCTGCAACACTTGTCTTTTGGTAAAGGAAATGGGGAACGGATGTTTTCAGGACTAAGGGATTTAAAAAACATCTGAAGATTTTGTGCAAGGTGTTTCTGCATTGAAGTCAAAATTAAAAAGCAAACAAACAAAAACCAACAAAATTAAATTAAATGAAAATTCTCACTGAATTTAATGGAAAAAGATCAAATCCTTTACACACTGCCAGAATTGCATTTACAGTTCTGAAAGAACTTGGTCTTAGGGGTAGTCATTTTGTAATTTTTTTTCTCTTCAGAACAAATGTTCCTGTTATGCTTTTGAAAACAAACACGATCATCACTTTCATTTCAATTTAACATCCATGGCAGTGAAAAGCTGCTTGGTAAAAAAAAAAAAACAAACCAAAAAACCCCACAACAAACCACCAAAAAACAAAACAAAACAAAAACCAACAAAACAAAAAAAACCCCATGCAATCATTTTCTTATTAGCAGTCTAGTGTGCCTTCTGAGATCCAGGGCCTTGAAACATATGATAATTCAAGGACCATATGATAATTCAAGTTGGAGAAGTTTAGGACCTTCAAGTCTGACCTCCTGCTCAGTTACAATGGCGAGATCAAGCCAGGTTGCTCAGAATGCACCCATTTGGGTCTTGAAACACCTCCACTGTGGAGGTGATAAAGGCTCTCTAGGCAACCTGTTCCACTGACTTTTTGTCCACATGGGGAATGATTTTTGTTTATATGCAGTCCAAGACTGTCCCATTTTAGTTTATGTGCTTTGTCTCTCATCCTCCCCTATTACACCACTGTTAAGGGGCTGACTCTGTCCCTTCTGTGATCTTCCTACAGGCACTGCTGGCTGTTGTTGGATCCTCCTTCTGTCTTGGGATAAACAGGCCCAGTCCCTCCACTATTTCACATGACACCACATCTAAGGCTTCCACTGATTATTATGTCACAAATCAGTTTTACCTTGTTAGTGAAGAGGATATCCAGATGTGTGTCACTCTTACTGCCAAACCCAGCATCTGAACCAAAAAATTATGTCAGAAACTGTCCAGAGATCTCAGGAGTTTGCATTTCACAACCTGTTCCTGCGTCTGGCATTTAAAATCCTTTTCTGTGTCTGGCATTTAAAATCTCCCATACAAATGCGGAACTGTGATATTGAAGCTCCTGCAAGTTTTAGAGAAATTCCATCTACCTTCTTGCTATGATGGTTTGAGGTTGGGTGGATGCTAGGTGCTCACCAAAGCCACTCTGACTCCCCTCCTCAACTGGACAGAAAAAAAAAATGAAGAGCTCATGGGGTCAGAAAAGGAAAAGAGAGAGATCACTCACCAGTTATTGTCACAGGCAAAACAGACTCATCTTGGGGAAATTACTTGAATTTATTACCAGTCAAAACCAGAGTAGGATAATGAGAAGAAAAGTCTCAAAACCATTCTCTCCCCACTCCTCCCTCCTTTCCAGGCTTAACTTTATTCCCAGTTCTATATGTCTTTCTCCCTGGAATGGCATAGGAAGACAGGGAATAAAGGCCAGTCAATCACATGTTTTTTTCTGTTGTAGCTTCCCTCTCAGAGAGAGGAGTCCTTCCCCTGCCTCAGTGTGGGGTCCCTCCCATGAGAGACAGTCCTCCATTAACTTCTCCAGCCTGAGTCCTCCCCACAGGCAGTTCCTGATGAACTGCACCAACATGGGACTCTTTCCATGTTTCCCTCACATATTCTTATTCCTCTCTTCTCTGGCTGCAAGTACTTCTGTGCCATAAACTTTTATTTTCTTCTTGTTAAATAACTTATCACGGAGTTGTTATCAGCATCACTGACTGACAGCCCTGGCCAGAGGTGGATCCATCCTGCAGCCACCTGGCATTGCCTCTGTCAGATATAGTCAGATAACCAGATCTTCAGAGCACCCACTCCTATAGCTTTTACCACTACCAAAACCTTGCTGCACCATCCTGATACGAATGCTCAGGTTCATATTTCTGCATTCTGGGGTGTGGAAAAAAGGTAGAAAAAAATTTTAAAAGGAAAAGAGGGGGAGTGAATTAAGTAGGAAAGTTCAGTCAGAATAGAATAGAATAGAATAGAATAGAATAGAATAGAAACATTTTCCTGATATTTGTCTTTCATATGAAATGTAGAAGGCTCAATCTGTCTAGCTCTACCATGAGTACAGCAGCACACAGTATGATTACAAGAGTGCAACAGAGCAGCAAGTTGAATATTATATGTTTGTGGATTTCCCTAGATTTTATTAACCTTTCTAGTTTTCTACAGCTTGAACTTCTGTCACGGGCTTAAGATTTGTTTCACATTATTAGGTCTTCATAGCAGTGATCAGCTGCCTTTGCTTCCAGAAGCTCTTCACTGACTGTGGGCAAGACCCCTTCCACGACAGAAAATAGACCTGCATCCAAAATCTCTTTTTGTGAAAGATTGATTGGCTTTCAGCTGCATTAGTGTGGATGGCAAACAGGTAATAATATTCTTAAGAGTCTAACATATTTTAGAAATGTTATTAAACATGAGTGTCACAGAAGTATATTGTCATTGCAAGACAAGTACAAATAAAAGACAAACTGCAATAAAACATTTTTTCTTAATGCATGCAGTTATTTTAATTGAGAAAAAAAGTAAAATATATTTTGAGATGACATTGTTGACAATTTAAAAATTTTACAGAACTTTAACTGGTGGCAAAAAAATAAAACATTTCAAACAAATATACAGATACTCATATTTTGATTACTGATGATGTTATACATGTTTAGACTAGGCAGATAACATCTTAGTCACTTCAGAACTTCCAGAGATTTAACCTTTTCTGTGGTTCAAATTTTATCTATGCTATCTTTTTAAGTCCTGCAGTTAAATAGGCATTCCCAGAAGCCAGGCTTTTTTAAGGCAGCACTTTTGAGAACAATTTTATAGAAGCAAGAAGATCAGCATTTACAGCAAAAAAAAGAGAGACATTGCTAGAATTACCGTATACTGAAAGCATCACTTACAGGAATTGTTAAATGTAGACAAACTCCCAGCCAATGTAATTACCAATATACCTGTGGGCCAGCATATGCCTGGGTATCCCAAGGTTAATTAGTGTCTTTGTACGAACCAGAATTTAGTAGGCAACAAAATTCTTCTTGCACCCTAGAAAAATAAACAAAAAAAAAGTAGTTGACTTAAAAGAAATATACAAAACTATATATGTTGGCATCTGTAGTTGTCAGCTATTCAGACTGTTAGGGAAGAGCTCATATAGCCTTTCTTGTCAGATATTTTCTTAGATTTCTTACTTGATTTCTTTATCTACAAGAATATGATGATGATGATTTTAAAGGTCAAGTTTTCTTCTTTATTAAAATATTTTCATAATTGCAAGTTGTAACTTTTTGTATATTTATATGTTTTTGTGCATGTATCTGTGGACTTCTGATATTAATTAGGGAGCTTAGAGAAAGTTTGTAAATGAATGATCAATCACATGTCCATACAGAGTATTTGGGGTATGTGTAATATGACTACAGATTACAGAGAAACACAGTTCTGTTATATGTGAAATAGAGCCGGAAGAGGTTGGGTAATCATAATATAGGTTTGGAATACCTATACCACATAGATATTGGTGCTTCCTGGATACCAGAAATAAACATTACCAGCTATCACTGCAGGGAAACAAACATTTAGTAGAGTAGGAAACAAAACCTAATGGAAAAATGACATTAAATATGGACAGAGACATTAACTACAGAGAACCATATTTGTCTGAAAATGAAGGCAAAGAAATACCTCATTGCATAATGAGATTGTTAATTTCAAGCCCTACCCACGCTTCATGCTCAAGAATACTAAATGACAGAAGAAAAAACAAAGCCATGGAGACAGACTAAGGAAGCTGAGGGGAAAATGGTTTTAAACTCAACCTGTCTTTGAAGCACTTGACTTTGAACTGATCTCTCTGGACCTATTTTTCTCATTAGGCAGAGATGGCTAGGAGCAGCACTCATTAAAGAAGCATGAGATTCCCCAGGGCTATTGAATCAAGTTTGAAGTTAAAAAATGTCTTAATCATCTCTTTTTAATTTCTGTATTTCACTCTGTCTTTTTTGCTTGCTCTCCTTTCACCCATCACAGCTACATAATTACCAGGTGAAAAGTTTCTAAATCCTGGATTCAAAAAGGTAACATGTTATATTTTTTAAACAGTGAAACCCCCACAATTTTGCTATAATTTTTTGATAATTTAGGCGAAAAGGTGGCAGAAAGGCATGTGTTATCTATCTAAATGCCAAATCTGCTTCATGCTGTTTATGTCTATATTTCAGGGTAAAGGATGTGACCTCCCCTTCCCTAGGTGCTCAACTGGAAAAGGTCTGGGTTCCTGCCCGTGGTCCTCTGAAAAAAAAAGAAACATGGCAGCTGGATAGGAAGGGATCACAATAACAACTATAACTGTCCTTTCTTGGATACTTGGATACTTCGTACATTAATGTATGATTTATAGAGTGTAACCAACCCACAATTAGGACCTAGAAAAGTTTCACACATTCTTAAAGAAGAGGAAGTTACGTGAAACAGCACACTCCTGGTGAAGCTGACAGCCCATGCTTGGACAAGTGCACTTCTCACTGGGTGGGTGGTCAGGCCCAGAGAGTGGTGGTAAATGGTGTCACATCCAGTGGACAGCCAGTCACTAGTGGGGTTCCTCAAGGCTCAGTACTGGGGATGGTTCTGTTTAATATCTTTATCAATGACCTGAATGAGGAGATCAAGTGCACCCTCCCTAAATTTGCAGTCAAGACTCAGTGGAGTGAAAGTTTTGATCTGCGGTTGGGTAGGAAGGCTCTGCAGAGAGACATAGACAGGCTCCACCCATGGGCCAAATCCAGTGGTATGAGGTCCAATACAGCAAGTACTGGGTCCTCCCTTTCAGTCACAAAAATCTTGGGCAAAATTACAGGATTGTGGAATAGTGGCTGGAAAGCTGGATAGCGATAAAGGACCCAGAGGTGCTGGTTGATCTTAAGCCAGCAGTGTGCCCAGGTGGCCAAGAAGACCAATGACATCCTGGCCTGGATCAGCAGTAGTGTGGCCAGCAGGACCAGGACAGCAATCGTCACCCTCTACTCGGCACTGGTGAGGCCACACCTCAAATCCTGTGTCCCATTCCGGGCCCCTCAAAACAAGAAAGTCACTGAGGTGCTGGAGCAAGTCCAGAGAAGGGCAACAGAGCTTCTAAAGGGTCTTGAGCACAACTCAGGAGTAGCTGAAGGAAGTGAGTTTGTTAAGTCTGGAGAAAAGGAGGCTCAGGGGAGACCTTACCACTCTATACATTTCTGGAAAGGAGGTTGTAGCAAGATGGTGAATGGCCCCTTCTCCTGGGCAGCCTGAAAAAGAACAAGAGGGCATAGCCTCATTCTGCAGCAGGTGAGGTTCCAGATGGATATCAAGAAGGTTTTTTTCACTGAAAGGTGGTTAAGCACTGGAATGGGTTGCCCAGGGAAATGCTGCAGTCACTGTCCCTGGAAGTGTTCAAGAAACAGTTGGAGATGGCAATTTCTACTGTGGTTTAGTTGATAAGGCAGTGTTCTCTCAAAGGTTGGGCTTGATGATTTGGAAACCTTTTCCAGACCTAATGGTTCTACTTTTGCTTAAGACAACTGGTGGATTGAAAGAAACCCTTTCCACTGCTGAAGAGTTAGGAGACAAAATAGGAGCGATTTAATTGGTTTATGCATCTCGTCTCCCTCTTCTGTATATTAAGTAAAACAGTTTTCTCCAGTTCCTCCAGTGTGCTAGCTAGCATGATTTTACAAGGATAAAGAAAGAACCAAAATCATCATGTGATGTGTGATATCATCGCAGCAGATACTGTTTACTGTTTCCCTAGAGATGGGAATGAAGTTCCAAATGAATTTACCTAAATTTAGTTCCTTGCATGTGTTGTGGGTGTCTGAAGCACCATAACTGTCAATAGATATAAGCCCTGACTAAAACCTCATCCACTTGCCCAAATGTAGGCATCTAGTGTCAATTTAGAGCCTGTGGGATATTCTTCTTGCCTCCACATCCATGAATGACACAGATTTCTGTAAATTATATTTCATATTCTGTCATCTTGAACAGATGTATTAGATGAGTTAGGGCATCTCAGGGTTATTCAGCTTTGTGAAAGTAAATCCAGCCCTGGATTTTTATTGATTTAATACACATTTATGTTGAGGAATAACTTCAGTGCTAGTAGATACACTGCAGGATGCAGCTGCAGTTTGAGGTGCAGGTTGACCTCTGGGTGTTGGAGCCCCAGCCAAGGGGCTGTGAGCTGCTGACCCTTTATAGAACAAAGGGCACAGGGACCCGTGGCCCAGCCAGGTGACCGGACACTCAGGGACACAGCAGGAGTCAATGACCTCAGACTTTCTCACTGAGACCTGGGTATGGAAGCCCAGTGTTTGCTTTTTTTGGGACCCCTCCTCAGAGGAAGCAGCTTGAGGTGTTTTTTTTCTTATTGAGTGATTGCACCAAGACAACTATTTTAGAGATAGAGACATGTGGGAAACCTCATGCTACTGTGTGAGTGGGGGGTGTGCAGCTGTGGAGGGGCACTGGTCCCAGCCCAGGTGGTACAAGTATCACTGTCAGAGTGGCTCCATGGTCAGATGGTCAGATAGGGACATTTCTTAATATTTACACAAATTCATCCTAAAATCTAAACATGAGACTGGAGATGTGAGACTTGAATCCTACCCCAGAAGGTAGTTAATGCAGGATTAAGATTTTTAAATATATTTGTCATGTGTTGTGTTGCTTGAGATATCTCAGACTGAGATAACCGTGTGAACCAGCAATTGCAGCAGAGCTGAATAAATCACTGGAGTCCTGTTACTTATTAATTCCATGTCATCTCAAAGTTATTGACTCTGTTCTACTATGTAGGCAGAGAGAAGATCCAGTCTGTAAGGGAACATTTTTGGTATATTTTCTTTGTTCAAAAAAATGATGACTCAGTCTTTACTTAAAGGGATGTGTCTTATTTCATTCACTTGTCAGATGACTGTTCTTTATTGAATCTTGAAAACAAAAAGTTAGGCTTTCCATTTTAAAAAATAGGGGTTTTTTTCTATTCTCTCTCTCTCTATATATGTATACACTTGAAGTAGATAAAATAAATAAATAGAATATAAGAAACATAACTTCTAGATGCATCTACTCTGCCAAAGAGGGACAATGAGTGAGCTTTCGTCCTTTAAATTGAACAGTTACTTAGCTGTGAACTCATTTCTTGACTATTTGGACAAATTCAGGTATTTTATTCCAAGACAGTAGAAGGCATGGTTAGAAGGCAGCTTAATTCCAAGGAACACTACTAGAAAACAATGAGCCTAAGACTCTATGAGACATAGCTTCAACAGCCCTACAGTCTGTCATTATTACTCAGTTCTACTCTTTTTTTCCACTTTTTTAAACTGAATTATTTTATTACTCATAAAATGCAAAAGATAAATTGAAAGTTTATGTCTACATACTAATTGTATATGGTCGATGTTGGTGAATGCCAAGAAAGAAGTTTTCAAATATGTCTTTTTTTTTGCATCATGTATCTTCAGTACTGTAAATTTCACATGATGAATGAGTCCCAGTATTTGCAGTCTGCTTGCAGATAAAGGATAATGATCCAAGTGTCTGCCTTCAGAATTTTTTGTTTGTTTGTTTGTTAGCCCCAGATCCATGGATCATGAGTATGATGGTGACATAAGGTCACATATAAGTTTTTACGTGGTTTTAAAATAGGTAGAATCAAATTTTTTCCTGAATTATCATGGAGAGTAGTGGCTGCTATTTGTCTTATTCATGGGAGAACTGTCAGATGTAGGACACTATATAAATAGATCATATACTAAAAAAAATTACAGTGCTTCTCAAAGTTTTGCACCTGGAAATGACAGGTAAAATGGAAAATAAAAAGTGAGATGGCTACATTAACAAAATATCTACTTTAGTAGATTATTTGACTAGTAGCTGATATGTTTTTTACTTCATGATTCATTTTCTGTCTTGCTTGAGCACATCTGTGTAAGGTCTTACCACAGAAAATATCTTCTGCACTTGGAAGAGCAATCAGACAGATACAATTATTTTAATATTATTTATTATTTATGTCAAACATAAGCATCTCTGTGTTAATTTACTACCACAGAACTAGAAATTCTAATACTTGCTCAACTGATTATTAGTAAGACGAAATTCAAATATATTAATAATATTGAAAGGATGCAAAAAAAGTTTGTACATTCAAACTATGTAAATTTCAACATTATAGAACCATTTGTTCTGGTTAGTCACAGACAGAAACTGAGTACCAACTGAGCCTCTGGCTCTCTCTCCCAACCCAGGCAGGACAGAAAAGAGCAATTGACATTTTCCTGGCTGTGTTTCCTCTTGGCTTCTTGTGCACCTGCTCACTGGCCAAACATGGGAAACAGGAAAGTCCTTTACTTAGAAGTGAGCACTACTCAGCAACAACTCATATATCAGTGTGTTATCAACATAATTCTCAGATGAAATCCAAACCACAACACTGTACCAGCTACTAGAAAGAAAATTATCTTAGTTAAAACCAGGACAACACTTTAACAGAAAATACTATCTGAAAAATTGGAACAAATCACTTCATCTAAGATGAAAGAAAAGTGAGAATTAGGGCTTTATCCAGCTAATTACCCTAAAGGTCTACATTATAAAACAGAATTAGAGAAGTTATTCTTCCACTACAGAATTATAGCACTGTCTGGATCCCTCTTTCTCCTTTTTCAGAATTAGACTTACCTTTTTTTCTAACTACAACAAAAATAGAGGACATTCAGTGACATAGCCATCACTTTGATCAAAAGAAACTCAAGATATTAGTTGTCTATGAGACATTGTTTTTGAACAGTAAGTCATTATTTTGTAAATTTAGGTAAGTATTTTTTAGTGATAATGCTCTAACTAATGCTCAAGTTATAATATGATAGCTTCAATTCTTGAATATTTAATTCACATTTAAAATACCAGAAATTATATTTTGTTTTTGGGGAATAAGTTTTCTCTAATCCTTGCAATAAATGTTATTTTTTCCTCATGAAGGTGTTGGCAGATAGAAACTGATTTCTCAGGAAACCATGTTGAATTACTAAACTCAAGAAAAAGCTACATAACACTGCATGATGAATAAGTATCTCTCTAACACAAGAGATATTTAATAAAATATGTATGCATGATTTAGAAGATATTTGCAAGAAAATGTTCAACTAAAATATCATGAAAACTGAGTTAGCTCAATTTATTAAAATACACAGCAATTAATATTTGCACTGCTATTTGTAGTGCAAAATTAGAAGATCTGTTTGACGACGTAAAAATCTTAAATTAGGGTAACTTTATAAATATAAGTTATGTGAAGCCTGACTTTATAGATAAGATGAAATCCAGTTTTTGAAGACTGAGTAGCATATGTAATGATTTAAAAAAGTAAATGATGGCGGAATAAGGCCATCACTGACTCTGTGGTGTTAATGCAAAGACCTTTATTAGTTTCAAGCTCTTCGTTTTACACTTTCCAAAGCTGCAATAAGATGCTCCCCTTAATGCCTCCTGGTTACAGGTTACTGTGCTTGCCTGGTGAACTGACAGTGCTGTGGTTACACTGCATACATGAAGAGGATGCAATGCTTCTTCTTCCTGTACTTGGCTCATGCTGCATGATCAGCTTCAAGGTAATTGCTGCACAAGCTTTAACAAATCAGCCATGCTGCTCATGTTGTTCAACTCACTCTGCTCCACAACATATAAATATATATATAAATATACTAAAAGTGTTAACAAATGTGATTTTTTTTTAACCTTTTAGCTCCAGCTCCAGTGCAAGTGATCTAATCAGTGACATCAAGATTGCAGGCAGCCTGTGCTGTGGTGTTGAGGTTTGGTGGTGGAGTCCTAAGGATTATACATCAGGCACAGACTAATGCCAGGAATCTGGATATTAGGAAAGAAAATTGCAGCTGTTCAAAGAGTTAGTTGATAGGACCCCCTGCAAAACTGCTCCTAAAGACAAGAGCACAACAGAGCTGGCAGAACTTTAAGGCCACTTTTCATACCGGAGAGGAACTCTCAGTTCTCAGGTGTATGAAATCATGAAAGGAATGCAAGAGTCTGGCATGGATGAGCCAAAACCTACTTGTGAAACTAAGAGGAAAAAAGGATGGCACTAGAAGCAGGAGTCCTGGGAAGAGTATAGGGATTATGTCTGGTTGTGTAAGAATGAGATTAGGAAGGCCAAGGAGTACCTGGAGGTGAACTTATTAAGAGATGAAAACACTAACAAGAAAGGCTTCTATAAAAATGTCAGTCAGAAAAGGTCAAAGAAACTCTCCTCAGTGAGCTATACAGGCAAACTGGTACAGAGAGACAAGGAGAATGCTGAGGTATTCAAGAATATTTTTTGCCTCACTCTTCACTGGCAGCCTTGCTCCTACACTACTTCAAATCAGCAGGGCTTCACCAAGGACAAGTCCTGCTCGACCAACCTAGTGGCCTTCTATGGTGGTCTGACTACATCAGTGGATAAGGGAAGAGTAATGAGTAACTCTTGAATTTCAAGAGTTCCCTTCCAACTTCCACTGTAATATGATTCAGTGATTGTCACTTCTTAAGAACATTGCTGAAGTTCATCTACATTTGGACCCAGAACAGAAAATAGCAACAGAATATCTCAATGGAAATCCAGTATATATTTTCCTATTCTTTCAATACAGCTAATTAAAAAAAAAAAACACCAAAAAAAAACCCCCAAAAAACCACCAAACAAAAAAACCCCACAAAACCCCCCCCAAAAAAAACCCCAACCAAAACAAAACAAAAAACCCAACCAACCAACCAAAAAAAAACACAAAAAAAACAAAAAACAAAAAAACCCCACAAAACCAAACAGCAACCAAAGCCCACATATTTATAGCAAAAATAAAAAGAGAGAATTTTACATTTGAATTACTGTCTATTTTACACCTGTAAGTAATTTTTACTTATCTACAGTAAAATAAAATATTTCTTCCTTCAAAGTCAAACGAATATGTCAACATGAAATCAGTAAAGAAAGGTAGAACTCCAGTTCAGTGAAGCTTGATATTTATGTAGAGCCATAAACACCTCAAAAAGCAAATTAAGCACACTCATTTTGGGCACTGCCTCTCCACTGACCATGTAATAGGTCTTTTAAAAGCTAAGCACCTCTAGAAAGTTAGATTCTGTTTGTCTTTAGCAATTATCTGAAGATTATTACTCAAAAGAGAAACGTTGCATCTTTTCCTGAAAAATATTTAAAAAACAGACCTTATATTCCCAGTTCTGAAATAATATTACAGTTCAGTTATTAAAAATGCCTCTGTCTGAATTAAGGTGCAAATAAGACCATATGCCAAAACAAGTAGTATGGATTTTATTTAACAGTAAATGTGAGAGGGAGAGAGAGGGGGATAGAGAAAGAGAGAGAATTATAGTCACCACCCCATGGGTAACCTTCTTCTTGTGATCTTCTGTGTGGTTTGGGTCTCCAGAGTGTTTTTCTGGAGGATACATTCCTTTACAGTTGAAGTTCCAGATATCCAGAGCCATATTTATTATTCCCATAACTTGGGATGGCATTTGAGTAAGCAGTTGCTTCCTCTCCCACAGTTTGCATTTTTGTCTGAATAGGTTACCAGGATCTGCTTCACCAGGCTTGGCATCTTCCTATTGTTGCATCTGTGCTTTTCCCACAGTCTGCACAGTGCAGTCTTGTGTGGTGTGCTAATTCCAAACCTTTTATCTCCTTGTAGGCCTGACATTAACACCTTCCTTTTTGCCATCTGTGCCTGTGTTAAGTTAGCTTATCTTGTGGGAACCTCCTCCTTTGTCAGTGTTTGAGACAATTTATTGCATTCTTTAAGTCCTGACAACAGCTTCTACTGGAATGGAACTTAGAAGAAGTCCAGACATGGTCCTTACTATAAAATTTTGCAGCAGTATTGTATGGAAAATAGAATAAAATGAAGCAAAGCTAATTGCATGAATGAGATTCTTATGTCTCATCCCAGATGTCACTCTTTCTCACCTGACTGCTCAAACTGAGAGAATCAGACTCTGCCTTTCTGCTTTCTGCTTCTTGCACTCCTGGCTGACCACAACACTCCTCCCCAGGAGGAGAAACGCAGTGATTTTGAAATGTCTCTTCGATGGTGAGGACACCAGTCCTCAAGGGCTACAGAGTAGGAGCAGTGTGCACCTGCTGCAGCGTGTACTTCGTGCTCGGGTGGGTAGGGAGGCTGGGCTTGGTGTTAGTATGGGTACACTCTGCACTTTGGGCAAGAAGATATACAATGCAGACAGATTTTACAAAATATGAAAGTTTTAAAGGGAATGCACTGAACTAGTATTAAGACAAAAGCTGGACCTGTATGCTTGGCTGCAGTGAATATCTCCTTTTTTTCTGAATGTCTTACAACCTAGTCAAGAAAGCACATTCCCAAAATGTGGGTCATGACAGTTTTATTCGCTCTAGGCTGAGAGTTTTATTTCCTACAAATTTTACATCAAAAACCAAATCTTCCAACATCCAAAATAAATACTTTAATCGTAAAACTTAAATTCATAAGGCAAGTATCATTCTAATAACCCTATGCTCATTTGCCTGTGCAGGCAATTTGACAGTTTGTGTGAATGCTGGCAAAATTTGAATAATTAAAAAATAAATTATTTATTTAATTAATTGATTAATACTGAAAATTAAGCAGTGGGTGAATTTCTACGCAATCATTAAACCAATATTACAAATGAACATCAACTAATCTGATTCTAGGCATCTTCAAAATAGACCTACTTCTGAACTATTAATGCTCAGTCATCATTATAGCCAGGAAAGGCATATGAAAATTTTAGAAATCTTTCAGTTGAACCATTTTTGAAATCATATCTCGTGTTATAATTAATTCATCCTTCTGTATCTAACAGCTAAATTTTCAGTGCTGATAAAGGCTCAGATGTAAGTGAACCTAGATACAATGCAACTTCATTATTAGCACACCTTTTACCACTTAAGTCTGCTTAACTAGTAAAGGTATTTGAAGCTTTCTGAAACAGAAGGCTTAGACAACTGTGTTGCATCTTGAAAAAAACCTGCCCAGTCAGAATCAATAACTAAGAAAAAGAGTATCCAAGTTGATTGAGCCAGGTACAAGGAAGAAAAAAAGAGGTATTGGGATTCTAGCAAAATTCTGCAGAAAACTGAAGGAAAGTGAAGTATGTGGGATGGGGTTACTTGTTTATTTTGTCAGTGTCTATGTCTCATTTTTGATCTGTCAACAAGTAGTGCAATCTTATCACAGTAATTCTTTTGGAAATGTCCACAGTATGATTCTGTGACAGACTAAGCTATACAAAGCAGAATACTATGTGTAGTTAAGGTAGGTACATGACATCTTTGGCTGACCCATCTCAGATTGCCTGAGAACACATCAACCATGAACTAGAATCTGACTAAATACTATAAAAAGGTAATCAAAGAAGTGAAACCAATTAGATTATAATTCTAACAAGTACAATTTGAACACTGAGTTGTTTTATTTTGGGGTTTTTTTCCCCCCTCTAGAACTTAAGGAGTATACCTCATGAAACATCTATAAGTGATATCTTTTTAATGATACATCCACTCTTTCTCAGAGAATGTGACTGAAAAGTGTAAGAGTGTAAGAGTAAACGTGCTTTATAGATTGAGTGATTGGAGTCATCAAAATATACAACATTTCAATAGGAACAAGATGATCCCTAGAAGGACCATCCTGTGTTGGAGAAGTTCAAGAATAAATTTTGCTATGCTCTCAAGTAAAATGCCTATGTGTTGAAGCTATATAGGCTCACCTATGCTATGTTATTATCTGTTTAAAGCTAGAAAAAGCCTTTTCCTTATGCATTTAGTGGATTCCATCTGCTGAGATGCTCCATGATCTAAAAGTACAGCCATATAAAGGACAGTTGATATGTTTAAACATCATGTGTGCTTAAGGCACCTTGACATATTGGACCCTATAAATGTAATGCATGGCTGCTCTGTATGTTTATGTTGAAAGAAAATTAAGTCTCTCTGCTGAACATAAATCTCTCTTAGAAGGACAACCAGAATTCAAATCAAACCTATAAAAAATAGTAATTCTTTTCAAAGACCAACATGACAGATCATGATCTGTAGGATTATTTTATTTTTCTACCAACTTTATATACATATGTTCAGACTATACATCTACATCATACACACTGGTGTTAACATTTTTCCTGAAAACAATCAAATTAAAAGAGAGTTTTTTTCTCATTGTTCTGAATCTGTTTAATTACTGTGAATTTTATCATAAAGCAAGTTAGGATTAAGTATTTTTATGTAGTTGTGATCTTGTATGTGTGTTGCCCTGCAAAATGGAATCTAAAATACTTTATCTCAGTGAGACCCTTACTGATACTTACCTTCTCTGTCTGCATTCTTATTTTCACAATATGTACAAAGAGTTAATTATTTTTAGATTACTTGCCTTTCTTTCAAATTTCATAAATAGCAGACTGCTAGTTCAAAAGATATGGGAGAGGAAAATATTTCCATGTAATAAGAAGCATTTGTAGTAAAATAGCCACACAATTAATGGCCTCCACACATTCTAGTATTTACATCTATCATCATAATTCCTCCCTGTGTTTGATCCCACAAAATTCACATGCAGAGCAACGTGTGCACTAACAAGTGTAATTTAAAGCCCTGCAAGCACACAGGAATTTATATTAATGAGAATCCTGCTGGAAGTCGCTGCTGAGAGCCTTACAAAAGGTAAGGCTTCTAAGAGGAACCAGAACACAAACATCCTATTAGCATGAGAAAGCTTTCTCTTTTTCTTTCTTTCATTTTTTTCCTGTGTGTGCTAGTCTTTGCATTCTCATTTGTATCTACAGCTGTAGCGACCCATACCATTACTTGAAGGAGTTATGCAGATTCCCCCATAGCACACATTAAACATGTACCTGATGACTGATAATAAAATATGATTCTCCATTCCTTTTAGGCTCCTGTCTTATTAGACAAAGGGGCAAAACTTTGTAGACTTATGCAGAATAAATCAATACCAGCCAAAGCAATTATCAAAAACAGCTCCCTCACCACGCCATTAAGGCAACCCTCACATTCACAGCCAATATCCAGCCAACTTTACTGTGAAATATTTTCTGTCCTTCAATTCACTTAACTGTTCTATTTTGTAAGTCTAAATTAAAAATAAACAGATAAAGGTAATAACTAGCCTTTGGTGTTTGATCTGTTTTCAAAAAAAAAAAAACAAAACCACACAAAAATACACCCAACACACACACACACACACACACGCACACACAAAAAAAAAAAAAAAAAAAAAAAAAAAAAAAAAAAAAAAGAAGCACTACAACGACAAAACCAAATGAAAAAAATCCAGAGCAAAATACAAAATTAAAAATAAAACCCTCAATAATTTCTTTCCTTAGAAACAAGACTAACAGCCAGCAGAGTATAATAGAGCAGGCAATATGCACAACTAGCTAATCATGTGATGGCTTGTGTATTTTATCAATAAATGGATTTTGCATGAGGCTTTTCTTACATTTAGGAAACTCGAGGAGAATTTCTACTCCTCAGAATGCCTAGCTATTAAGTGAAATTATTCCCAAACCTAAAGTTTTTTGAGATGAAATTGAATTGAGAAAAATATCAGTAATTTTTAGGAATAAAAGAAACCCAGAAAAGAATTGTTGCAGTTTTTGCACAACCAACAAAACAAGATTCTGAACTTCTGGTTAGATGTATACTTTTTAAAAGCATAAATTTATTAAAGAATGAAAATTCTCTCACAATTATTTCAAGAACTATTTGTTTTAAGATTGCAGGGAGTGTGTGTTTGAACAACAAACAAACACTGTTTACATTGTATCAGAATTTATGTTTAGTTATGTGCTCATATACTTCTTAGGTCACAATGAACCCAGAATTTTATAAGAATTAATTATTTGATCCTTTTCAATTTTTTTCTTCCTTAAATGAGATATTTATGCATTCAAATTTAGTCTGGATCATCATTTACAGTTGTGAGTTTTGTGGGGTTTAGGCATTTTTTTGGGAATGTAACTATTATTATTAGGTATATTAATTAATACCCTCACTTAAAAAAAACCTATGTCTCTTCATAGGTAGCTTGGGTATAATATCTTAATGCATTCTCAATATGCACAAAATTTGAGGTGTGTGTCCTTTCAAATAAATAATTAATTTCTTGTTGAGGAAACAGGGAGATTGATAATGCAGCTATGTTCAAAAAGGATTTACATTTTGAATTCTTTTAACTCACAGTCACTTGCAAATTCTCATAACACTTATCTTGTCCTCAAAGGAAAGACCGAGAAATATATCTAGGCACTAAGATGTCTAACTTAAGACACTGTCTTATTCAGAACAGACAGTTCATACAGCAAAATAGCCACATCAGGATAGGATTAACATCTTCAGAACAGCTGAACCTTTTCCTGAAAGAACCCATATTCCTCCACTGGAAACTTAGATGAATATCTGTTGATGAAGTGCCTCACATCAGGCAAGATATATCTAGTACTAGGGTTTATGGAACAAGGTCAAATAGTATGTCATTTTTATTACCTTTGTAGAGATTCTAGTTAAAATTATTATATGAATTTTGTGATCAAATATGAGAAAAAGTTAAAACCAGGACCAGTTATCTTACCTGAAAGGTTTAGATATGTCTGAAGTACAGTCTTTGTAAAACTGCAAATATTTGTGAAAGTTGTTTGGCCTATGTAGAAGACAGATGAGTATAAATTTTCAATTTGCACATTTCTGGGACTAGCAGAGGTGCTGGAAGCTATGGTGTCAGGGTCAGACACAGAGAGGTGAGCAGGGTCAGACACAGCCCTGGGATATACATGGGGTGCCATGGGGACAGGGTTGTGCAGGTCAGTTCAAGAAGTCGGCTCACTTGTGGGGTCTGGCTCAGTAGGGCCAGGCAGGGCAGGGCTACAATCAGCTGAAGGCAGAGCTCAAGGGCTGGGGGTGCACCTCAACTGGGACCACCCTGCAGCTCTGCCTGTGAGTCTCTTTCCACCACCACCACGAGCTGGATGGGGTCTATCCCCGGCTGCACTGGCTCTACTTTGTTCTTGAGCCCCAAAACCAAGCCTCTGGGGAAGGCTGGGACTGAAATACTCTCAAAAGGTTTCTACTGATAAGCTTTGCAGATATAACCATCTGTGCAGCTCTGTCTTATTTAACACTAGTTGTTACTTTCTTCTTCATATGGTCTCCTGTGACAGGTAAATTTATTTTATAAAGGACTGGCCTCAAAATTCAGACTTCTTCATAGCAAAAAAAAAATTAGCATTTTCATGATTTTGACATCATAAAGCACAACAGGATGCTCAGAAGAGTTTTATTCAGTAGTTCTTAATACCACTGAATAAGTCCAAAATTAGATGCAACTCTTTGAAAACATAAAATGATTAACTGTCCATCATATAAGATGCATCCTGATACTCTTCAGCTTATACATATTACTTCAAAAATGATATATGAAATTTTTGTAGTGTTAATGTAACTGTTAATGGAGTGCAAAAAAATAGAGATATTTATTGCAGAGTGTTGCGTATTTCAAAATTAATCTAAGTGAAATCTTCCATTGTTCCCCTAATGACTGTCAAAATTTTAAAAGCAGTTATTTGGTAAATCATATGATTTATACTTGTCAATGCCTGTATTTGGAAATTTAGAGAAAGCCCAAAGAGTTCATTCTTATATGCTCAGCCTTCAGAGTAAAAAACATCTAAAGATTAAATAACTGCTGTTTAATTAATTTAAAATCATGAATATTCTCAGTAGTTATGGTTCACTTATATTTCTGAAGTGGTATTCAACACTAAAAGAAAAATTCTCAGTAAAATGAAACCATAGTTACTGTAATATTCTGGCTTCTGAGGGTCCTGTTCATTTAAGAGTGAAATTACTGAGTTTCATATTTTTCTCTCTCTCATTCTTTTTATTTTTTCCCCTTAGCTAAATAATCAGAACATAGGGATAATGCTACAATTCTCTAAGTAGTTCTTGGGAAATTACCTCATATTAGTGAAAAGAGAAAGAATCTCAACTGCAATTTCTATAAATGCTGTAATTGATTGATACCTACTTAGCACAGTTGAGTTTACTGTATCATAGGAGCTTTTTCAAAAAATATTGTATTGGTCTAAGTCAGTGTTGTCATAGTTAACCTCATAGCCAGTAAACAACATACAGCCATTCACTCACTTCCTTACAGAAGGATGGGGAAAAGATTTACAAGGGTAAAAGTGAAAAATCATGGGTTGAAATAGAGACGGTTTAATAGAGAAAGACAAAGTTGCACATACCAGTAAAGCAAAAAGGAATTCATTCACTACGGCTCTCAGCAGGCAGGTGTGCAGTTATCTCCAGGAAAGCAGGGTTTCATAATCTATTTCAGCTACTTGGGAAGAAAAAGGTAACTGCTAATGTTAACTCCTTCCTCCTTTTTCTCCTAGCTTTTACTATTGATCACAATGTCATATGTGTGAAATATCCCTTTGGTCAGTTGGGGTTAGCAGTCCCAGTTCTGTCCCCTGCCTAACTTATTATTCAGCCTCTCTACTTGCTAGTGAGAAGGCCTGAAAAAGAAGCAGAAAAAACCTTGACTCTGTGCAAGCACTGCTCAGCAACAGCTAAAGCATCAGGGTATCATCAACACTGTTTTCAGCACAAATCTAAAGAGTCCTGTATAAGCTACTACAAAAAAACCTAAACCTATCTCATCAATATCAGGTAGTTACAGTTACTTCTATTTATTAGTTGGTATTAATAGATGAAGATTATTGTGTGTCTTCCCATCCTGCTTGCACTGGCAGGGAAAGAGTGAATATTTCTCAGATACAGACAGAAGTGTATTTATTAAATGCCGCAATCATTCAAAGACAAACAGATGGCTGCTATTCAAACAGGGAAAAGCAGTGATTATACACATCTGTACAATACCAATAAACTCTAATATATCCGGAAGCAATTAACTGCTTTTTTTAGAGTAAAGTAAAGAGTTACTCAGAACAGCTTTCACTTCATTTTTCGGTCAATTTTACATAGGAGCTCTAACTACGCATAAATGGCTTTCATAATAGTGAACACAGTAGGCTTCAATGATTGCTTACTGTGAGTTGGAAAATGATCACATGGAAGAATTTCATAACTTCTTTCCACCATAACCCACCTCCACGCCCCCATTTCTTTGATTTGCTGTTAGTAGGAATTTGAGTCAAGATCTCTTTGTACAATTATTGCCCAATTCCCTCTTAGCCCTTCACTGGACTGACATGACAAAAATGTTAGGCCCAAGTTGCATGGCGCATGTCAATCTGGAAATGTACATAAGAAATGAAAATTGAAAGCTCTTGCCTCAAGACTTGTGCTCTCTTGTGAGTTCTAATGTACTGGCATCTATGTCTGCTACTGAACTTGAGCTTCACGGTTCATAGCACTGAAACAAAAGTTCAGCCATCTGGACAGCTGTGTTAATGGGCTATATCATCCCACTACATTCCTGTGCAGCTTTTTCAATCAGACTTCAAACAACTAAATCCTCTCTCTAGAATTTACATTCACAGGCAATGGATTGTTGTTGAAGTAAATTGTTATACTTTGCCTAGCTAACCTCATCTGTGTTAGCATCCAACTGACTTTAATGATCCAATCCAGCAATATGTTATCAATTCCCAGATTCTGACTTATAGCCAAAAAGCATGTCTAAACAGTGGACTTCAGCTGCCCACTGTCTTAAACACTTGGTTTGTCTCTTGACTGTTTTGAAACATACAAGTGGTTATGTCCAGAGGAAATTTGTTTTACATGGGACCAGCTTTAGTAATAGAGATGTAAGGTAGTCTGTCTTAACTGGCCTTAATGCTTGAAATATGACATTTGTTAATTCCTTATATTATATATTTTTATATATATATATATATATATATATATATATCAGTGATACAGTCATGGACATCAAGATCAACAGAGAATATCACCTTATTCAATTTTACTTTATGAATATAATACACTTGATATTTCATTCAGATATTTGATACTAAACCCAGTTATACTGGGTATCTTTACTTGTACTTGTATAGACAAACCAGATCTCTTAGACCTGGGCACAAGACCAAAACTTCGCTTTAGAACCCACCACAAGACTGTGTTAGCACAGACCTCCAAGACTATGCTTATTTTGAGGAATTTCCTAATGCTTCTTCTCTAAAGCAGTGACAAAGCTTCAAGGATGTGATTTATATCCCATTAGGTATAAGTCAAGACAGAGCAGTGTGTGTCTCTGTGTAATGTTTCAGGCGTAGAAAAAAAATCCTGATTCTCTAGTAAGTCACTTATATTTTTCTGGTCTAAATAAGAAATTAATCAAAATTATTTGGTTTGTTCTGAAATATTAGTCTGATCTTGCCTTATTTTGTTACTTTGCTTATTTTTAATAATTCTATAAACTCCCCATCAGTTCTAAATTTTCTAAGTAAATATTTTCCAAAGTGAAACCAGGCATAACTAAGTCCAACAAATGATTTCTCAGAGACTTCATCAGGGAAGGACATCTCTCATTATAACAAGGTTAGTGGGTATTTTCTAGCAAGCTAGTTTTTTGTCCCATCTAATACATGTACTGTGAGTTCTACCTAATTTATATTTTTAATACTATATAATTGTGAATCCTCTGATCTGTAGATATCCAAATATCTTGTCTTCATTGTTGCTTCCATCAACCAGCAGATACAATCCTAAAGAAAATAAAATTATAAATATAAAAATATTCCTAATTTTAAAATTAATATTTAATAGCATAAACATACTTGAGTAAATTAGCATTCTTCATTTTTTTTGCAGCATAACTGTTTATATGTCCAAATTCTGGATTCTAGTATTATATTATTTAACTGAAATATTACTAATTATGTTAATACATAAAGAAAAAATATTTTGTAATGAAAAAAAGGAAAGTTGGAAGAAACATCTCATAGATCAAATACATTCATGGAGACATATCAGTTCCAATTGCATTAGTTTTCTATAGGATATGAGTGGAAGATGGAAAATGGAAACTGAAAATCAAATTTTAAGAGCCTTTTGAATTCTGAAAGACACATTTTAAAATCTGAAAAAAACCCCAAAAACAAACCAAACAAATGAACAACCAAACAAAAAAGCCCTAAAAACAACAACCCCCCAAAAACAACAAACACCTCCCCCAAAACAACAACTACCACCCCCCTGCCCCCCTAAACCCTTTATCCCACAAATTGCAAGTAAGATGGAATACATTGTAATAGGTATTCCTGAATGGAAAAGGATGTAGAAAAAAGGTGAAGATCCATAGGTAAAACCAGGAGACCATCAGGAATTTAGTCTTAACATACAGTATAAAAAAAATGAGGAAGGAAGAATTGCTGTCAACATATGAATAACATTTTATACACTGTAAAAATGCAGAGACAGTAAGATGTTAAAAAAGGGTCAGAGTCCCTGCAAGAAAATGTATGCAGGATGGACAGAGAGAGAAATTCCTACAATATTAAGCGTGCTGTGCCTGATCAGTGCAACTGCTTCCCTGTAGCAAATTCACTTCCAGCAGAGAAAACTCTGCTTTTTGATTTGCCCCTCAGCACATTTTGCAGAATGTATGTAAATATTTACCCACATAACTCATACTGTCAATATTGCAGGCACACATAGAGATGCCTGGGGCACAAACAAGCTTTCCAGAGGTGTCAGATGCAATCTGTGTAATGCTGCAATCAATTCTGAAGCAATATTAATTTATAGGAATCCAATCTTTTAACAGTAAGAAGAACACTATTACTTTGAATAGGAAGTGTGTAGGGACACATCACCTTTCACACACTTAATTCCCTTCTGTTTCCTTATCATACTATTATTTCAATAAAGATACATGGGGGACAGTATGAAATGGGAACACAATAAAGAGCTTTGATTGTTTTGGAATTTATAGATTTTGAAATGCAAATACATTAAGAACCATCAGAATGTTTGAGCAAAGTGGAAATTCAGCCAGTATCTCTTTATCAAGATGTCTATTCTCTTGTTCAAGGAAGATGCAAACTCTTCTTGCCCTTTATAAAAATTGTCACAGGATTCACATAAGAAATAAACCTGGAAAAAGGTGCTACTTATATGAGTTACATTGAACTTAAAATTATGTTTGCTGGCTAGTTCTTATCTGTGTACTTTTCCAAGTGGATATTTCCAAGATAACAACATTCAGCAATAAAAATTTTTATTATAATGAGACTAAGTCTAAACTCTGAGAGTATAAACTGATAGAGTGCCTTAGGGATAGGCATAGCCTTCTGGCACTTTTTTATTTAGTATTACAGATGCTGTCAAGGAGAATATCTCCCCTTCTGATTCTCCCCAGCAACTAAATGAATATATACTTACGTACTTGCAAACATGTATGTACATTTTTATGAACCTGCTTGGGTTTATAGACTATTGAGAAGAATGTATTCCCTTCAGATCCCATGTATGCTGAGATTCAATAATGATGTAGCTTCACTAAACTACTTGGCACTAATCTTTAGGATATAAACTACCAACATCAGTTGCATTTTGGCATATTTCAAATTGTAATCATAGTTGAGGGAAACTTATGCACAGTTTTATAGATATTTATACCTTGCAGTCTTTCAGGTTATAGCTACTGAACAGGAGAGCACCTAGTTTATGGGTTTCCTGTAGGGTTGGAAAATACAACAAATTAAGAGTCATATTTCAGTATCAACTGAACAAGCTCTTAATTCTATGTCTGCTTGAAAAATCACAAATCATTCAAGTAACACAACATCTAAGGAAATAAAGTGATAAAACTGGGTTTATTTCTGGCTATTTGAAAAATGTGTAATCCTAATAACCATTTCATTTAATATTACCACTAGGCATTAAGTCATAGCTATGTCACAAAACCATTATCTTGGCTGGAGTTCAAATATATGAATGTTTTGGGGTCAGTGAGGTTGCAGACACATTAACTTTCTTGAGACTAGGAAAATTTTGCCTTTGTCTTAAAATTCTCAGTAGTTAAGTCCAAACTTCCATTCTATTTTAGTCATACCTAACTGTAACTAGTAATGCTTTCTTATTGACTTTGAATACTGTAGACAGGTTTCTTTTAAACAGGTACTATACATTCAGCTATGTTTCAAAAGTAAGTTTACAAAAAATGAAGGAAAAATATTTTTGAAAATGTAACTAAAAAAAAAAAATAATCTTTTTGCCTACTTTCTCCTTCCTCGAAGTTTTTATGTGAACTTGAAACCATTTTACCTTGCACTGATTATGAGTTTGAACTTCCCCATTTCGGCTGTCTCAAAAATTAGCTGTGTCCACCTTTTGCATCCTAGAGTCATATCTGAATGGAAATCTGCTAGAGTCTCCTGCAGCGCTTCAACCTGGAGGTCCTGGAGTCCTTTGTTTTCAAAGGAAAATGGTAGCTCAGGTCTTTACAAAATTTCAGATGTTGTAGCCAAATCTTAACAAAGTTTATGGAATAGTGGTAGGTCAGAATAGTAATAAGTTAGAGAAGCAGAGAAAAAAGACCTTAAGCATATTAACAAGAGTCTCATCAGATATGTATGTTTCAAAGAAAATGAAGATATTGAGTCTACTCAAGTTTTCTGTATTTCCTAGACGTATCAGAAATTCAAAATTTAAGAGACTGATAACAAGAAAAGAACCTGAACACATTGCTTTTGAAAAAAAGCAACTCCTTCCATAAATATTTCTGGAAGACATTTTTTTACAACATAAAGAATTACATTACAATAGATACTGGTGAAAATAAAAAATAACAAAAGTCTCATATTTTTTTACTTTCTAATGATACTCATTCTTGTTCATAGCAGCAAATATGCAACTTGTAGTGATAGTGATGCTATCACTAAGTTATTAAGTTATTTTTCCTTTATTTTACCTCTCTATTTATTCATGTTTCTTTTGCATTTGCTGCAACCTAAATGACTTGGTTTATATTGCAATGTTGTTCAGATTCTCCTAGATGAGCATCCCATCATTGATGGTAATTGATGTTGGCTGCCATGGAAATGCTAATTTGGTAGCAGTCAGTGTCAATCAGTCCTTCCCAGTTATATTTACAGGAAATATGTGGTGGTCACTGTGAAAACTCTAACAAGTAATCAAAGCTACTGACAGAAGGGCAAACTCTTAAAATACAATTGTGCATGTAGTTTCCTGGTCTTTTTTCCCTGTCATGCTCATATAAACATTATAAATAGAAGTGATTTGTAGCAAAATATCTTACACCCAATATAAAATTTTCCTTGTTTCTCATGTGCAAAAGGCAAACAAACATATACTTTTGAATTTTAAGAAATTCAGAGTTTAAAAATATAGTCTTCCACAGTGGGATTTTATAGTCAAGTGCTTAATTATTGAAAAAACCCTAACAACCTTTCTCTTCTAACACTTGTATTGCCAGTATTACAAGCATTCTAAGTAACTGTATCTGTAGAATTTCTCTAACTAAAAAAAAATATTGGAAAGCTGGAAACACCACAAAAATATGCATAAATCCACCAAGCAATATTTTTGTGGTTTTATTCACTCCAAATTGGACTAACTGGACTTACTACTTTTTTTTGATAGAACAGTGCTAGCCATCATAAAGAGTAAAAATGTTCACTAAGAAGATGTAGTTCTTCATAATTCTGCATGGCCTTCTTATTCATGTGATGAATATTGATCTCATTTCAGAATGCTTACTAGCTTCTTCAATCATATGAGGTAGATTAAGATGAAAATATGAAATATTGTAATTTACAATGGGACTTATTTCCCTCATACTGACAGTGTAAACTATTCCAATTGCATTTAAATTACATAGAGAACTGTCAAAAGACCAAAAGAAGTCTTGGGGCTTGTGTGAATGCTTTTCACAGTTTTCCTTGCAAATTTCAACCAAATATTATTGCATGTTTATTTCATATAGCTAAGACAGCACTGTCTTTCTGGTGTGTTTTTTCTTTTATTTTCTCTTCCAGCCCAAACACTTCGGTATCTGTAATTGAACTTCAGACTCCTTTTTGCAAGATGGAAGGAGAGAGAGATGTGCATTTGTGGGGTGATTTAAGTGTGAGAGTCCAACTCGTCTGGTTGAAGGATTCTGAATTCTGTTGAAGTGATGGGTGAGGTACAAATCATTGAAACTGGAGCAGTCTTGGCCATTTTACTGTTTGGAAGCGGTCTGTAGAATGACCAATCCCCACAATGGTTCCTGTATCCCAACTTGGACCAACGTATTTGTGTTTGTCCAAAATAAAGGAAGGGAACACAATAACACTCAACAAGCAATAGTATGAGGATCAGTTCATTGCTCTGTTTTCCATGTCACTATAGATGTGCCACAAATCTTCTGAGCTCCAGTTTGCAAAGTCCAGAAATTGAGTGAAACTGTAAATGAGAGATTGGGAAATCTGCAGTAATTTAGATAACATTTTGTCTTAATGGCCTTTCAGTACCCAAACATGATTAGCTGAACGAGAAAAGGGAGTTTTATTTATACTGCAATGCAGAGTCATCTATTTAGCTATTTATGGATGATTATGTTCATAAAAAGTTGTTTCTTAGCTACACACTTCAGTGGCATTTAAGTATCACTGGAGAACATCAGTGATAAGCAAAGTAAATGTTCAGATAATTTATTCTTCATTGATTGCTATTTTGTAATTGAAAGCTTCTTACTTCATCTTGGAGATAACCAAAAAGATTTTTTGTTTCTAGACAGTAAGTAGGGTCTTCATCAAATTAAGAAGTATAGAGTTCTGTTTGCAGTTGAATCTAATGGAAGTATAATTAGAGAAAACACATGGAGATGGTTGGAAGGACCAGCTATAAGCTCAAAAACAGTAGTTACTGATATTTTTTAAAACCTTCCAGAGTACACGTAAATTTAGTAGGGATGAAATTATGCAGGTTAAATTGTGTTTGCACAACAGTGATTATATATTATTTATATAATAAATAATAATAATGTCTGCAAAGATGAAATATGGTTAAGAGCATGCAGTTAATTTATATCAAAGCATGATAATACTCTATTATTTAATTCTGATTTATTCAGGTTTTAGAGAGGCTATTAGAATATCTTGAACAACTAAGAAAATACCATGGTGACCTCTAAACTTCATGCACATTTTTAGTTTCCATTTCCATATGTTATTTATTTCATGATACCTCTTAAATTGTCCAGAGGAAGACAGTCTAATCAAGAATTTCCTATATTTATTTTAAAGAGTCTTTCTAAAATAGCACAGGGTACTTGTTTCTTAACTTTTCTCTATATTTTTTTTCTTTCTTTTTTGTTCAGCTCAGTGATTCACCTATATCAGCTTTAACTTCACCTGAATTCTTTTGCTGAAAACAAGTCATGTGTAAGATTTCCTGTGATAAAAATTGTTCCTTGATATAAATCATTAAAGAACAGAAAAATCTACCCCATGTCCAACAATACAGTCATGGCAATGGGGAGGTTATGAGAAGTCAATCTTCCATCTCTTTGTAGACTATAAAGCCCCTACATTTACTCCATCCGCTCCAATCTACCTACCTGTCAAGTGCTAGGGGTTTTCTATGAGTTTTTCTAGGGTAAGGCTGGCCCTAGGATATTCTCTTTGTTCCATCATTTAGCTAACTCCTGAAAAAGGAGTAGTCCTAAAACTATTTAAAACATATTGTTATATATAAAGGTATTTAGCAAAAACACAGAAGTGTCCACAAGCTCCATGATTGCCAAATTTAGAGAGAAAGCTTCAGTCCAGATGAATATCTTTCTAAATTAAATAGGATTATTGCTTTCACATCTTCAAACTATGACAAATCTGTTTTGTGTTCTGCATTTTCCATCTTCATTTATCCACAAGGGCTGACTGTACTTAACAGTAATGAAAATCACATGGTAATGCTAAATGAATCAAAGTTCTTGGTAGAGAAAAATTATGACTATGGTCTAGCTATTTGTTAGTTTTGAAATTGATTTTGTGAGTTAATGTCAACATCATCAAGAATAGGTCTATGAAGATGAAGTCTTCCTTGTTTTCATCACTATATAGCTTGATAAAATCAGGACTGAGTCTCTCTGTCAAAGTCCAGACATCGTGCTCTGTAAGTCAGAAGGAACATACTAGCCACATCTGAGATTAAACTAGTATGTTCCTTTTTGAAATTTCATTGTAATTCAAACGAAAAGTCATTAATAGTCAGGAGAGTGACGCCCTTAAAGGGAGCATATTCATGATGCAGAGACTTAGAAATGAAAAAGATAACCACAGATGCTTTAAAACAAGATATTTAAAAGACTTCAAATTTTTTAAAAGTGCACCTTTATGTATTACCCGTATTAACATGTAAAAAAAAAGAATACATCTTAGATGATATAGGAATACATGGCGGTAGCTCTCATAAGTGTCAGTGTGTGGGGATGTGGGTGTATGTGTGTACAAGTGGAGGAGTGCAGTTTAACACATATACTGTTCAGAATTTGTCCTAGAGTCAACTTTTACCAAGAATGGTATTACTGTTTTATGTTATCCTCTTGCTGTTTAATTCCCATATTTAACAGAGCCCTCTGGAGAAGAAGAGTTCAAAATTATTTATTTTTTTGTACATTGTTTGGCAGTTCTGCTTCCTGTCGAAGGTCAAGGATATTGTGGAATGAGATTTTTGTCACATTTTAGGTGCAGAATGCATGGAATATAAGACTGTATGTATCATGTATATTCCATTATGAGATCAGTGACTACATAACTTGGTTCACTTAATTCACCTATACAAGACAGAGTATCATGGACCAGGCAGATAGAACATACCCCAGATCATATAATAGAAGATGTGTATTTGCAACACTAAAAATTTCTAATGGGGAAAAAAAAAAAAAAAGACAAGCTGGCAATTTACAGGTGATGAAAACCCTATCTTTCAAATCAAGAAATTATTTTTAATTCAGATTTTATTTTTACATTAAAAAAATAAAAATAAAGTAGTACTATGGGGGAAAATGCTAATAATAAGCAATTAAAACTCTTCCATACATACTTCCTAGTAAATTTGCCTTCCTTTGCTGTTGTGCTCACCTTTGTATTTCCCCTTTGAGTCTAAGACTGAGTATTTTAGTTTTGGGAAGAGTCACACCCAGCTGCCGGTATTGCCAGTTCTCAACCAGCAGGGTTATTTTAATGACAGGGTTTCTTTTCCAGGAGTAATGTGATATTGATGATTTCATCTTCCCTGCTGAAGAGTTTACTTGGGGATATTTTTATGTTTTCTAACATGCTTTTACAAATACAAAAATGAGGTTAGTGTTATTTTCTATAAGGTTTCAAGTGCATGTAAGCATTAACTATAACAGAAAGCTTTATGCTTATCTTCAGATATTTATACAGGGACATGCAGCAGCCTTAGATAGACTAAAGGTTTAGCTGACATCTCCATAGGTCTGAATGAAGCTGGCATCAGAGCATTACATTGCTACAGGCTGTTCATACAGTTGTTCAGACATATTTTACCATGTCACCATCTTCTGTTTCATCTATTGCCAAACACAATTTTGTACCTGGAGCGCCTAGATATAAATCAGGTTGAATGCAAGGAGTTTCCTAGTATGTTATTTGAAACTTTCTATTTGATGTACACACAGGAAGGTTGAAAAAAATACACCAGTCATTATTATCTTTCTGGTTTGAACAATAGGTGAATGAAGGAAAGCAGAAGGAAGGTCTACATAAATTTAATATAATATAGATACAATATAACAATCAAAAGTTGTAATTTATCAAAATTCACATCAGGGGATTCTGAGGGTCTTGTTAGGTTTCTAATATAAAATAATTTAGCTTTTATATATTAATACTTGTATCATTTATTGAAATTCAAACATGTTTACAGTTCTCAAAATAAGAAGAGTATTTATGTTCATTTATGCCTACTGCACCTGCATATTCTCCTCTGAAAACACATGCAACATAGAATCTTAAACTCAGAATTCATTTTGAGCTGGAATTCTATAGCACCAGAATCAGCATTCAGATACTGTACCTGTATTTTGGTGGACAGTCATCTCAGTGAGCCATTACCAAGTTAAGGGACAAATTCCTTTCATTTCATTTCAGAATAAAATCTATAATGAAAGGCATCAATGTGCTGTATCTTATCTATGAATCAAAAAATTCTCATCATATATTTTAGGTAAGTCATTCATGCTATTTTTCTGCTCATAACCAAGATGTAGAACACAAGATCACTTTTGACTTGAAAAATATCTAGTACTGCAATTTTCATATAGAACAACCCTAGTAGAAGTCAGAATCCCCTCTGTTTTCTTAGTTAAAATGTAAAAGAACAAAAAATAGTGATGCTCTGGATTAATAGATTGTATAGATATTTTCAAGATTCAAAACTGTATCTGACATAAAAGGTCTATCAAACTCTTTAACTAGGTGTTATTCTATTTCATTATGATATTGTATGCCAGCTCAGTGGGAATGAAACAAAACTATTATGGTATTTTATTATATCTGAATTACTTTCTTATCAAAAAAAACCCTTTATTTCAAGCTTTTAATTTGTATTTTTATTTCAATTCTGTATGCAGATTTAAACAACCCTGTATTTTACCTCCACATTCCTGCTGTGTCTTTTAAGCAATCACTCTTTTAAGTTCTGATAACATGGCATAGAGCATGAACATCTTCTATCCCCCTGAAATATCTAATCACACAACTATTACACTTTTAAAGGAGTCAGCAGACAGACTTCAAATTTACATGTCTCAAACCTGAAATGTCAACTTGATTAGTTATGAAAGTAGAAATGAGTATATAGATATAACAGCAATGAACACTAGAGTTTAAAATGACTCAGTCACACATCTGTAGTGTCAAGATAGCTATCCTAAACTTAGTTCTCTAATTAGAATATTTATACATTCTGTTGCTCTTGGTTGCAAAAAGATTCTTTCTGCTATAGGCCTAATATAAAAATACCATATAGTGTCCCTGTTTTCCCACATAGAAATTCTGGATAGGTTCTTTCTTAGTTTATGATTCAAAATGCACTAGAAAACTATGTAGATAAACAGCTGACAGCTATTGGATAGCACATTATTTTCTGATTTTTTTTACAGGATGAAGCACAACTTCCTGAGATGTTTATTAATAAGGAAACTAGATTTTTTTCTGCCAGCATCTGCACTAACATTTAAAACAACTCTACTAAAGTATTTATAGGACTTGTAGACCTACTGAGACTCAGTATATTAACATATATATAAAATGTAAAAGGTATTTCTCTCTGGAATAACAAGTTCTTTCCTATATCAATACAGGTACATTGGCATGGATGGAGACAGAGTAACCATGATCATAGAACTGGAAACCAGCACTTGCTCTTGTTAAGCTTCATATTGCCCAGCCCTTTGATTTGTCAAGGTCTGTCTGCAATGCCTCTGCTCCTTCAAAGGAGTCTACAGCTCCTCCCAATTTAGTGTCATTAACGATTTAATTAACATGCCTTCTAGTACTGGATCTAAGTCATATATGAAGACATTGAAGAGAACTAGCCCTAAAATGGAGCCCTACAGGATCCTAGTAGTGGCTGGTCACCAGCTTGATGTAACAATTTATTATAATCCTTTGTGCCTGACCTGTAAGCCAGGTACTCACCCATTACATGATGTGTTTATTCATCTGTGTGCTGGACATTTTATCCAGAAAAAAGACTGTGAGAGACATTATAAAAAGCTTTACTGAAATCCAAAATAAATTAGATCAACTATCTTCCCTTGATCAGCTAAGTGAGTAATCCTGTATTAAAGGAAATTCAGTTTTTCAAGCAGAACCTGCCCCACAATGTATCCCCTCAATGTAATTCCAATGTATTTGTGAGTGCAAAACTAATTACCCACTGAGAGGATCAATTACAGCTAGAGCAGTGATGGTGGCTTCAGCTTCAAAAGAAAAGGGTCAGTGGGTGAGATCTACAGGGCTAGAAATGAGATGAAGACATCCAGTAAGTCATTTAACTATTTCTGTATGCATAGCTCTATGGGGTCATCTGCAGGGATTTTCCTACTAGCTAACTCTTTTGATAGATCTAATATAGAGACCTGTGGGGGGGTTTATGTTTGTTTGATTGTTTGTTTTGGTTTTTGGTTTTTTGTGGTGTTTGGTTTTGTGGTTTGTTTTGTTTTTTTTTTTCCTTTGGTCATCTTTTTGTTTTGTTGGGTTTTGTTGGTTTTTTGTTGTTGGGGTTTTTTTTGGGTTTTTTTTGGTTTTTTTTTTTAATTTTCTTTTGGCTCTGCAGCTGCTTCTGGAATGAAGTAAGTACTTCTAGTGCCATAACGCTGCAGAAGGAACAGCAACAAAAAACACTGTTCGGTCATCAGGGCATTAATGTTGTCTAATTAATTGTCCAGGAGAAAAGAGAGAACCTCTGAAATGAGGTCTGTGCATCTGAAACTCCATATATTAATTTTGCTTCTTCTTGAGAGTTCCTTGTCATAGTCCTGCAAGTCTTGCTTCAAATACAATACACAGAAAAAGTACAAAAGTACAAATTCAACTCTGGCAAGTACCTGAGAGAACACCTGAAATATCACAACAAAACTGTGAGGCTTCAACTTATTTCCCATCTACTTTTCCACACTGCTTAACCCTCCTCTAGCTGGTTTAACCCAGCAGGCAGCTGAACACGCAGCTTCTCCCTCACTCCCTGCTCACAGTGGAATGGAGGACACATCAGGAAACAAACAAAAAAATATAATCCATGTCTTGACATAAAGGCAGTTTAATCAGACAGAAAAAGTAAAAATAATAATAACAAAACCAGCAACAATAGAAACAGTATTATTATTAATAGTAACAACAACAATAATAGTAGAATTTGAATATACAGAACGAGCGATACACTTTGCATCACCTCACCACCCAATGGCCAATACCCAGCCAGCTTTCTCCACAGCTGAGCATGGTGCCATATGGAATATCCCTCTGGCCAGTTTGGGTCAGCTGTCCTGGCTGTTTCTCCTCTCAACTTCTTGTGCCTTCCAGACTCCGTGCTCATAGGACACTATGAGAGGCTGAAGAATCCTTGACCTCTGCTCAGCAACAACTGTAATATCAGTGTGTTATCAGCATTCTCATCCTAAATCCAAAACACAGCACTGTACCAGCTAATAATAAGAAAAGTAACTCTGTCTCAGATGAAATCAGGGAAGGGATACATTCCTGTATTTAACATATCCAGTTAATTGCTTCAATGACAGAAGTTGGCTGTAGGTTAACAACTGAACCTCAAGAGTAGAAAGGTTAGTAATAACTTTAAGTGGGCAAATTTTTTTAAAACAAAATAGTCTAAAAAAATAACCAAAAAGAAACATTTGTGCCAATAGACTTAGTAATATAATAGCAATTTTAGAAAAAAAAAAGTTAAAATACAATGAAATCAAAATTGTTTCAGTAATTGCTTTTTAGAGTGTTTTTGCAAGAGGTTACAAGCGTTACTGAAAACCATTATCCTTGAATTATTTTTTTTTTTCTATTTTTCGTCTGAAAGAAGATCACTGAAAAAAAAGAATGAAACAGAAGCAAATAAAATCAAACAAAAATAACATGTCCCTCCCCTAGCAACAAGCACTCAAGCAAACAGAATACTAAGGAATCAGCATAAGTCTTAAGGTAAAGGTTTAAATGGAATGGATAATCTTGATTTGGAATTAAAGTTAATAAGGTTAAAAAAAGCTGAACATTTGTACAATGAGAAGTTTTACATAAAAACACTTTGAAATCAAACATTATATTTTAGTTGTCTTGGTTGTTTTAATGGTAGGCACTGATCTATAAATTTCAGATGAATATTATAAAGAAGATGCCAGCATTTCAATAAACAGAATAGAACACTGTTGTAGTTATAATATTGGACCAGCATGAATTTTCTTTCCAAATTTTATGATTAATTCTCTTAAGTTTATGATTGCAGGACAGTAAACCTGGGACAGAAAGATGAATGATAGGTACCTACTGTGGTTTCCATACCTAGCTATCAGATGAATATTCCAGAGGTTGCAGATTCCTAATCTAAATTAAAGTTTAACAATATCTGTAATCCTGTTCTGCTCGTGCAGGTGAAGTTGTTGATCTAGTATTTGAAAATATGGGGATTTAAAATATTTTTTCTTCGATATTTCATTCTACTATCTTTGAGGTTTAAGAGTACTTGGAAAGAAATACAGAAATTATAGTATCTGTATACCAGTTTAGGATTTTGCACAGGAAATATTCTCTACTGGCTGTTTATAGTGCTAATCTGTACAAAGCAAGCACAGCAGATCTAAAGACTCTTTGTGCAAACAAAATCTTTTCCTCCCCTGGCTGTTGAGGAAGCAACATTGGAAATCAAGATATCCATCTGAATGTCAGTGTATGTATAAAGTCTATAAATTTTTTTCTGCTCAAAGTTTTTTTTCTCCCTAGGAGAATTAGATAACATACTTTAAATTTTGAGTAAAAAGTAAGCAGATAAAAAATTCTTCGCTAAAAGTTAAGCTACTCCAAGTGCTATATATATACATATAAAATACTAGCTAAGTGTCTCACTTAAGATTATACGCATTTTTCTCCTTTTAAGAGTCTAAACTTTACATATGATGTCAGTCTAAGGATATGATTAATTTTTGTGATCTGAAATGTCACAGGTTCCTAAACCCATGTTTTTATTTATGGTCTAAGGAAGCACTTTTAAGAATGAGTCATCTGATCAAATTTAGAGGTTAGTTTTAGGATGTTGTAATTGCCTTTGGATGTGCCTATCTATCTTTCCCAATTACAGTCCACTTATCTTAGCTGCCTGTCTCTGACAGTAGCCTATTACAGAACTAGGCCTAAAAGAGTCCTGTCAGATTCTAGAAAATATTGGAAACTGATTTTTTCCTGGAAATTCAGAGAGACTGCAGTTTTCAACAGACCTTTTGTTTTCTTAATTTGTTAAAATTTTTACAAATATTTTAAGTGAGGAAAACTGTGACTTATTTTTTTCTTACATAACAGTTGTATCTTTAAAACATACACTCATGTTTTAGAATTATAAAATCTCTTGAGTTCAACTGTTTTCTCCAGTTTTCACTGTACTAATGTGACAAGGACAAGTTATTTGTAACCTGTCATTTAATCGGAAAACTGCTACTTGCTCGTGGATTTTTTTCATAAGAAAATCCTATTATGAAAGAAATTATTCTAGAAAAATTAGTTATAATTTAACAGTGAATTTTGCTATGTATCAAAGGGCTTTATTTTACAATTTTAGCATGTTCTGTTCAGTGTTGGCAACCACCAGTCAAAGGATCTGAAGGCAACCAGGTTGCTTATTGCTACACACCTATAGTACATAACTTCAAATATACATTTATGTAGATGTGTGTCAGTTATCGTAAGTACCTACAGCAATCTCTCCACAGCAGAGAGAATTTCAGTACAGGCTACTTTATTCATATTTAGTGTCACAGAATCATGGCTTGGGTTGGAAGGGACCTCAAAGATCACTAGTTTCAACCTCTCTGCCAGGGAGAGGCACACCTTCCATCAGACCAGGAAGCTCAAAGTTCCATCCAGCCATGCCCTGAACAGTGCCGGGGATAGAGCGAATATTGGCAGCTTCTCTGGGCATCTTCCAGGGAGTCATATCCCTTTTTTGGCATTTTTTTGCTCTCTTTGCTCCAAACCCCACACTGAAGCAGCCCTCCACAAGGGCCCTGCCAGCAAAGCCTGCATGGTACTCTTGACAGTGCTCACCCTGCCCGTACCTCTCCCTGCTGCCCTGCCCTGGGCCCGCCCTCACAGGGCTCTGCCCATCCATCCGTGCCGACCTGCAGGAGGATGCATCCACACCTGTGGGCCTCCAAACCTGTGGGAGCTACAGGCTCCCGTGTTCCAGCCCTGCTGCTTGGGCTCTCTCTGTGTTCACAGCTGGGACTGACAGCATGCAGCAGGAGAAGGCTATGCCAGTGAGATATGGCAGAGATTTTGGAAGCACCAGGCAAGGACAGGTAAGCAAGCCAAAAATATCATTGGGTTCCTGTGACTCATGTTGCTGCACTGTGACACTGAGTGTCCCTTGATATCCTGGTGGAATTGAATTGTCACCACAGAGCTGCTGGAGAATAAAAACCAGCAAACAAAAGAAGATGGATGAACCAGCCAGAATTATGGCCCACCCTCTGGAAGAATGTTGGCTGAATTTATACCGCTTCTTCCACATCCACAGCCCCTTCTGGATGTTTTACTCCTGCTTTTATTGCTCTGGAGGGAAGGAAATATTTTGAGAGAAGAAAATACTGCTAAGAGTTCACTTCTGGCCCCCCACAAAGGGTTAAATGATCAAGATTTCCAGTTGCTGGAGCAGCAGGTGTTTCAGTGTCCCTGGTGTGTACTGGTGGGTTTGAAGCTGTATCCTGCCGTCCCCACAGTGCCCACTGCCACTGATGGACAGCTGTGCTGCAGCACACTCAAGCTAGTCTGGATTTCTGTCCCCAGGGAGGCTTTGTCTTCTACCATGGAGACCAAAGCATGGTCCAGCAGCTCTCAGCACCTCCCTGTCGCTGCCCTGCCTGAGCACACAAACAGGGTAGTGGTTCCCTCTCCAGTGCCACTCTGTCCTCAGGAGCCATCATTCCAACCCAGC
Source organism: Prinia subflava (assembly GCF_021018805.1). Lineage (NCBI taxonomy): Eukaryota > Metazoa > Chordata > Aves > Passeriformes > Cisticolidae > Prinia > Prinia subflava. The sequence goes on from NC_086249.1 coordinate 61,652,220, forward strand.
ACCTACCTGTGCTGCAGCCAATTCTGTTCACTGAGCACCCTCAGGATCGCCTTTGCTGAGCATCCTGAGCCAGGATCATACTCGACTGGCCATACGAGGCTACTGTCATTGTCCTGGGAGGTCACACCCTGGGAGTGCTGAGCACCCAGGAGAACAACCAGCAATGTTTTCTCCCCAGCTGGGCTGTCAGCAGCAGCAATATTTGCCTGGGTCCTGAGATTATGGGGAAGGGTTCTGATTTATTGAGTTCATTAGCTATTGGAAAGCAAACTTTGATTACTGTGTTTTATTATTCTACTCTCTAGTTTCAAACTACTACACGAAGTAACTTCACAAAATGCAATGGACATGTCTCCTAAATGTGTACAAAAAAAAAAATTTCTTCCACTGTTGATTTTTCAAGATGACTACAGAAAGTGCACAGAAAAACCTAGTCAAAATGAAAAACAAAACATAAGAATAGAGAACAATAGAAATACAAGAAAATAAGGAGTTTAAATTGTTTGCGTTCCAGCCTCACCCTGAAGCAAAATACACTTTCATCCATGGAATCTTCTGCCTCTAAGGAAGTGCAGCATTTGGTATTTTTACAACAATTAAAGCACAGATCTACTCACATAAAGAATGGATTTTAGATTAGAATTCTGTTTTCAAAAGCACACAGTTGTGTAATTTAGACAAGTTGTAACCAATATTCTACTTTTGGCTGAAAGGAAGTCCTATTTTTGACACCATAGTACAAAATTTAATTCTCTAATGAAGATGATTCATGAAGTGAAACATCCAGAAAAGACACCTCCTCACCTTCAAGATTAAGCAACAGAACAAGTAAACAAAAAGAAAAAATATCCATGAAGGCTGCACACTTTTATTTTTCTTTGTACTTTCATTCTGATTATTTGGTAGATTCTAGCCATCCTTTAAATTTGGATTTTGCACTGAATAAACAGCTACCACTAAAATAATTATTCCTGTAGAAATGAAAAGTACAGCCTGCAGGGTTAGGAAAACTAGGATCTAAAATAATTCATACCAAAAAAAACTATTGATCTTGCTTTTTGCATTCTATGATTACACTTCACAAAAGAAGACTATTATCTGAAAAGATGGGTAGACAATGGATAAATACATCTTTTCTGCACTAAGATTGAGAAGGTTTTAATAATAATTAAGAACATTTGAAAGATAGCTGCCAGAAACACACCTAAAATCAAACCTTTTTTGTGCCTGTTACTGCACTATTATACAGAACAAAATGCAGCATTGTCCAAGAAGCTGGAGACAGCAAGTACCTCAAGTCCCTTGTAAAGAATCTGGGCTTTTAGCAATTGCATCTGAAATGTAGGTGATGACACAGAAGTATTTTTGCTCATTTCTCTTGGGAAGATACTGCTGTTGCCAGCTATGATTTGGAAAAGTAATGTTTGCTTGTTTGACATTCACATACAATATCCTAGCTAATGTTTATAAATAGGGTTTGGGTACATTAAAGTTACATTTTTTCTATATTTACCTGTTTAATATATTATTACAATTTATGAAATAATAATATTGAAGTAAAATGTACTGTACAAAAATAATACATTATCATGCAAAAACGGAGGTATTTTTGCTGAGTCGCCAAATACTTGTCTTTAGGTTACCTCTAGATAATCTTCAGCAATAATAAGAGTTTAACAACACACTGCAGTTTTGGTCCTTTTATTATTTCCGCACTTAAGTTGAAAGAAAAATGGCTTAAGACATAGCATGACATGGAGACTTTCAAAATAAAGCAAGAGGGGTGATCATATAATTAAGCATACTCTGTTAAAAAAAAAAAAAAAAAAAAAAGAAAAGAAAAAATAAAGGAAAAAGGAGTCAGGATAACTTTTTTTTTCTATTTCTAGAGGGTGTTGTGTATGTTTATTATGGAGATTATTTGGATCTCTGCTTCATTTAGGAATCAATACATGCCATTTCTAGTAATATAAGACTGATTACTGAATCTGGTGAAGAGACAGGAATAGTGATATACAAAAATTATTTAAATTGAGATAATCCATATCTGAAATTAAAGGATTAAAGTGTAGGATGTTGTATTGCACACATATTTTGCCTTTACAGAACATGTATCTACTGATAGGGCTGTTCCTGATAGTTTCATTTAGTTGCTTATTTTTATGACTCAGTGTATATACAAATGATATTTCCAGTGTGATTTGCCCTAAAAAGAGAGCAGCATTCTGGAACTCTTAGGCATGTAAACACAGCAGAACAAGCAGAACATGATGCACCATTAACTGAGCATGAGGAAAAACATTCGGATAGAGATTTAACAAATATTTTTCTCTTATGGCTTTTGGGAAATAACCTTTTGGAGCAAGTTATTTAATATTCTGAAAATCCAGACTTTGCTGCCTCTTCTAGATTTATAGAACCTGTTTTCCTGTTTCCATCACCATTAACACTTTAGTGCTAAGCAAAATACCTTATTTTTAAATCCATAAAAATTACCAAATTTTGTTGAAGTCCATGTTGCAGTAGCAACTACATCTGAGTTTATTCTAACAATGAGATTGTTTGTACACAACTAATTATACCTTAGCCCCTAAAACACTGCACATAGCTTCTCTTATTAGAAAGTTTTCTATAAATTAATGGTTATAATTTAATCAAGTCTGTTTTCCATAACTGTTTTTTTAATCTTCTTTTGTTATTTGGAAAGTAAATATTCTAGCCTTTTAAAAACTAAAGGGAAAGAACAGTAAAGGGAAGGGTGAGAAGGTCAGGGAGGGAGAAGTTAAAGTAGAGGGAGAAGAAAATTAGAGGGTGGAAGGCAACAGGATTGGAGTAGATCAAGGGAGGGAAGAAAACAAAAGATAAAAGCCAAAGGAGAAAAAAAAAGTAAACAAATAAGAAATTTGAGCTCAGATGATGGATAAATTATGTAGGAAGCTGTGAGAGATTTTTTCCAGGATAGTAAGATGCTCAGTGTGATAAGTGGAGTTCTTCAATCAGTAACAATGCCAGCTGCACTACTAAATATTCACTTAGAACAGACATTCTGAAGTGGGCAAGTCAGTTTGGAATGCTAAATAATCCTACAGCTGGTTTCTGCCTTTCTTTTGCATTAAAAATTATACTTTTTTGAGAGAAAATTTATATTTCATATGACAGTGCTTTTCTATTCATGAATGAAGCCATTTTTTATTATCTGTGGCAAGGTGAAGGGCTAAAAGTCTTTCAGTATGTTTCCTTTCTCTACTTAGAGAATCAGTTATGACTGGAAGGTATTGCACTGCAGGCATTTTTTGTCAGATGCTGAGAGTTTCATTTTTATTTATATGATGTATTACTTTTCTCCCACTTCAGATGCTTCACCTGCCAGCTAACACCAGCCCCAAGAGATATTTATCAAATTGGCAACTGGTAGAAGAAGAGACTAGTTTTATTATCCTTGTCCTCTGTCTTGCCCAGACCTCACATAAGGCCCACGCAGTAGCCTCAATCTTGTGAAGATTTTGGAGGCTTGACTATTGCTGGACACTTGAATATATTTCTGTCAACTGTTAATTGCTTGCAGGTGTTTAGCAAATAATTTGTGACCTGGAAATCCAAATATCATTAGTGACACCATTAACAAACCACCTAAGGACCCAATTCAGTCATCTAAACATAGTTTCTCAGCTCATCTGAGATGTACTAAAAGTCCTTTTCCACAAAGATACAGATCTCCTATAGAAACTGCATCAAATATGTCAATCCCATGTAAGTATTCTGCAAAGACAGTATATTTCATAACAGTGGGCATGTTGCTTTGCTATCTACAAAAAATATTATTTGTAGATCCTCTTTCTGTAAAACACACATTCTTCCAGTGAATTATACTAATGAAAATTAAAGAATGCATCTTAAAATGTGCATGCCTATATACAGGCAGAAGAATATCAATGCATATAGGGTTAACAGGGCTTGTAGAGGAGATTTTCTCATTTGAGTTATGCTGCAAAAAATGAAAACCCTGTGTGTTTTTATGGAAAATCAAGTACTAATGTCCGTAAGTCCCACAAGTGTGATTTTACCAGCAGTTGCAGGAATAAAAACATAGTTGTTTGCAACTTGTAAATGTGGAATGTACTTCAGCAAAATCAAAAAAATTGATGGAAGTACATTTTTTTTTTCTTTTTAAGGAGGAGCAGTCATGAAGACGTAGTACAATATATTGGAACCGAAATCTGTTAATTCGATTTCTGATTTTTTCAGCAATAATAATTAGAAATATTATTTCCATTATTAAATTTTAGAATGCTCTGCCTTTTCAGTATCTTACACATGCAGAAAACTACCTAGGATCACCTCACTCAAAGAGTGCCATCAAAATTCAAGGAGATGTCAGCATCAGATTAGCATCCCCTAACTGGTGCACAGATTGTAGTGAGTTGCTGTCTGTGCCTTACTACCCCAGCTCCAGACCAGCCCTGTGGCAGCAGCAATGTGGGATTGAATAACAGCACTTCTGTTCACTATATGGATTTGATAAATATTTATCTTTTTAGGAGAACTTCTTTTAGGAAAATCTACTGTATTGTCACTGCTGGTGATAGTGATGGTCTTCCTAATTTATAAGTTATATAACTATTTCTGGAATACATTTTTATTATTAAAAGCACTAATAGCTCCCCTTTCTATGAATACAGTAATCTTAACACAGTTTCAGTGTTTGGAATTCCTCTGGGGCAGATTTTAGCTGTGAGGGAAATCCTACTTTCACAGTTGCCAGAATTTGTTCTCCTTATATTTTTATTGTTACTTTAATAAGAGTAAAAAAGAGAAATAATAATAAAATTTTATTTTGACAGATATGTCAGACAAAAGATATCTTCAATGGTGCACCTTCAGAGCTGAGACATTTTCAAGGTGACAGAAGAAAGTAAACAGCACCACAGCCTGTACTGTACCTGCTTTTTAACTGAGCAGTAAACTACAGGATACAGCATTGGTCTGACTCAATTCCTTTTGAATGGACTTAATAACAGTGAATAATCATTCAAATAAATATTTAGAGATTTTTCAGACATATACATTGTCAGACCTTACATACTGCTTTATATTTGCAACATCATTTCTACAAATATGAATGCTATAAATGCAGCATGTGAAAATGGTCATGGGAATTGCTGGATGTCTTTGGAGAGAAGGCAAGCATGATGCAAACAGTGTGTATGTACAGATGAGACAGACAAATTAACTTGCATTTTCTTCTAAAACCTTTTGCCTTGGTGTACTTAAGAGGACAAGACTGTTAAATTAAGCCAAATACATTTTATTAGTTTTGGAAGTCTGCTGTGGAAATAGCCATTGCTACGGAAAAAGTGTTTCTTTTGTACAAACAGGTAATGCAAACCAATAGAAGGTATTTTTTTAAGCAAAACAAATGAAAATGGTGACCAAGCATCCTGACACAGATATTCCAGCATTTTGTTTCTTTGGGCCAGCTGTAAGTTAGTTCTAAGCACTGCAACATTTAATGCATTATGAAAAGGAGAACATGATGCCTCAAATCTTGTTCTGAATCTAAGGAACACACTGTATAGATGGAGCTGCAAATGGCAGAGTGTGAAGGGCTCTTCTATGAACTCTAATGTTCCTTCTGGTGCTGTGTGCACCAGGAGCAGTGGGGTGCCCACGACATGTGCAGACCCCTCAGCCTGAGCTCTTCCTCATGACTCTGGGGGTGCATCTTTCTCGCTCCCCCCACAACTGGCTACAGCCTAGAACCCCATGGTGCACTCCCACACTGTGACACAAAGAACTATTGTTTCCCTCTCCCAAGGGCCTGGCAGTTCCCATTGGAATGACGCCTATGTCCATTGCACAAGTCTCCTCATCCTTGTTTTTGGTGTAATTCAAAGAACAAATCCCATTCAAGCAGTGAATACTATTTCCCACAGCTTTTGTGGCCCCTGGTTGAGCTACATATATTATACAACCCTGTAAAAGCAAAGAAAGATCAGGAAATGCTGCAGGTCAGTAAACCTGTTAGGAGAGAAAGAAAAGCCTTTTTTTATCCAGTACCAGTGCAAAGAAGATCAAGTCTCTGAGAAGACAACAAGGCAGATCAGTTTGCCGCACTGCTGGTGGATCCATCTAGTTTGATTCCTCTGGCACTTAGCAGCATTATGCTGTAGCCTGCACATCCCACTGTGTTAACAAGATAGAAGCCTGTTGGTGATTCTTCCTGATCCTTATTAGGGCAATAAAGGTGTCAGCTGATGTGTGCTGTGGTTGAATGGCCATCTGTTCAGGGGTAAACAAGTCACTTGAACGCTGGAATAAGCATCGAGAAGCTTCTCTGTGCCGCGGCTTCTGCAGTAAACCCCGCCACACAAAATGCAGTCACCATTTCAGACATTTCAAGATAACAGCCTGGCAACAGCTTTAGATATCCTGAATTTACCTGCATAGAATCACATCCTGGAGCAACTGCGTGTTTTGCAAGAGAAATGCTGCTGGTTTTGCTGGACAAATTCCTCCACAGATGGCACACATTTAGCTACATTTGTGCTGTTGATTGCCCCAGGATAGGTTTTGTGCCAGAACTCTTGCTCCCTGAGGATGTGTTTTTATTTTAGTGTTTTTATATTTCTCGGAAGCGCTTGGAAACTGGTGTTACTTGTTCTCAAACCAAAAGCCTGGAGAACTGACTAGACTCCATGGTGTTCCTTGAAAACTGGAAAATATAAGGGCTGTAAATAACTGCTCTGGATTACAATGATGATATTTTTTTCATACATTTGAAACAAACAGAAGACAGCTTTCCTGTTTTTATAAAACTGTTCATATTTTTTTTTCTCTGTGAAATATAAAAAGCATCCAAAATTCTATTGGACTTTCACAAATGTATGTTAAATAATTATTGGTAATAAAAAAAATGCATTTAGGTAGAAGATGATCAATTACGTGTAATTCTGCTCTTTTATATAATGTGAAGGACATTCCACAGAAGAAAATAATTTCAAATTGAGCAATCAAAATGTTCCATTCCATTTTGAAAGGGAACACACTGACATTGAAATGCTCCACTTAAAGAAATTATCAAAATAATCATTTATCCTAAGATATATTTGGTACAAGTTGCTGTTTTCAAACCCCTTTGTAATCTTCCTAGGTTTTCATTTTAGTCAGAGACTACTTATTTTAAATGTAAAACTTATCTTTAACATGAGTATGCTGGACACAGAATTTGTACACCTAGATAAAGATTTTTTGTTTTCCTAGACTATGTTTTGTCTCAGTACCTTTCTCTTGACAGGGAGTAACCTCTGTGTTTAATCTGGACTCAGATGGAATATTTATTATTCATGACAGTATAGCATTGCTGGGATTCGTGGTAGGGCAGAATTATGGTTCAACTGTCCATATTCCCACATCATCCTCTCTCCCTCCCTCCTAAGCTCATTGTTAACTCTGAAACTCACGGGCCTGCTTCTGCAAGAGAAAACTGTTTTCAGCTATGCAGGAGAGACAATAGAACAACTACTACCTTGGGTAACCACTACCTTCAATGATTACGACAAAAACTCGTTTTTAAGTGTACTTTTAGAACATGTCAATTCTTAGTTTCCTATTGAAGTATCTTTTTTGGGGGAGGTGGGATTGGGCAGGTAGGTGGGCAGGAAGTAGAAAAGATCCCTTTTCATTTTTAAAGGAAAGTAGTCTATAAAAGAAATTATGACCTATTAAAAAAGATTTAAAGTTATTGCTGTAAAGACAGGAATTTAGTCATAGTCTTTCTAGAAACTGATTCCTGTTACACTTTTTTGCACTTGGTTTCTATAGTTTTCCTTGCTTCTTTCCCACCTGAATACAGTGCCACACTATAAGTAATGACAAAACGTGTTGTTTTAAGGCTTAGGACTCGTTCCCTCTGTATTATTCCTTTCCTTTCCCAGTTCCTGTTCCAGCTTCACCATCTTTTCACCTCACACTATAACCTCATGAGTGCAGTCCTCACAAATTCCTCTAGTTCCTTAAGGCTGCTGCATCTTGAAAGTCAAAATGAAGCTGCAGCTTGGAGTAGCCAATGGTGACAGAGGGTTCTTTTAGCTGCAAGCACTGCAACCTCCTGTTTCACTTTGTGTTGGCACTGCTTCCTTTGTCTCCCTCAACAACTCACTTCATTCCTTTCATTGAGACATCTCGCAGCTTTTCTTTTAATAACCTAGTGTTAATGGTACCCTCTAGATGCCAGAAGCACAGGGCAAGAGGGAGAAAACGTCTAAAGTCTGAGACATTTTCTTTCACAGAAACAAAGGCAGCAATAATGGTCTTATTCATGATGTATTTTCATTTAAAATTTGGTTTAGATATCCCTCTCATTTCTTTGCTCCTCCTCTTGTCTTATGTACATTATTTCAAGGTGCTAGAGTACTAAGTACTGAAATATCTGTCTTTGAAGGTAAAGGTAAAATAAATCTGCACCCTCCCTCCCTTTTACTTCTGAAATGGTATGCAGAAAAGGAAGGGGGAAAAGGCAATGATCTTTATATCAGTTGCATTTTATCCTGCTTTATTTTTCTCTCTGCTTTCCAAAACCTAGAGGCTGGGGTGCATTAAACACAGCATCACCTGCTGGGCAAAGGAGGTGATTATCCCACTCTGCCCTGCACTGGCGCAACCTCAGTTTGAGTACTGTGTGCAGTTTTAAGCACCACAACATAAGAAAGACATTAAGCTATTAGAAAGCACCACAAGGAAGGTGAAGGATCTGGAGAGAAAGAATATTGAGGAGCAGCTGAGGTCACTCAATCAGTTCAGTCTGGAGGAGACTGAGGTAAGATGTCACTGCAGTCTACAACTTCATCATGAGGGGGAGTGGAGGGTCAAGTACACATCTCTTCTCCCTGGTGATGAGTGACAGGACTCAAAAATGGCAGGAAGCTCAGTCAGGGGAGGTTTAGGCTGGATAGCAGAAGAAGATTTTTCACCCAGAAGATGGCTAAGCACTGGAAAAAGCTCCCCAGGGAACTGGTCACAGCACCAGCTTGTCTGAGTTCAAGAAGTGTTTGTACAACACTCAGGAGCATGGTGTGACATTTGGGGTGTCCAACACACAGCCAGGAGTTAGAATATGCAGAGTTGGAAGGCACCCATGTGAATGACCAAGTCCATGACTCTATGATTCAGAAGCTATAACCATCAGAGACTAGGAAAATGTAAGTTCTATTTTTAATTCTAAAAGTAAAATTTTAATGATGAAAGATTTTTTTTTAAGATTGTGTGCCTGTCTTTTAAGTTAACTACATTTTTCAAGTGTTAACTGTATTTGTAACTCCTTCTTTTTTATCTTTTCCCTCCTATGCTCTCTGTAGCTGTTTTTGTCTGCCTCAGTAGTAGTAAGTAGATAAGAGAAACAAGGATGGCAATGCAAGATGAGAACTCCTCAGTTACTGTTTGGAAACAGAAATAGTAAATTTCATTTTTGATGATGGTGAAACACATGTTGTCAGAGAATTTTCATTCTCAAATAATCTTTCTAGTGACAATGCACACTAAAGCACAACAGCTGGCATACTGGGACTGATACATTGTAAAACAGCAGAGACTGACAAAATGCTCAATAGTAGCAGTCCATGATTAGGCACCTTCAAGCGTTTCTAAAGAATACAGGACCTACCATTAAGCTCATGGACGTTCTCATCTTGCACTGACAGAAAAGTGAGCTAAATCCTTACCTTTGTAAATCTATGCCACCCTCTGATATGGTTGTAGCATTCCACTTTGCTGCAGCAGTTCTAGTGCTTGTCCAGTCTGAGATGTGATGAGTCCATTGAAACTTAAGTCAATCAGGGAATAAGATAAGGTGAAGCAAGCATCTTTTTTGAGTTTTGTTTATTATTTTTTATTTTTTAATTTTATTTTTTTTTTTGGGGGGGAGGGGGAGTGGTTCTGTATTTGTTTCAAGACTACAACATTCTTTAGGAGATGGAGCCTTAACTCAACTATTGGACAAAGCAAAGGGCAACATTATCCACTGCAACAAAATCATAGGCTATAATGAAGAATTTAAAATGAAGTGCAATATCGCACTGCAGATAACATAAATTATAGTTTCTCCTAATTCTGTGTGATATTCACTCGGTACCATGATAAATAGCGAACAACTCTACATCTGCCAGAACAGGTATATTCTCATACACCTAAGAACTTTCGATTTCATATCCCGTTCCAAATGTTTTAGGTTAGTGTAGTGGGTTGACCCAGGCTGGATGTCAGCTACATACCTAAGTCTAAGGGGAGGGAAAATATAACAAAAGGTTCATGGGTTGAGATAAGATTCATGAGAGATCACCCACCAAATACCATCACAGGCAAAACAGACTTGAATTGGGGATATTAATTGAATTTATTGCTAACAAAATCAGAGCAGGATAATGAGAAGTAAAATAAATCTCAAAAACACCTTCCCCTCACCCCTCACTCCTTCCCAAGCTCTACCTCCCCCCACGATGGCGTAGGGAAATGAGAGTGATAGTCAGCTCATCACAGGTTGTTCCTGCTGCTGCCCAGGGAGAAAAGTCGTTCTTCTGCTCTAACATGGGGTCTCTCCCAGCAGAGACAGTCCTCCACGGACTTCTACTTGAGTTCATCCCATGGGCAACAGCTCTTCACAAACTTCTGCAGTGTTTTCACTCTTCCAGGGATGCAGTCCTTCAAGGACAGGCTGTTCCAGTGTGGGTCCCTCACAAGTCTCACCAGGAAGCCTGCTGCATTGTGTGCTTCTCTCTCTGAAGGTCTGAAGGTCCCTGCCAGGAATCTTCTCAAGCAAAAGCCTCTCATAGGTTCATAGCCTTCTCTTGGGCATCCATCTGCTCTGGCATGGGTCTCCACCAAGGGCTGCAGGTGGATCTCTGCTTCCCCATGAATCTCCATGGGCTGCAGGCGCACAGCTGCTTCACCATGATCTGCTTTGGCACATGGAGCACCTCTACCCCCTCCTTCTCCACTAACAGTGTCTGCAGGGCTGTTCCATTCTCACACATTCCACTCTTCTCTGGATACAATTACAACTGCAAAACCACTTTTATTTTCTACTTAAATCTGTTGTTACAGAAGTGTTGCTACCATTTCTGGTTGGCCCAGCCTTGGCCAATGGCATGTCCATTTTGGAGCCTTCTGTCAAGATTCTCACAGAAGTCATCCTGTAGCCTCCCCACTACCAAAATCTGGCCATGCAAGCCCAAAATTCAATTATGGTGCTGCACAAAATGTATGCCATCAGGCTAATATACCTAGTCTTTCAACAGAATTGCTACTATCTCTCAGAATCTTTTTTTCGTGATCTCTTAATTAGGGTTTTTTTCTTCTGAAAGTCTTGTACCAAGGTTTGAAAGAATGAAAAGAACTTGCAGCTTTAGTTTTTAGAGGTGTTTATTCAGTTTCTTATCTCAAGGTCTGCGTGCCGCTTGCTGCAAGCTTGACACGCTGAAGAAACACCGCTGGCAAGCCCCCCCAGACAGAAAATTCAAGGTCTTTTAAAGGTCTCTAGTCTAATTAACTCTTAAAACATACTATATTTACAATTTTGTACCAATAAGCACTACCTATTTTAGACAAGCAATTTCTGCTTCAAACTCCTTCTACCAATGTCTCTGTGCCACCGTCACAGCAGAAGATGGAGTCAAAGAGGAAGAAGAAGATAAGACACCACCTGAATTTCTCCACCTTGCTCTCATCAACTTCCATTCTAAAAACCCCAAACTACACATTTTCACCCTGTGACAAACTAAACTACTATTTATTTCAGAACTTTGTTGTTTGTAGTTCATCTCTGAGTGTTGGAAGTTTTTCCCATGGACTAAGGTCAAAGGCAGTGCCTTCCTGGGGTCCCAGCCAGGGTCTCGGACCCTCTAGGGCAGGCTGAGGGGTTCTCCACGTGCCCTGGACTCCAACAACTATAGAACATTAAACTGAATATTCAGATATTGTTTCTGCAAAATAGTTATGACTTAGGAATAATCTCTATGGGAATAATGGCCCCTGTGGCTCTCCTGAGCTGAACACTATGGGTTTGCTGTAAGCCTATACCATGACATTGAATTTAAACCTCACAATTCCATTGCACTATGGACTCCATCTGTTGCATCCTATACCCCACAGTTACAGTTGCCTCAGCTGCAGCCTGAACTCCTCTTCTGTCTCTCACTGACATATAAGCTGTGATACCTATTTTTAACACCTATTTGTTTCTAAATCCTCCACATAATTTTTACTGTAACAGTACAGCAGCTGCATAGTCTACTCCATAAAAAAACTTCAATGCATTATTGTAACACATATGTATTCTTGTTACTTTTTCTGTAGAAAGCTGAAGATATTTTTGTTAATTCTCACCCATCTACTAAAGTTAGAATTATATACTTACTAACATGTTAAAATAACTGTGAAAAGCAGATTGAGTTGTCATGCAGTTTGGCCTTTCAGTTGGTCATGAACCATTGGTGTGATTAAGGCAGGTGTATCCAAGCAGTGAGTCAGAGAAGTCCAAAGATATCCACATATCCTTTATGAACTGATTTAAAGAAGGTGAAGATCTGGTTCAGCATGTGAAATCACAGATATGATGTATATTTCTCATATATTCTTACACCTTTACTCTTCTTTGCAAATTGTGCTGTCAGTATTTGCATATGCACAGTCATCCTTTGTCTAATGACAGCTCATCTAAGTATATCTATATCTATATAAGAACCTATGGGATAAAGTAGCTAAGATAAAATTAGCATGATTTTATTTTAGATAGTGAAAAATAAGAACAAAACAAACTCCAAATTCCCTCCACCCCCTTCTTACCAGTATCATCTTTACTCCTGACTCACCTACCTCTTCCCTGAGCATTTTGGCAAGGACTGCAAATGGGGGTTATGATCACATCACACTTTTTTTGCTGCTTCTTCTTCTTCACATCCTTTCCCCGCTCCAGCATGGCATCCCACTCGTGGGAGACAGTTCTCTACAAACTTTGCCAATGTAAACCCTTCCCACAGGATGCCATTTTTCATGAACCATGCCAGCATGGGTTCTTTCCATGGCGTAGAGCCCTTCAGGAACATACTGTGGGCCCTTGCTGGGCTCCCAGGCCCTGCATGAAAACCTGCTCTTGTGTGAGATCTCCATGTGATCATCGTGTCTTTTGGGCGCACACATCTGCTCCAGTGTGTGATGGTCCATGGGCTGGAGATGGATCTCTGCTCCACCATGGACCTCCATGGGCTGCAGGTGAACAGCCTGCCTCACCACCGGCTGCTCCATGAGCTGCAGGGGAATATCTACTCTGGCTCCTGCAGCATTTCTTCCCCGTACTTCTTCCCTGACCTTGGTGTTGGCAGAACCATTTCTCTCAAATTTTATCACTGCTCTCCCCTGTTTTTTACCCTTCCTAAATATATTATGCCAGAGACACTACCAACACTGTTGATGGGCTCATCTTTTGCCAGCAGTGGTGCTGGCTTGGAGCCAGATGGAGCTCATCCTGACATGAGAGCAGCTTCTGGTATCTTTTCACAAAAGCCACTCTTTTAGTTTCTGCACTGCCAAAAACCTTGCCGTGGAAATTATATATATTTAGGAAAAATAGTTTCCTACACCTAAGTCAAAATAACATCATAACACCAACAGAGTGACAAGCTGCACTCATTTCACCCCTTGCCTCTTCATCATAATCACAAACAAGCAAAGAAAATCCCAACTATTCTGTCATTGGCTATGACTGAACCATACTGTGCCTGTTACCCCTCCCAATTACTCCTCTCAAATTTTCAAGTGCCCCACCACAGTCTCCAAAAGTGACTGTGGTGGGCTGATCTTGGATGGCCACCCACCAGGTGTCCACAAATCCACTTTTTGACTCCCATCCTCTGCAGGAGAGGAGGAAAAAAGGCAAAAAAGGTAAAAGAACAGCTTGCGAATCAAAATAAAGTCAGTTTAATGAAAAAAGGCAAAGGACACGTAAAAGCAAAGGAAAACAAAAAAGTATTCTCTACTTGCCAACAGTAACTAACTTTCCATTTACAAATTCCTCGCTCCTCCTCTTTTCATTAGTTTTTGTTTCGGAAAACAACACGTGACACAGAATAACCTTTTGGTCAGTTTGGGTCAGCAATGTCTCCTCCCAAGCTCTTGCTCACCCCCAGCCTTTGAAGCAGGGGTGAGGAGAGACAGGAGAGACCACCTTGATGCTGTAGGAACACTGCTCAAGAATAACTGAAGAGAGGTGTGATATCAATACCATCCTAGCCACACAGCACTGCACTCTTAAGCATGTTGTGGGCAAAGTTAATTTCATCTCAGCCCAACCCTGTATGCCAGTCTTCAGGTTACAGCAAAGAGAATTTTTTTATGTAAACAGTTGTCTAGTCTTCCTATTGAGATGAGACATTATTCTGAAAAGGAGTTGAAGTTGGGATGAAAGAAGCTAAAAAGAAAATTAGCTGTGCCCTTGCTATTGCGGCATTTGACAAAGACAAAGGAATCCCCTGTATTTCTAGAAATACTTATATATTATATTGTATAACAAAATTGAACAAAATACACATAAAATATAACATAAACCCAGTAGTTTTCTGTTCTTGTGCCAAGAACCGCTGTAAGGCCCCAAAACCTCGCTTGACAAGCCTCTTGAAAAGGCTTATGGTTTTGTATGTACTCTGAGTTAGATGCACAAGAGAAATACCGACAAGACATTCTCAAAGGATCAAAACAACAAAAAAACTTTACTGGCAACTTCAGAAAATCAGAGAACCTTGGCATAAGTTTAGAGCAGCGTTTCATTGGCATAAAGCAGTTCACAAAGCATTAATTTGGCACATTTGGCTTACCAAACTTCAAGCCTGTCTGATCTCATGTTATTTAAAACTCTGAGAAGAAGGAATTAGAAGAAAGAGAGAAAAGATAAAGCAAAGAACATGTATAGCTACCACTCCTGGTTCCAGAAGTGTTTACTGACAAAAATTTCCTGAGGAGATGGGATCGAGGCATGCTCACCTCATGCTTTGGTATAAGTACCCTTTGGCTTTCCTGAGTCCTGCCTCCAGGTGGGATTTCTGGTCATTTGGCCACTCAGGAGCTGGGACAGGGGCTCCAGAGGCAGGTGTGGAGCGTTGCCCCTGGTGTGCCAGGGACTGGTGGCCACTGCAGGGCTGGGGGACAGGCCTGGGTAGGTGGGCTGTGCAGAGAAGGGCATCGCCTGACCTGATTAGGGCCTGATCTGCCCTTCTCTCCACAAATGCACCCAAAATGTTTTGAGCCAGAAATCCCTAGTCTCTTTACCAAGATTCCAAAATAATAAGTTGATCTCATAGGAAAGAGTTAATTACTTTAAATATTTGTTAAAATCTTTAAAACATTTTAATCATTTGAGAGGGGGCATACTTTTATGAAATCTACTTCTAACATTAAAATATTCCCCCCTATGTTTATATTTCTAATGCAAAACCACTTGCAATTAGAACAAAAAATTAATGACATGAATTAATGAAATCACAAGCTTAGATTTCTTGTTCTAGCAGACAAGACACTTCAGATTTTAGTCTGGTACATCTCAGTGGCAGTTCTAATATTACAATCAAGCTCTGTAATGAGCCTTCTTGAGTGAAAGGGAATCAGTTACAGGTCCTTCCTCTGATTAATGTTTGAAATACTGATTGGATATGAGGTATTGGGTTTTTTAAAGCACCTACAAGTATTATAGAGATACCTAGCCATTTGTATGATAATAATCTAATCATTCATTCATTTCATCTTCCTAATAATATTCCATTCCTCTTTCTCACCTCCTGTTATTGGAATTTTGAGCAGTCTGTAAAGAGAATCTCTAAATGTATGCTGCAGTTTTCTTTTTCAGTCTTTACCACTTCAAAGCCACCACCAGTCATAAAAGATTTCTGCACCATCTTTTTTTTTTTTTTTTTTTTTTTTTTTTTTTTTTTTTTAATGCAATATCATTATTTCCAGAAATGCATCTTGTCATTAAGACACTAAGTATCTTTCCTTTCTGGAAGATTCTTTTCTTCCACCATCTATCCAGTGTCTATACAATGACTCGTGTCTTCTCCATTAAGCTGTTGATAGATAATCACATCTTTGTAGAGCAAACATTTGTGTTAGGCTTTCATGGAATCATGGAAGAAGTATTAATCAGTAACCGTAATTAATTATAAATATTGGGCAATTCATGTCTCCTTCCCACCTACAATCAATTATATCTCTACACAAATTCACAACCCTTTTGCAATTTATTTCTTGGTTCCTTTTGATTTATCACTATTATTCTGTTTGCAACAGTCACAGGATCATCAGCACTGTTTTTAGGTGTGGATTTTTGCTGTATGGAAACAAAATGCTGTATGTAAAAGAATTTCTCCTTACTAGCTCTATGAGGAACATTGCTAGTTATGTGGTGTAGGCCTGACTGCAGATTCATAGTCAAATGTCCAGCAAACTGTCATTTCTTTTTTTTTTTTTAGTCTTTATTTTCTTCAAATTTTCTCTTTAGATTGAATATCAGTTCTTCAAATAAAGATGTAATATCATTCAGGACTTTTTTTCTCTGTTGTAATAAGTAATTCATTTGTGACTTTTCATTACTTTTTCTGTCTTAGCTAATATTCTCAATATCTCTCAATTTAGAAAAAAATAATTAAGCAAAACCCCTCTTTGTTTTCCTAATCTATTGTCCTAAAGTCCAATATACTAGATAATCTTAAAAAAACAGATATTCCTTTAGTATCCCAACAGATTAATCTTTTAGTTAAATATATCTACATTTATGTTTTCTTTACAGCCATTTAGTTATGAGTTTCTTTGACAGCACAATACGCAAATAAGTCCTCCTGTGTTTCAAGATTTTTATATTTCTTCCAACCTACATTAATCAGTTTTGTAATTGTTTTCAACATGGTACATTATATTTGAAATAAGCCTTGATTTTAAAAAGCCGTATAACGCTAGAGAGCTTTACCATCTAATAGCATCCAGCAAAGCCAGCCATTTACATTCAGGTTGCCTGAAAATGTAAAAGATGTTCTTCCTTTCCTAAATTTGAAGTTTTTAACCTTCCCTTTTTAAAATAAAAGAACAAAATAATCTAGCACACTATCTGCATATGCAATATTGATTTTGCTCTTCCCTCTGAGAAATAATTAGCAATCGACTTTCAAGTCTAATTCAAAATGTCCCAGTCATATAATTTTTTCTAATTTGTTTTGTTGTTGCTTTGTATATATAAACATATGTCTTCTAAGAAATATTTTTTTTAGGATGAAAATATCTCAGTAAATTTTCCTACCTGCCTGAGCACTGTTAAGGAAATTTTTTACCATTAATTTTATCTTTCTATGTTTTTTAAAGCAGAAAAACGGTTAATACTTTCATTCAAAATTGGTTGAGTGGTAAGTTCCAGAAACGGTTTAGGTGAAAAACTGGACTTTATATTTTGGTTTTGCTAGTATCTGCTTTAGTCATTGCTTTTCAGTTCACCACCTATAATAAATTCAGTGATGTCTTTCAAGTGGAAAAGAAAGGATATAAAAATTGTAAAAGGTTACAATATTTATAATTTTCATGACATTCAGGCTTTTGTATGGCTCACTGTCAAACAGAAGAAAATAACATGAGAAATGCCTGAAGCAAATAATTCTTGTAGGTGGCCTAAGGCTCTCATCTACCTGGAAAACCAGTGAATGGCTGGGTGGCAGGAAATACAATGCTGGTTTTTCATCACTAACGCACTTCACATTTTCATATTGTCTAACACTTTATGACAAAAGAAATTTGTTTTATAATTGTAAAATCCCTTCCCAAATAATTTCAAATCATTATGCATTACTTTATAGCTCAAAATCATCTATGGCAATGTATAACACTGAAATACAACAAACTGATCTAGAATGAGACGTACCATGACAATGTTACCTAGTTTCACATTTGCAACACAGCTCTGGTTTTCAAGTGCTGAACTTATCTGTGAGGTACAATCAACAAAATTTCAATTGTTCCTTTTACAATTGCTCCTGTGTCAAAGGCACACTTTCTTCAAAAATACCTGCTGCTTTTTCTTGAACTACATCTAAGTGCTGTTTGCAAGTTAATAAGTCACCTGATTTAATTCCCTCCTTTCTTTGAAAACAACTTTAAACAAAGAAAACCTAATTAAATACTAGTATTAAATGTTAAACGTTAATAAAGTTAAGATCAACTCAAAGTTCAATTTCACTAAAAATCATTGCAATTGTTGAGATGGTGATCGTAGTTCTATAAAAGTTAATTGGAAAATATCATAAATCCACTACAGTGTGAATGAAGACCACAAAAATGCAGGAAGCATTTTACCTCAAAGAGAGGGAGATATGCAGATTGGTTTAAGGTTTATAAATGAAGAGACAATAAGAAGGATCCTAGACCAGCTCACATATTTAGTAACAAACAATACAGTCTGAGATCATCTATATAGAATGGGAACAGACCAAATCTACCAGCAGATTTATTGTGTTGGGTTGGAGATCCTATTTCTCCCTGTCAAGCTCCCCAACAAAGCAAGCACATAGATCATAAATGATGTGGATCATAAAAGATCAATTGTCTTGAGTTGAAAAATGTAACCAAAAATGTGTATTCTATTTTCGTCTGTTGAAACTGGTTGAGAGATATTGTTCTTTATCTCTTGTAACTCTAGGGGTGGAAAGAGGGCGGATGCCTTCTGTTAATGGGACAACTGATAACACCAGATAAGGCAGGGCCTCCTTATCTCTTCCTCCACCCATCCTCCTCCGAGGGATATCAGCTGTGAATGGGCCATTTAAGGCCTCTCACATGACTGATAACATCACCTCATTCCATTGTGAGATGCTCCACCCAGTGGGAGGAGCCAAATCCTTTCCACAGAGATAAAGTCAGCCATCCCAAACACCAACGGGATTGAGAGGAAGGCTAGACCCTTTTTTCTTGAGATTCATCTCTACTCCAATGGAGCCACATCTGTTATTCTAGGAGGATTTATTTCCGACTGCTTCCAACACCCTCACCAACAGGGTGTCAGGTTTGTATTCTGACTCTATCAGTGGTCCTTTGTACTATTGCATTTTTTTTATTTTATGTTTACCTTTTTTTTGTTTGTTTCTTCTCTCTCTATTAAATTGTATTTCTGACTTGGAGTCTCACTGGTTTTGCTTTCAAACCAGTACATAAATGTAATTTTAGATGACACTGTGTTAAAGAAACTTCCGCATATGACCATTCTGGAGCCACTCTGGCTGTCACACTCCTACCACCCAAGGCTGTTACTGCTGGGATCAAAGACTGTGGGAAGCTTCTGGGAGATGATATATGCCCACTCTGATGTCCTACACACCCCACTCTCACACAATCAGACCAAGTTTCCATACTGGTTCTACCCTCAGATTTCCATAGCAAAATCTCAGACATCTGGATCCCTAAAATAATTTAATCATTGTGCAATCACAGAATAATAGGCCAAGCTGGTGCCTCTGAGGACAGACCCTGAACAAAGGACTCCCTGGGCTTTCATACCCTCACAGTCTGTGCATGGTGAAGTCTGGGGTCTTCCACAGGTCCCTGTGCCCTTTGTTCTGCAAAGGGTCAGCAGTTCACGGCCTCTTGGCTGGGGCTCCAACACCCAGAGCTCAACCTGCACCTTGGACTGCAGCTGCACCCCGACCTACCGGCACTGAATGTACTCTTCAATAATTGCAAAAGACCTTAATTGAATAATTATGAAACAACATTAACAAAAGCAGAAGGGACCTCTGAGTCCCATGTGTTTCAGACTAAAACCACTTTTCTCTAACAATTAATAATAGTATATCACTACAGTGAGAGGGTAAAGAGGGAAAGGGCTTGCCTTCATCACTGTCAGGTAGAGACCAGTTTACATTTGGATGTAAGGAAGGGTTTGTTCTTTGTGCAATCAAGGAGCCTTACCAAATTCACGATCACTTAGTTCTGATTCAAAATCAAATTTCTTTCCAAGGTGAAGGAGTATCTCCCAGACGGTAGAGTCGGTGACAAAGTCTCTCTATAAGCAAAGTAGCAGGGGTAGCACGTGGTTTATTGTGAGGGCCTTGCTTGTAGCTGCTGGACACAGCTAAAGCAGGCCAGGAGAGCAGGAACAGCGAACAGAGAACAGAGCCCCGAATCCCGTACATTAAATATCTTTCCAAGTTGAATAGTATCAGTTGGACTAACCAATCTAATACAAGATGACAACATATACAGCCAATAGAAATGTCCCACCACCCAAGGCAAGCAGAAGGGGATTGTTTAATCAATCAATCTGGCCCTTAGCTTAGCAGGAGTATATTGTTTAATCAAAGGGATCTGGCCCTCAGCTTAGCAGGTCGTTGTTCACAAGCTGATGGCCCTGCACCCCACACCCTAAATCTCAAAGCTTGCTTTCATTTCTATCTCGCTTGTTGAACTCAGACTCCCAGAATCTAAACCACTATATTTGTAAGGTCTTTCTACTTCATCTTTCCCAACACCAAGGTAATGAAAATATGTATTTTCAGTTTAGTGTTGATAGGGAGAAATTGAGAAATTATTTAGTAGAGCCCCACAGAATGGGTCAGAAACAGGGATTAATGTAATTTAGGAAGCACGATACTGACAAGATACAGAATGAGGTAACCACAAAGTACAGTGAAAAACAAGACCAATACAGTTCCAAGCTTGTTCCACATTTCTGGACAGTAAAAATAAAAAGGACAGATAGCTTTGTTTTTTGAGAATATTAGTTTATCCGAGATGTTTCAACATTGTACATATTTTCAAAGGAAAATATATATCATTATTTATCCTGAGGAGTATATATATCATTATTTAATTGTTTCCTTCTCCATTTTTTGCTCCAATTCTTAAAAATTACCTATTCACAGTTCTTCAAGAGGAAAGCAAGAGGCTGAACTCAGACCCCTTTGCTGCTCTGTCTCAAGCACACAACCTTCATCTCTTGTTTAACAAGTGAAATAGCAAGCCTGGTTGTGTTAATGTGGACAAGTTGCAGCTATAAACTATCCAGTATTAAGAAATAAATATATTTTTGAATTTTACATGCATGGTCACTTGATTTTAGTCCATTTCATATTTCCTACAACCTGTTACTGTTGGGCTGTTGATTCAATAGTTTGATCTAGTAGCACGATCTCTGTATACCTACAGATATTTACATGGTTAGTGGAGCTTTCCAGTTCTCCAAAGTATTATCAATACTACTGCAACCTTTTCAGCAGATTTTATCTGATTTGGCAATACATCTCTTCCATGCACTTGGTTGCTGTTATCTACTTTGCCACCATCTGAAGCTACTTTGAATACTCTTGTTCTCCCTCTTCTAAACAATCTTCCTTTTGAAAAAGAAAGGAGCAAGAAACAACAAAAAAAAGATGATAACACTTTTTCTGTACTTCGTAGCTTTGAAACTGACACACCAGAAGGATTTTTTAAATTCACAGCAATTAGAACTCTCATTCAAAGTATAGGCCAATGAGAGCTGAATCAAAACTCAGTTTAACATCTGGGGAAAAAAAATCAAAAGCCAAAAAACCCCAAACAACAAAGCAACCAAAAACTCATAAAAAGAAGCATCAGTCACCAATTGCAAATAACATTTCAGAGCAATAAAATATTCGTTTCCTCACAAGAAATTTCCAGAGTCTCAGCTGAGAGCAAGGAGTTTGTATGAGCTGTTCTATTAAGGAAACAAGTGAATGCATTTCTGTTCAGAAGGGAAAATTCTAGTCAAATATAAATAGATTCCTTGTAAATTGGGAAAATTAATCACAAGGCTAGTTTTACAAGGAAGAGAAATGAACAAAAATTTAACAGCCTGAATTTTGCTTGTATTGAGTGTTATTCCTTGACAATTTAACTTAAATTAAACAGTAATTTTGTGGAAGTGTTTGCCTTTCTTCGTAATTACAGATGGACTTTAAAGTTTTAGCTTAGATGTATAACAGAAACAAAGGTAGTCAGAGTGAGTCTGCCATTTCATATAGATGGCAAGCAGAATCTAAAAGAATCTAAGTCAAATATATAGAAATAATTATAAATTTATTTCTATGTTTATGTTTGTGTGTAAATTTTTGTGTGTATGTATAAAATGTTAGGAGTAAGAATGATTCATAAAATAGAAAAAAAAAAGCTAAAAATATAGTCAAAGTTAAATAAACTTCAGTCTGAACAGGGACAGGGGACAAAAATCCAAACGAACGAAAAATAACATTAAAAAAATTATAGCACTGGAAAAAAGAAATAAAACCCACCAGACTAATGTTCTCAGATCTGCTAATATTGAAGGAAATATTGAAGGACATAGAAGAAAATGAAAGCAGGTAAAAAGCTCTTTGAAATCTGTGAAGCGAAAATGTAAATCAATGAAGCCGGAAGAAGTGATAATATCTTTTATACTTAAATTAAAAAAAAAAAAAAAGATTGTTCTTTAAGATATTAATGAGTGAATATACTAATCTTTTAGCTTTGAGTATAAAGTACAAGCAGCAGCTATTGCACTTTTAAGAGTTACAACCATTTGGGATACCTTATTAAGATTTTGTAAATTAGACCTTAGATTCATCATGACAAGCGTGTTTTGTCATTTCATTTCTTTTAAGTTCCCCCATAATTGAGAGGAATACATAAAACGATCACATCTACTTACATGACAGGATCTGGTAACCTTGTTTTGCTGAGCCTGAGGGGTAACTGGATGCCTGTCTCATTTTCTCAGAAGAGATTTGGCTGTAGTTCAGTCCATTCATGAATACAATGTCACCCACATTAAGGTTATTTTTGTACTTTTGCTCACAGCCTATAGGCTTATTCTGGCAGCAAGAGATCTTTGACTAACCCCATTTTATGAGGGAACCTTCTCCGGGCATAAGCCCAAAATATACACCATTACAGCAGCTCTATAGGGAATCCTCAGGAACTTAATGAATCAGCTTTATGACTTCTTTGCACTGAACCATTACAAATTTGCTGTGGAGTATCAGTGAATCTGATCCAAGAATTAATGTTATTGACTGGCTTATCATGATTATTGCAGAGTTAAGCTTTAACCTAGAATTAAAGAAACGGGTTTTTTTAAAGCAGAATCAGATCTAAACAAGAAAATTTAAATTAAGATTTACACACATTCATTCAAACTGTAAGACAGAATGATGTGGAATTTGCATGAAACTTCTGTGGTTATAAGTATAAAAATAACCTATTTTTAGGGGCTCATGCTGCTACCTTTGTATCAGAAATGGAATTTGTAAGTGTTTTGAGTGTTATTACCTCCTGCTGACTTCAGCGAGAAATGGAGTTAGTGCCTTAAAAGTATTGGACTTCTGTTGCTCTGCAATGTTATTAAAGTTGTCAATTCAGCTTAAAATATCTATTAAAGTTACAAAACTTCTAACCAGTATATTTGTTGAATTTACCTTTGAACGTAAAAAAGTCTGTTGTAGTTTACTCTGGCATAATTTTTAGTCTAATCCACATTGATTAGATTATTATTTCCTTCAATTTCCAGTTTTAGAAAAAAAAAAGGGATTAAAAATAATGGATAATTCCTTAACATATAAGCATACTAAGCTGAAGGTCCTTTAAATTTGTACTCAAAGCCAATTATGCTGAAAGTGTACTGCATTAGCTGGTTTATTAGTTTTCCTGAAGGCTTGGAGGCAGAGTCTCTTAGTGTGACATTAATACATAATATGATCTTTTTCTGCATAGCATCATTCTTATTTGGAAGACACACCACATAATGATAAATGACGTCCAAAGTATTTTAGATAGATATATCTAAAAGGGTACATAATGTTCAAGTGCTGAAAGAGGTGGGGAGAGCTACCATTTTCAATGTAATAGCTTTTTTTTTAATACATTTTCTGAGGTTTGTTCTCTTCTGTGAAAATCTGTGACAAAAAAAAATACTTTAATCTTCTTGTTTTAAAATAATTTAATAAATGATTATATTCACTAAAAAGAAATCACTTTAATACACCGAGATCATACTAACCTTGACTTTAAAACAATAAAGAATAGTTGTTTTTGAAGAAGACCTTTTAGCCTTCAGATGCTTCTTTCAATATACAATAATATATTGTTTAATACTGTCACTCGAAAGTCAAATAATACATCCTTTATATTTCTTAGCTTTTGTAGGGGTCAAATCCCTTTCTGTATCTGAGTCAAAGTCAGATTGTCAAACTACTTCACAGTATTTTGGAGAAAAGGGGGAAAGAGATTTATGAAAGAATTTATTAGTTTTATAGCTCTGTTGAAATAATGAATATAACACTGAAATAAGAAAACTAAGAAAAATTAATCCATTCTGTCACTCTTGTTGCAGTTTTGGCTTCCTCCATATGGGAAAGAGAGGAAGGAACCAGGGCAGAAGAGGTTAAAGTCTGGGTATTTTTTTTTTTTTTTTTTTTGGTTGGGGAATAGAGAGAGAAAAATAGTGAAAAAAGTGAAAAAAAAAGTGAAGAAAGTGGAAAAGTGAAAAAAGAAAAAAAGAAAAAGGGAATAAAGGAATAAAGGGGAAAAAAAAAAGGCAAAAAATAAATACAGGGGGAAAAGAAGAAAAAGGTCAATTGGAGTATTTAGTCTTCCACTATCTAAACGGAGGTTATTCAGAACAGTCATATTCTTCTCCTGTTATTGTAGGCTTCCAGAAAAAAACCACACAGTCACAAGGTGCAGCACGGAAAATCACAGAGGCAACAATGAAGCAGTACTTAACAATAAGAGTGTCTAAACACTGAAACAAGATGTCCGAAGAGGATATGGAATCTCCATCCTAAGAAATTCTTTGGATAAAGTCCTAAACAGTTTGACATCGGTTTTGAGGGTAGATCTACAACAGTGGAACACTGGACTAGGTGATCTTTAGAGATCTATTTCAACCTACATTTTTCTATGATTATGTGAACTGTTACGTTACTGTGTTTAAGGACATAAAAAAAGTTAGATTTACAAAACTGCAGTCTGCTCTCAAGAGTATTTG
Organism: Prinia subflava; assembly: GCF_021018805.1. Lineage (NCBI taxonomy): Eukaryota > Metazoa > Chordata > Aves > Passeriformes > Cisticolidae > Prinia > Prinia subflava. The sequence goes on from NC_086249.1 coordinate 61,677,268, forward strand.
CCAAATTGTGGCACTCTATTGACTTGGCCAAGGGTTTTGGTGATCTATAAAGAGCTTGCTGGAGTGTGTCACAGTGGCAAACCATTTGTTGCACCTGTTGCAAATCAAATCAGGCATTAAAGTAGCTTATTGATTTGGTAATGACATCAACTGTTTAAGGCTTATCAAAGAGTTCAAGGTCAATAGCAGCCATAAACTAGATACCAGACACTCAAAATACATCAGTTCAGCCCCTATACATCTTTTAAGCACCTTTTTAAAATTAATACCAAAGCATTCTAATTCCCACATATACTTACAGTTTCACACTTCCCAGGGCATGAAGATTCACATCGTCCTTTCCTGGGAGTGTGAGTTCCCCACCTGTTTACACCTTTTCTGGGAGAGGTAGTGGTGCCCTTGCTTTACATCCACCCAGCTCCCTACAGCCTGCTATTGCACTTGTCTGTGAGACACAATACAAACCTAGTAGGAAAGCAAAACAAAACAGTCAAATCAGTCAAAACAAGCAAACAAAAATCCTCACAGTATAAAAAATGAGAATCAAATCTAAATGCTCAAATTCATCCTCTGATCTTGTGTGGCATTCAGCTGACACTCCAAAAGCATGCAAGTCCTCACTGCATCATGTGTCATGCCTGACAGCACAGTACAGATGTCTTGGATGTCCTGACCCACTGCAGTGTGTTTAAGTTGTTGAGTCACACACCTGGTGCTTGTGATCATAATCATTCCAAAGGCTCCTTCTCTGTACTATGCTTTGACTTCCATGGGGTCAAGGTTCCAGGGTCCATGTGATTAATATATAGTCACTTTTCACATTTAGACAGCTTAATTGGAAATGGAATTCCTACCTAGGTTTCACTAGCAGTGTTTAAATGCTCTATAGTCAACAAAAGAGAAGGGCCTGGTAGGGGGAGGGGTAGGGGAAATGCTGCTTTTGATAGCAGGAGAGAAATATCTGGATAAAAACAAAACATGCTCATTATAGCAGAGAGGATAGAGAGCTGAGCATAGAGGGTCTGATAAAGCCTCATGGGACAATGGGGTTTATATGCACTTTGGAGTGGTTCGTGCTGTTCTATATCTTGTGCGAAGAAGGAACAAAATTCTTTCACCCAATTCTCGGTGTAAAAAAGGATCTTTCTGTTTATTCATTTTATAGACTTTGGAAATGTATAAATTAATTATAGTATAGCTACTCTGTTTAGTTTAAAATCAGTAAATATTAATTTTCAGACAAGCTGTAACATAGTTCATGGCTCACAATGCTCTGTTTCATTGTCTTTAGTTGAAGCAATTAATCTTATGATAGAAATAGCAGGTTCAGCAAATGAAATTTTAACAAGTCTGGCTTTTGCAGATCTAGGACCCTGAAGCACCTGCTCCTGCAGCTTGTCCCAGTGTGAAAGGCTTATCAAGCACTATGTTATTACTCTACTGGTCAGATTTATAGAATCACCCTGCCCTCTCTGGAGATCTCTAGGAAGGTTTATGTCTCCAGGGTTTCTTGACTTTATAGGAATCTCAGGACAAAGGTCCTTTAAGAACCAAGGGTCCTGCAGTCATTTGGGTCTGAACATTCCTCAGGGCACACAAATGGGTAATTTTGAGGATGGAGACAGTTTCAACTGCAACAAGTTCATGAACAAGGATTGTGAGGAAAAAACACAATTTATGCATTTTTATCATACTCTGCAATCACATAAAAATCAACATGAGCTACAGTACCTAATGAATCAAAATAGTTTGTAAAGATCTATTGTTATTTCCTTAGCTTGCTAAACCAGCAATCTCGACAGATTTTTGGAGGTTTAAAAATACTTTGCTGGAGCAGCAGATTTATGAATACACAGGAGAAACAGGTGCAAAGGATGTAGGAGGAAAGAAAGATGCTGAGATGATATTACGTGAAACTATAGCATTGTATCTAATAAACATTTTAGCGTAAGTCCTTGCTAAAGGATAAACCAAACTTTTGTTTTATCTTTATGTATCTTCAAGAAAAAAATTAAAGTCCACAACTCTGTTTACTGTGAAATGAAGCACAATACAGAACCATAAATAATATCTTGGGTATTGTGGAGAATGTCAAAAGATGTGGAAAGAAAAAGTCCTGGGATTTCTCAGACTTCTTCTCTTTCTTTTTATTGTGGGTTTTTTTTTATCCCATAATTGCATAGGCATGATATTTACCACACAGATTCTTCTCTAGCTTTCATTCAGAACTGATGTCTCAGTATCTTTAGCATAGCACATCATCTTTAAGACCCAGCATCTTCACAGTTGAACAGCACATTCTCAGTGCAGATGCACATTTTCAATTTGCTTATTATCACTACAGAATATAATTGTATGTTGACTTTTAATGTTTTGTCTACCACCAAAAAAATATAATCCAAGCATTGGAACAGTTTCTAAGTAATCTCATCAGTATCTGGTGGAAAGGAAAGCTGAAGCCTACACCACAGACATTTTGTTTAATGAACAGCATGATCTTTATAGGACTGACACATATTCCATCCTCCCTTCCCCAGCCTGTCTCTGCTTGAACTAGTAAGCTCATCTCGACTTCACACTAGCTGTAACAATAAACCCCCAAACAAATAAATTTATCTTCAAATCAGTCAAAAAAAATCATAATTGATTTCTCCAGTATGAGAACTGGAGAGCTTAGACCTGATTTAAATTCTTGTCTGAGTATGTAAATCCATGGTAGTGGATGAAATATTCTATGGATGTTTTTCCTTTGTAGGTAAAACTAAAATTCTATTAACTTGTATTCTTAGTTGAAGAACTACTAATTTCTCTATCTTTTATTCTATGTTGACTCAGAGGATCATCAAGAAGGAATCTACCACATGAAATACCTTTCAGAAGTTTTATTGACTCACAGAACATGCTGAGTTGAAAGGGACCCAGCAGGATCATCAAGACCAATTCGTATGCAGGACCACCCCCAATAGTCTCACCATGTACCCAATAGCATTGTCTGAATGCTCCTTACACTCTGTCAGGCTGGTGCTGTGACCCCTTCCCTGGGGAGCCTGTTCCAGTGTTCTTCTCATGGGTAAGAACCTTTTCCTGACACACAACCCAAACCTTCTCTGAGTCAGCTTCATGCTGTTTCTTCGAGTCCTGTCACTGATCACAAGAGCAAAGTGCTCCTCATCTGTGCTCATCACAAAGATGTTTTAGACTGCAATGAGGCCTCTTCTTAGTCTCCTCCAGGCGGAAGAAACCAACTGACTACATCAGCTCTTCATAAAGCTTTCCCTCCAGACCGTTCACCATTCTTATGACCCTCTTTGAATGCTTCCTAAGAGCTTAATATCCTTTTTTATTTTATGGTATTCAAAACTGCACACAATATTCAAGATAAATCTGCACCAGTGCAGAGGAGATTGACAAAGCTTATTCTGTTTGATCTCTGCTATTTACATACACTTCTAGGCCTCTGATTGTTTTTGTATGTAGTTATGCAAAGTCTGTCTCTGTGCTAATTATTTTAAAGTGGTAGAGAATGTTCACATTGAGACTGTCATTGGAATTGCTTGTTTATGTGGTTGAAAGTAAAATAATTCTTCATGTAAAAAAAGTCATGTGTCATTTAACACTTTCCAAAACAAATGCCAATCATGGCCAAAGACTCAGCATAAGTCATCACTTATTTCCTGTTGGCAAATTGCAAGTATCAACCCTGACTGGGTGGGCTTGATTAATTTAAAGTCTAGGGCATAGTTCTACGCATTACTTGGATCAAGCACGTGACTTAATAGTTTTTCTGAAAGCATAGACATAACCAATGTTCTGACTAAAATTCTACCTCAAATTAATGAAAACTTAACTCCATATCTGAGTAATAGAAATAGCCCCATCTCCATTTTTCAGAGAGTGGGATTTCTTCTATATATCAGGGCTCCTCACTATGGTTGTAATAACAATTCCAAAAGTACTTAAAACTTTTACTATAAACTTTGTTGCTTTGGGACCAATACAAGCAAAAGATTTATGATAAGGCAGAGGACAGCTTTTCAAAACAAGTCTGGTTTTATTACTAGAATGTAAAGTTTTATGGGTTGGAATTGAAAAACAAAAGGTTTGATGTCCATATTGTCAGTATTGTGTTCTACTGAATATGAAGCTTCATCTCTGTCTCATTTTTGAGCAGCAGAGTTTTTATCACTAATATCCTATTGAGAAAATCCTTTGTTCTAAATTCTGCTCATGCTGTTTTCATATGCTTCCTCAGTCAGGTATTCATTAAAACTATATATATAGCATTCATCTTTCATTGCATTGTTAAAGCAACCCCAATCCACCATTCAGATCTTTGTAGTTCTTTTGTGCCAATACAGACATGTTCATTTGCATAATGCTGGTCTCTTGTTTCCTGTTTTTCAGACACAGAATTATCTTCACAGCCATTAAAAATAACAATAAATTAGAATTTAAGAAATAGATATAGAATATTTTATCTCTTAATAAAAATAATGCAGATCCTGTTTATACCCTGCATGCTACCTATATCTCACTGGTTTGTCATGGTATTATGTGCACAGCATGCTTAAATAATGCTGGAAAGCCCTGTTGATTGGATATCTGTCACTATATGTGGAAAGCAGAACTTTGCAAGATCTTTGAAGCTTTCAAATCTAGGCTTGTACTTCAATACCTCTAAATACCAGGTGGATTAGGAACTCCCAAAAATCTCCCACTTTCTCTGTCAGTCTTGATTAACTTCCCTAAACGTTCTCCTGCGATTTTTCCAACTTATAGAAAACCTAATGTCTCAATTAGGACCTTCAACAAAAAAAGATAAGGTGGCTAAAGTCTTCAGATGAACTACTGTGAGTTAGAAGTAAGTATGATCCAACTCCGAAGAAATTACTTCAGTACACCTTATTTCCTTTAGGGTCTTTTGGGAACCATCCTACAGTATGGTAACTGTGTTTAAAACACATAAAAATGTGGTTATAATGGATTCACAAGGTAATTAAGGCTAAATTCTTCTTCCTCCTTTACTGTTTAATTTCTCCTCTTTTTTAAAAAAATTGGTTTTTATATTTCTTAAGAAATTGACCTTCAGTATTTATGTAATTTTTCAAGTGCACTACACATAAATATGAGAGAATTACAGAGTAATGAGTTGTCATGAATACCTATCCAAATTATATATGGATTTCTTTTTGTTAATCCACCTTGCTGTTGGTTTAGCCATTTATAATGTCAAGAGTAAATATTAGAGCAGGATTTTAATTGTGAATGACTTTCACAGTATCCCAGAATGGCTGCTGTTTGCAAGGAAAGAAAAAAAAAAAGTGTTGCCTGGTTCCTCCTGTATTTCAATTTGTTTCCATTGTCTCTTGTTCTGTCACGGGGGGCCATTGATAGAACCTGGCTCAATCTTCTTTGCGCCCTCCCTTCAAGTATTAATGTACATTAATGAGACCTTCTCTCATCCGTGCTGGACAATCACAGCTCTTTCAGCCTTTCCTCATAGGAGAGATGCTCTATCCCCTTGCACATCTTCATGGCCCTTTGTTGGACTCTATTCAGTGTGTCCATGTTTCCCAGAGGAGCCCAGAACTGGATGCAGCACTCCAGGTGTAGCCTCAGCAGCACTAGGAACAGAGGAAGAATCACCTTCTTCAAACTGCACCAATACTCTGCTTAATGTAGCTCATGTTGTAATGAGCACATTGCTAATTTATGCTCTACCTGGTTATCCAGGGGGACTTCCAGGTCCTTTTCTGCCAAACTTTTTTTGAGCTAAAAGACTTTCTCATGTGCAGGACTTTGTACTTCTTCTTGTTGGACTTAATGAGATTTCTATCAGCCCACTACTCCAGCCTCCTCAGGACCCTGTGCAGAGAGGCATACCCCTTTGGTGTCTCAGCTAGCCCCCTCAGTTCAGCCTGCAAACTTTCTGCTTCGTTATCCAGATCTTTAATGAACAGGGTAAAGAGGATCAGATTCGGTGTTCGCCTCTGGGGTTCACCACTAGTCACTATCCTCCAAGTACACTTGGTGCTGCTGCTGACCCCTTCAAAACCAGTCACGTAGTTTTCAATTCAGCTCACACTTCTCACTGTTTCTTCACTGTGCGCTTTGATATTCCAACAAAGAGTAGCTGCTGAGGTTTTAAATGCGTCACTGCTAATATTAGCTTGCTTATAGGCATTCCTGGCTGATAACTTCCTGAGTCAGGCTAATCCTCTAGTCCTGATGCATGCCCTGTTTGCATGATTTTTAATGTATTGATTCTAATGCAGTGTCTTCCAATAACTCATATTCATACAAAAGAGAAAGGTTTGAAAGCTTACTTCTCCATACCTGTTAAGAAAATAATCAACTTCCTCTCTGCATAAATAATAACATTTTAGCCTACACCTGGTACCTGGTGTAGGTGTACTTCTCCACACAGAAGGAGAAGTTGGAGAGCAGTTCCACAGTCACACATACAGTCCATATATTCCAGGTGTTTTCATAGCTACAGAATGCTACCCTTTAAGTTAATGCTCTGATCTGGGTAGGAAAAAGCTAGTATGGAAACTTTCCCCCAAAGACCGGGCATGAATGAGAAAGATTACTTCCATATCTTCCATTTGGTTTCTTTATTTTAAACAAAGATAGATAAAACATAGTGAGAAGTTTTATTATAGACCAAATGCACTTTTACTAAATTACTGAGTCATGTTAAACAAAGGCTCAGTAATGCTACCATCTTGACTAAATGGAACATGTAAGTTAGATTTGAGACCGTTTTTGTTTTAGGTTTCATCTATGAGTTCACTGAGGTTATGCCTCTTCCGTGAAATCAAACACAGGACCAGGGACTTCCTGTGAGAGTGATAACATGTGCTTTCCCAAACAAAAGGTCGCAGTTCTGGAGAATCCCCAACTATAAGGGATTCTGACTCTTACATCCCCAAAATTTACACTGCCTTGTGCCCTAGGACTACTCAACACACTGCATATCCAGACAACAATGAAGGACTATCTTTCCTGGCTCATTTACATTGCCATTTGGTATATATACAAATGAGTAGAAAAAAAATTTCCTATTTTGAGTATTTATGTTCCATAAATTACTTCCTATGAAGGCATAAATAGGATCAAAAGAATGTTCATGTTCACAGTTACATAGGAGAATATAAAGGGTGAAAGTGAAAATAGTAATTAATTCAAAGTTCTTAAAAAATAGTTTTACATTCCAAACAATGACCTGCTTTCATAGTCTTCACTGTAAAATCAATAACAAAAATCAAAGTATAAATTATTACAGAGGAAAGTGATGCTTGCTTTACACAGCAACAAAAAACACATTTCTATTTCATCCACAGTATTGTCTTTAGTTTTCCCAAATTACAGAAAATATGATTACTAGAACTGTAGATCTTGTGTTTGCTTTGGCAGGTTTTCAAACATGGCTGCTCTTTCATCATAGTATGGAATTTACTGGTTTATTTTTAAGAGAACTATATTAATTTCTGCACCTTCCTAAAGGATTTAAATTCTGGAATTATATACACTGTATCCAAGTCCTGGCAAATGAGAAAACCTGTAAATAATTTGAACAAGTTTTAACTACATGTACATCAGGGAAGCAGTGCATAGATTATAGAAAGACATGAAAGTAACACCCTGTAGATTTTTTTCCTCTCATAAAAAAGCGCAAGAGCACAGGGCAATCAGTGTATATGTAAATTCTGTTACTAAAATATTCAGTTTAATCAGTAGAATAGGCACAAGCTCAACAGTCATAGTGTTCAGCTCAATCTGTGATAAATATCAAGGCATGAAGCATGAGTCATAAAGGAAGAAAATGCAGTGTATCAAAATATTTCTGACTAGTATATATTAGCTTCAGCCAATTATGTAAATAGCAATATGACCTGAAAAGAGAGTAGTCATTTGAATGAGTTGGAGTTGACAGTGAAAATACAGTTTGATCACATTTTGAAACTTAATTTCTAGGACAGTTATGAGGTGCTGTCCTTCAGAATGACATTGAATAGGGCCTATGTTTTGAGATTTTTTCCCCAGAAGAGGAAATTAGACTCAGGATTCAGGTTTTGTGTTACAAATTCAGAGATCTATGCTAGCTGGTTACTGAGGTTGTCCTGTCTTATCTTCTATTCCCTTGCCACTTTGCACATGAACCCCATCACCTCAGGTGACTTTTTAACCTGTCACATAGAATATTTTCTACCCACTGTACCAACCAGAGAGAAAAAAAAAAATTAAAACATTGCTTGCAAAAAACTTACGTGAAACACATATGAGCATAAAAAACCTCTTAAACTCACCAAGATTAAAACATGTAAACAATGCCGCAAAGAGGAGGAGATCTTCAGTCCTGTCACAACTTCATCTTCTAATGGAACCCCACTTCTTTTGGAATACCTGTAGGAGGAGGGAAGAAGAAAACTTAGTCCCACTTAGACTGGTTTTAAAAAAGCAAGGACTTTCCACCTGGTGGTGTTTTGTGTTTTCTGCCGTAGGAATCTGTGGCCTTTAATTCCTAAGGACTTCGGCAATTCCATTCCCGGCCTCCAGGGGCAGCAAGGGCTCTGTACCCGCGGCTGCCAGAAGGCGGCAGTGTCGGACCATTTTGCAAAGTGTCCTTGAGCCCACAGGAAAAATGAATTTCCATTTATTTCCCACTTCACTCCTAGGGAGCAGTTCAGGGTAATCAGACTCGCCACCCTCCCCCAACTCAGTCTTTGGGGGCGATGACAAGAGTCTGTTTTCTCAGTCTTGAGCCTTAAATTTTGCAGCAAATAACAACACAGGCAAAGGCTGATGGAGCATCATCTGTTTCTCCTGCATTGGTTGGAATCTAGCTGCCTCCCACTCTCCCTCTCACAATGCCCTTGCAAAAAGTCCCTCTCCAGTCTTCCTGTACGTCCTTTTTATGTACATAATGAAGAGACTATTTTCAGAATAGATCACTTTGGTTTTTTTCTCTGTAGGTATGTACTCTCCTTGGTTTTAAACGCAAGCGAAATTCTTATATATTACTCAAGTATTTCTTCTAGATTAATTCAGTCTTAAAAATAAAGCATTTCAAACTGTCCAGCATTTAAAATTGGCAGAAAAAGCATTTTGAGGAACATTAGACCATTTTCTTGGGATTTTTCAAGTTGAGATATTAAAAGACAGTAAATCAGTTTTAACTAACTTGGTTCTTTAGGCACATGCCTATCAAAACTGTTATTAGATGTGACCTCTTATCATTTAAATACATGGAAATCTGACCATTAAATCTGATTGTCATTGGAAGGTACCCTCAAGAAATAAGTTGTAAATATATTTCTCTTCCTAAACAAACAGATATTAATAACCGATATTTATAAAATTAAATTAAATTAAATTAAAAACTAAAATAAAATAAAATAACCCACAATAATCTATTTAATTTTAGTTTTTGTCTAAATCTCTATCAAAAAGAAACCTTTGATTCTGTACCATTAGGAAAAAACATATTTTTATTGGATATACATACAGGAAAATAAACTAACTTCAGTAATATAAAGATCAGATTATTATTTTTTGGTTTGTACATCAGAAATTATAAATGAAAATTTTGAGCAGAATTAGTTAACAGAGTGACAATGAATAAACAATATCAGAAATATATCAAAAACTATTTTCCAGGAAAGCATAAGTATCATAGGTTTTGTCATAGGGTGGCATAAAAAAATTAATTTGTGTAAAGAATGGAAGAATCCAATCTTTCCATTCACCAGATTTTCCTGGAGGGTTAACTTTATAACTATATTATCTTTATATCTTTCTTTAAATACCTCTCCTTTCATGCACCAATATTACATAGCCGGGGAAGAGAGTACATACAAAAAATATATGTACATTTGCATACATAGAGATGGTGTTTGTCAGTTAGATACAGTCAAATAGTTAACAATTTATGTAACAAGTTAAAAGAATCTGAGTTATTACAGAACACAAGATACTGTCTTTGCATATCCTAGCATTGAAAGCTTCAGATAGTCCATACATCCATAAATAATCTCACTGACCTTAGATTTCTTCAAAATTTGACAAGAAGGAGACAAGTATAAACCACAGACTTTGAAAACAAAGCCAAAAACATCCTTGAAACTACTAGGGGTTGAAGGAAGTGGTGGGTTTTTTGTTTTGTTTTGTTTTTTGTTTTGTTTTGTTTTGAACCTTGACTCAAGTTCCTGAATTCCTTGTAATCAAATTTGAGGCCTTACTTGAGTAAAGATTATTATAAGCTCTACATGCCGGGGTTTGTCTTTACAGAAACCAAAAGGGAGAGACAAGATCTTGTGCATTTTGATGTGGGTGCAAGCTTTGGCTGGGGTGATCCTCTTGACCTAGTAATTTTGAAGCACTTCTGTGACAAGAGGTTCCAAGATACCCAAAACCCCCTCAAACAACATGTTTCTAGAATTAACCACCTGTTAACATAATTATACCAGTATTTTATTTGTTCAATAGGAGATAATAGAGAGTACTTTAAACTCAGTAATATCTACATAGACCAACCTTCATTTTTGTCTCAAGAATCCAGAACTGCAACACTATAGGAATGAAGGACATGTCAACAAATAATTTAATTTGACCAAAGCTTCATAAAATTGAAATTTTTGAAATAGTTACAATTATCAAAAGACATATTCGCTTTGAAATTCAATATTCTTACTTTTTAGAAAGGTAAGTAATATTTCTAAAATTCAAGACCAAGCAATGTCAAGAAAACTATATTAATGTAAAGCAGCTCTAAATCTAAGTACTGATGGAATTTTTCTATCAATGATGCTTACAGAGAAGATTAGAAATCAAATAGCTTAATTACGTATATCAATTTTCAGTATGTAATTTGTCCTGTTTTATTAAAAATTAAATCACATAAACAATTAATAAAGCTATTATGAAAATATATTTATTTTCACTAATTTCCAAAGTGCTTGTTGCTGTGCTGTAGGAGAAAATTGTACCTGATTTTCCTAGGAAGGAGGGATGTGGGGGAAAAAACAGGAAATCCTTCCAGAGATTTAAAATTTTAAAAAACAAATACTAAATATAAGCATGAACGTGAAGATTAGGAATTACTCGATATTTTTGGCATCCCATAGAACTGTTGACCAATCAAGGCAAGGGAACCTCTGAGGACTAGAAAAGAGAAAACAAAATTATTCTTATTTACTTATTCTAATTGATAATATTCTCTTCACTGAGATATTTTTAGAAGAAAAATTACATCTGGGTAGATAGTGATGCACATCAAATCTGTTTTTGAAAGTTTGCTGTATCTCTTGTACCATAATGATGTTTAATAAAGTTCAGTCTGGGGTATAATAGTACAAGAAATTTGTGATTCAGTTTCAGTTTAGACATACAGGGTGAAGTTGATGTGCAAGAGTAATATTTTATTAATTCAAAAATTGATTAAGCTTTTTTTTTTTTTGAGATACATAAGTATTTCCTGGGAAAGATTATTGTCATATATGCATCTATAAAGAGTTTAATTAAACACATTCTGGTCTGAAACGCCTACTCACAGAAGTTTAAACAGAGCTGTTCATAATTTTTGCCCCTATTATTACAACCCAAAGGACAGCCCCCACTCTGCTCAAAGAAAACAGTGAAACTGTTAAGACAGCTTCTGAAAAAACTATATATTCTGATTTATGCAGAGCTTTTAAATTTCTTAATGTCACAAATGAAGTAACTGCTAGTAACAGCAAACAAAAATGTTGAAAGAATGGGTGACAGTGCAAAGCATAATAGGATGGGTATAAACCAGCTGGTGGCACAAATCAGTTAAGCACTGCAGAAGAGCCATGAGCACTCTATTCTGTTTATCAGTGATCACAACCAGGTGTGTACACAGCATAACACTGACATTACATGAGATTGCCAACCCTATTGCTGTCACAAGGAATTGTTCTTCTCCCAGTTTCCTTTCCTCTCCAATGATCATAAATTTCAGATTAGAAGATCATTCCTTTTCTTGCAAAACAGAGAGAAAATCTGGAAATATTTTGTCTGAGAATGTGCCAGGTAATAATTATAAGTTGCTGCTGAAATGAATAAACTGAAAACAATGGTACTGTCTTTCAGTGAAAAACTCTAAGCTTAAAAAGAAGGCATTTGAATCTATTTGAAGAGTGCAGTAAAGTTTACTTTCAGTAAAGTTTGCAGGTTGGTTTTATGCTTTGGAATTTTGTCACACACATATACACACAAACACATACAAAGATATAGATAGATATATATATACACATCGATATGTGTCTAGACTGTCTGTTAAAAGAAGTGTTTGGGCTGTGAAAATGTGCAGTATTGTGACCCACACCTTTCACAGGATGCTTTCAGAGGGCAGACATAAGATAGACATATGCAGCAATTTCTCCAACAATTACTTAAAAGTAGTTGCTGCAGTACTTAGCTGATGCTAGCAAATCCTTCTCAGTGGCAGGGTCTAAACACTATGCATACAAAAATAGCAGCACTTCCAGTTATCTCAGAATGAAGGCAGAACAGGCTTGTATTGCCTGTGGGGATTATAAAGACCTTGCAGTATGCATTCCCACACAGAAAGGCTGGAAAAGGGGCTGAGATGAGTAACATCCTTTTATGTCAAAGACTTGGGGAAACTGTGTCACTGAACAGACTAGATAATTGTCATGTATCTTATTCCCAAAACAGTATCAAAGGCTAAAATCTGCATTATTAAGCATTTGCTCTTAAATGTCTAGACAATTTACACCAGATAACAGAGACTCCATAGCACAGCAAAGAATTAAACTAAGATTATCTCCTCAGCAAGTTATAGACTAAGCCACTAGAATACTCTGTCCTTTTGCTGACTTAAAATAAATGAAGGACATGTATTTAGTTAGTACTGGTTGCTCTTAAAGAGAAGAAACAGAAGAAATATGTGCAATTTTAATGGCTGCTTGGTTTTGGAATAGAGTTTTCTTGTGTTACAAACAAGTGTCTTTCATTTATACTTGATAAATTTGATCAAAATGCCTGCAATTACTTTTTTTCCCTAAGGGCAAAACACTCATAATAAGATGTGTAATATATTTTCATCTCATATATTATATTAGAAAACTAACAGAAAGAAAATGTGAAAGGCTAGTCATTCCAGGCATGCATAGCCCATTAATTAGAGAAAAGAGTAAATCTGCAATAGTTGCTTATTTTATTTATGAAAGCCTGATGAGCTTGCATGGTGCCGTGCTTTTTGGATGTCATTTTTTGTTCATTATACTTCAGTGTCCCAGAGTTGTCTAAATTAACCAGAAGCTACTTAAAGGCAAGAAGCACAACACCATTATTATTAACCCTCATTACTTTCAAGTATATAAGTTCAGGTACCTAGAATCTTCTACAGGGCAAAGCACCGAGAGTTCAAGATCCGCTTTAAAATTCAAGGAACATTTTTGATGAACTAGGACTTGAATTAATCAATTTGGGAAATAATTAAAAATTAAACTTCATATAATGTCAAAACAAAAGAAAAAATATGAAAAAAATGAAATATGATAAACAAATGCTTTCCATTGTGGCAGTCTAAGAGGCTGATTTTAGGATTACGATTTGAAGGCTTCTCCATATGGCAGTTAAATTTAATAAAATATGAATTATATCATTAATGTTATGAAAGTGCATCCAGATTTTAAATCATTACTTGTTTGTTGATTTTATACAGAAATACATGTACTAGGAATCCCATAATAGTGCAAAAAATGACCTTTTATCTTACAGTTTTAATTATTTGGGGGGCAGTCTTGTTAGCTTTAGTACTGTTTTAACCCCTCCAGTCCTTATGAAATGTCATTTTAAACTCCAATTTCTAATCTAACTGTTAGAATTTTTTTCAAGTTTCCAGCCTGGCTTTTGAGCCAAATGTGATCTCATTAGTAGGTTTCTTCTTCCCAATATTTGCATCTATTCAGTGGCATACTGAAGGTCAACTCTGTGCCAACACAGAATAGCCACATTATGTTTGATAAAACTGTTTTAACCATTGGATTTAGAGGGAAGGTGGAAAAAAAGAAGAATAATTTTAAAAAAGTACAATAATGACTTTATTAGTTGCTACAGACTTTTAGTCCATTTTTCTATTAAAATCATCACCAATTTAGTCCCTGTGAGTTTAATGTTTTCTAAGCCACATCCACTGTTACATTGTTATTATTTGAGGAAATACACCTACTATTATGGAACTCATCCTAATTAACTGCTCTAGTGATACATGTTTGTAAATTACAGAGTCGGCACAGACCTTTTGCCCCTTTGAGGGACAACCTCTGTGATCTCATGGTAATTTACCTTTATTGTACACTTTATCGTTTGATTGCTTCCCTAGGCATGACATAAAATAAATATATAACAATAATAATAATCAGTAAAGTTCGCAGTTTAGCATGACTTTATACCACTGATGTCACCGATTAGATGAGTATCATTTAGCAGTCTGACAACAAATTCAAAAGGACAAAACACATTGAGTAAGAGTGAAAACCACCATAAAACTTGTCAAAACATGTACCTATGTGCAGAGCAGGAAGGCTTGGTGAAGAATCATAAAATTTCAGAATGACTACATTATCTCAAGCTCTAATTAAGTTATTTGAAAGAAGATTAGAACAACTTAAATTTCATCATGCCTTTGTACTTTCTGAAATTGAGGATATTAAAAATCTGGTTAAAATTGATAGATGTATAAGAAAGTTGATGTATTGAAATTTGATAGATGTGTAAGAGAACGAATAAAGTGAATGAATAAAATAAACTCATAATTTTCTAAAATTTAGTAATATAACATAAAAATTACATCTATCCAATACTCAGAGGGGGGATTCTTTCTCAGTAATCACAAGAAAATACTGTAGTTCATATGAAACTATCTGAAAGATAATAGAGAAAAAAATCTGTACTTGTTTTTATTATTTCTTGTGAAATACATACATATTTTATTGTCATGAATGTCATGATTCTTACCTGGGCTTCTGCTGTCATTGAGCCTAATGATAATGAAAAATGGAGAACTGATTAGTCTCCATGACAGTGCCATTTTTCCAGATGAAAGAATGATGTAATGTATCTCAGATGTAATATAATTTCATTTCTTGTTTGCCAGGATAAGGTCCATAAGGCAGAGACACAGGAAAAGAATTTTTATTGTGTTTAGTCTTTCAAAAAATGAATCAGACCTTTTGGATTGAAATAATCTACTTCTGTTAAACTTTATCTCCTTCAACAATAAAATAAACAGTAAAAACACATTTCTCTTTTAAGAAAAGTACTTGTAAAATTTCTCACTGTTTTCTTTTGAAATGAGTTCTTTTCTAATCAGCATTAATAAAGAAGGTGATACTATTTTTTAAGACAGTTTTAAAAACAGAAAAGTCAAAATGAGAATTCTTCATGATTGGTTTATTCTTTTTTTCCTCTCTCTTAATGATTGGATTGGTTTTCTATTCTTGTGTTAGTAAATACCTGTATCACTTGCACAGTTGAATGCAAGTAAACCTTAGAACAAACGCCAAAAAACTGGACAGTGACTTTCAGTAAAGTCCTATGGGTAGGTCCAGAACTTTTGTGTGGCAGCGTTTGCTACTTGGCTTAATTTCATCCAAGGTCTCCCTGGACGGAGTAGGGTTACTGTATTTCCCTCAGATGAACAGGTACAGAAATTTCTGTGTACAGAAATGCCTTTTCTTCTTCTTTTTTGTTTGTTTGTTTGTTTGTTTTTGTTTTTCCTTCTTATAGGGGAATAGTTTGAAATAAACTGCTGTTGATAATTAATGTAGGGTGCTCTGGGATGGTTATCTTCTGCCTCTTTAGAAAAGTGAGAGAAAACAAACGGCAAACCACATGAATCATTTTATTATAAGCAGTCAGCCTCTAGGCTTTTTTTCTAATTTTACTCCTCTCCCCTAATAAGTCACTGTTTCCCATATGACAGGAGAGCCTCCTTCTGGTGGTGGTCACTACCCCCAGTGGTGACCCTTTCCAACAGTCATGTCTCAGGGAACACCTGGGTGAAAGGACGAGCAAGAGCTGCTTGCAGAGGGCTGCTTTGGGGAGCCCTGGAGCAGTAAGGTGAGGCCTCTTTCACAGCTGTGACATTTCCTGTAATTCTTACCTGCCTCGAGAGAAAAATCCCTCCAGTGTAGTCGTTTGCTTCTGAAGGTGGCATCACTTTCCCTTTGTCTTTGATCACAGCAACACAGAGTCAGCTGCTGGCAAGCAGGATGCACACCAAAAGGGACCTCAGGAAATTAAATTCCCTTAAATTTGTTCTAAACAGCTTCCAGTGCTCAATCTGTCTCTTTTATGGGCAACTGATACTTTTCTACACTCGAGCACAGCATGTAATGTGTACAGATGCTTGGGGCTGACTTCTTTTAAACCCTAGACAAGTACGATGCATAAAAAAGAGTGCCAGGTGCTCAGGGCTAGGATGCTAAAGAGGCCAAGAGCACTTCCAAGTCCCATTGACTTCAGGGGCAGCTGGGGCTTTTGACAACTTCAGAAAGAGCTCAGCAACTTAGAGAAGTCAAGAATTATGTTTTAAAAAGGTACCTCTCTTTCTCTTTTCTTTCTTAGAATGGCATGTTCTTCATAAGATACTTATTTTCTTAATTTGATATCTGCTAGTAGATTTAAATAGTAATGAGCAAAACTATTCTGCAAAGTAAACAAATAAAAGTTAGACTTTTCAGTAAATAACAGAAGGACAACTGTGTCTTAGGATTTAATTATGAGAAGAAAGTTATATTTGGCAAAAGGCATCTGTAATTTGTGTTTCCATCATTTTATAAAGCTTCTTTTAATGGATTAAAATCACTTCTGGCAGATTTTCCCCCTTTGCTGCCATAAACTGAAACCAAATCTCTACTTTAGAGAAGATAGCTGCTAGAAAAGCAAACAGAAAGTTGTGAAGAGGAATAAATAGAAGTATCACTATGATTGCTTTACTTTTCAACAGCCAAAACATTTCCTAAGATGCTTTATTTTGCTGTAAAATAAGCTTTTTTACATCTTTGCAGATGTTTCCTGTGTACCTGAAGGAATATGATATATTCAGATAGTTTTATGAATATATTATATCAAGACAGTCTTACAAAGTATTAATCATTATCACACCTCTCTAATGAATGGAAAAAAATTATTTTGCTTTTTTGTCTGCATTAAATATAATTAGAGCTTTTTTTCCAGCTTGGAAATATGTAAATTAGGTAGTTATATATGGTTTTCTAAGACATTGCAGCAAATTACTTGTTTTTCTTTCTTTTTTTTTTTTTTTTCCCTCTCTGTTACTTTGGGAGAATCAATGTTAATCCAAGAAAAACGTGCATGTAGAGAATTTCTACAACACATGCTGTTATGTTGAAGTGCTGAAGTGGCAAACCAGCACTGCAAATCCATATTCAAAATAGCAAAGAGCAACATTACAATCTTGTTAACCACCAGCATAAATATACACCAATCTTTAAGGCAGGGGGTGGAGGGGGGAGTGTGAGAAATTGTCTTTCCAGAAATATGATTGGTATAATGCCAGAGATTTGCCTCTTATCTATAGATTAGGACTGTGGCTTCAAAAACTTGAACATTTATAGGTAGTTGGGGGTGAATTTAAATAACTATTTATAGAAAAAGTTGTTTACATAAAAAGGCAGCTAGGAAATATCAGAAAAAATTTGTAAAAACAACTTATATGTAAGTAATTATAAATAATGTCTGTAGAGATCTATAAATAGACAAAACATTCCATGGGTTTTCGGGTTTTTTTTCTAGGGCTATAATGGATTGTGAAATATATAAAATGCATAGCAGTTCAGCTACTTCAGAAAGAGAAGCACCTCAGGGAAATTTTGTGCCAGATTCTCAAATAAAGCTATGATCCCATTGTGCCACTCAGCTGCTGCAAATGAACCATAACCCAGCTGAAAATTTGTGGCAAAGGATTTCCTACCTTCAGCAAATTCTCTTCTGACATGTATCTATCATTCCCAGGCACTGTAGCTTTATGTCTTCACTGTGAAAAGATATCTCAAGAGTAAGACAGTTCATGGTACATTCTTGCTATACTCTTTCTCCACTGACATTAAAAGCCCACAAAAATTCTGAAGCACCAATAGAATTGGACCAAGGAAACTCAGAACAGTTGATACAGGCTCAGACCCCTTATATCTTTTATTCCTTGTGCTGAATCAGACACAGGTAAAGTAGTTGTTCTCAAAGGATTTTTCCTTCATTTATTCCCTTAAATATGTATATATATAAATTAAAATTACAAATGCATTTCCAACAAATTTGTGTTTGTAGTGTAGTAATATCACTGTATTCACTATGCTATTTATGGTTATCGTGCAAATCCTGATTTAATTCTGAGCACTTGACAACCTGGGAATTTTCTTTTAATTTAAAGATTTTCACAAAGAATATACCTATTTTATTTATCTTGCAAAGAGAAAGAGCATTTTTCCTACAAAACCAGGTATGATCCATGTAGCTTTGTGTCCTTTCTTATCAATTTACACTAATGCCATTGTCATGTATCTTGTTTTACCTTTCCTCCTTCTTTTGAGATCTCTCTTATTTCCTTAACATACATCATGAAAACAAACAAAGGCCCAAGGTCAAGTCTATTTCAGTATCATAACTTCTAAAGGATGCAACAAAACTGTCACTCTCCTTGTCAATGGCAGTAGAGCTTCTCTCTAATTAAATAGAAAATGGGATTGTCTCCCTCCCCCTGACAAAATAAAGGAAACAAATTTCTGAATAATGTGATTCTCTCTGACATTTCAGCATGAATGGATAGAGCTGTTATCCACCCATTAGGAAACAGTAATGTGCAGAGCATGGCATTTATAGTAAATCTAAAATCTGTAACCATTTAGATTCTAGAATGTTTACAGCTCTATATTAGTGATAAAAGCTTGAGAAAACAAAAAAGTAACATGGTTAAAAGCTCAAACACAAGACAGCATGATAGAACAGATTTTCATATTTTAAATTCAAGAAAGATGTAAATGGCCATGACATTTAACATTGCTGAGCAATAACAGTTATTAAGGTAGTCAGAATGAAGGTAATTACATTAATATGTGGTATTGTTTGGCAAATAAACAGGGAAATAACTGTGCAGGCTTCAAGTCTATTTATAATGCTCACATGTCTGTGACTGTGTGACCACTGAAGGGCAATGAGCAATTCCTAGATAAAATCTGCATCATTATTCTCATATTGCAAGAAGAAAGTATAAGGCACAAAGAAAGACTGCAAACAGTGTACTCACTCAAATAGAATGTCAGACTTAAAAGTAAAACCTGGATGACATCCAATTTGGGAATGAAGAAACAGTACCAAAACCTCACTGATAATTTTAATTCCATAAAAAATGGGGAGTATTAGAGTCTTTTGAAGTGTGTTTGAAATTATAATAGTCAAGAAAATTGCTTTACAGAGAACTGTTAATGTTACTTTACGATGTAGGAAAATATTTAATAGTACTCTCTGGAGGAATTGAAAAATAGAAATATGTCAGGATTTCAAATAAGAGAAGAGGGAAGAAAAATGGAAAGGAAAAGGGAGGATGCAGAATAATAGATACAAAACAAAAGGCTGCAGCAGTTAACTCCATGAACAAGCAGGTGAACCCAAAGTTTATGATATGTTGTGTTATGGATTTGCTAGCACTATGGGGCACTGATAGATGCACATGACTCAACACAACATTCTACCCAGAGAAGAACCTGCAATTTTTTCACACCTCGGAAGATCTTCAAGGCTTGGTGCTTTTTCATGTGTCATAAACTTTTGAGTCAAATGTATACTCATTAAGAAATTTTTTTTAAAAAAGTCAAATCAAATTAATCCAAAGGCATGTAAAATTAATTTGGTTGTATAGCTGTTTCATCTAACTACTGTGAAATGTCTTGATCTCCAGAGAGAAATGGCAAGTTTGTCTTCAAGAAGTAGATGTTATTGAAAATATTGAAGTTACGTGTGCCTGAAAAGAAAGAGTGAAACAAACAAACAAACCCCAAACCCACTTTAAGTTACTAAATGCATGCTGAATATGCTGTACAAGATACTGTCATCAGAGAACAAGATCCTGTAAGATAACTGTTATATATTAAATAACTGCCTGATGCAGCAGCCACTGTAAACTTCTTTCCAAGATGATAAATTGCACTTTTTGAAAAATAAACACATGTGGCAAGGAATATGTATCAAAAAAACATAAAACTTTTTATAGTGAATGATAATATTTTATTTGTTTTTCTACATAGAAGATATTGCCTCTTTGTGTACAATTTCCAAGGACCACTTTGATTTTAATAACAGACTTGAGTTGAAATGTAAGAGATCCAAAGCAAAATGGAAGTCAGTCATAACAAAGTACACCTTAATTATTCTGATAAATAAAAATGCTTATGACACAAGTATTTGTAAGCAGGACATCTTTAGAGGTACAAAAAACCCAAAACAAACAAAAAATGAAGAGAATACTGTCCAATATATGTTAATATAAAATCAAATGAAGAAAAGTGTTTGGTTTTAGCCAAAAACAGAAAAAGAAAAGAAAAGAAAACAAAACAAAACCAAAAAAAAAAAAAGGTTAGAAAAAAAAAAGGCGAGATTATACTCTGAGTCAAGATCCTGTGTAATACCTCAGTTACAGGACCCTTGTTTTCAATATTCAGGGTTAGCCAAAGAAAAAAGTAAATCCATGTCCAGATGACATTAAAAAACACTGATCAAAAATACACTTTTCTCAAAAGTTTTTCTGAACAAGATGAACTATCTCTACTACATGCCCAAGTTTTCATTCTTTTACGCAAACCAAGGTTAATGTGTTACTCCTATCTCTACCCCCTTGGTCTAGACTTATTGATTCAAGAGTATCAGATATAGGAGTTTTACAGTAACTGTTTGGTAGGTTATTCTAGGGAGTCTCTACTTGCATCTTGACACAATATAGATGCCCTGTTAAATACACAATATGGACATGAAGAAGAAGCATAATTTATTATGGTATGTTTTCTGCATTCCTAAAGGAGAATGGGAGCAGTGCTGGTAAATCAGTCAGGCCAGAGGAAAACTTTACTATAACCACAGTGCCTAGACAGTTTTACGAATAGCATCTAACCATGTCAGGATTGTTAATTATGAACATTAAAATGTTCAAAGCACCAGGAAAAAAAATCAAAAGAGCAACAACAAAAACACAAACAAACAAACAAGCAAAAAAAACCCACAAAACTTCCCCTCAAAAACCAAACAATTTACTCAAAACAAAATGTTTTACAAAACTCGTGTGTTTTGGTGAAACCTTCAAAGCACTGTTTGGCAGCTTATCTGGAAGGGTAACTCAGTTTCAAGTCTTTTTTCAAAGAGCACCTCATCCTCAAAGAGAGGATGTCAAAGGGAAATCTTGCAGTGAGGATCCCCACTGCTCTCTCTAGAGCAATGTGCTTTGCAAACTCTTGGAAAGCTATGCTCCTTCTAACTCAGACATCCTCAGTTACTCTACTGTGTCAGAATCACACATAAGGAGGATATGCAAAATCATTTAGCAATTTTTTTAGCAAAAATACACTAATTAGATTATAGCAAAGTATTGGGTTTTTTTAAAAAAACCTATGAACAATTAATGTTATAATTTTCTAGTTTAAAGGTTTTACAGTGGCACAGGGCTTACTTTGACTTCTTAAGAGCATGATTTAATTTATTACTAATGTGCAATTGAAGATGATAGTTTTAAATATAAAACCAGCATGACATTATGTTCTGATAAATTATGTACTTGAAACCAAAATATGGGCTCCAGTATTTATTTATTTATTCATTGATTTTCCTGCCTTAAGCTAATGATTTAAAGTTGGTCTTTGGAGCTTTTAGACTTAGGATTATTTGTAATGATCACACAGATATTATAGCATCAGAGTCCTCCTGTAAAATGGTAAAAATTAAATGTACTGGCAGTCACACTTGAACTGGATCCCCTCATGATTTTCTGGGAGGTGTAGAAATAGTATGAGGGAGATGTTTGTTATTCATTCATCTGAGTTTTAAAAAAATTGTTTCTGCTTTACAGCGTGGGTTATGGTTTTGTGCAGTAAAAATATTTAAAGAAATTTCACCATGAACAAAAAAATAGGCTTGAGGCTATAAAGGATGGAAGCACCATTTCTTAATAGAGTAGAGTAGAGTACCTCCAGAGAACCTAGTTAAAAATTAGTGCATTAAAACTGTGGTCTTGAGTATTTAATTTACAGGTTTTTTGTTTTTTTTTTTAATTTATTCAAGGTTTGAGATCAGTTCTGGGAGATAAAAAGCAGTATATAAGCCTTGGGAGAAAGAATTCCAACTGTTTGCAAAGAACAGACAGAGAGTGACGATTGACTGATCTGACTTTCTGAAGCAGCAAAGCTTACAGCTGTACTCTCCTGAAGGCTATATCTCAGGTGGAGAATTACAGGACTTTACCACAGTATTTTGAGATTGTAAATTAAAACCTCTCAATTTTTACACAGGACAGTGAAAAACTCTTCACCCAATTGGGTCCTGGGAGATTACCCAGACTTTTTTCTTTAGTATAATCCTTTTCATCCTTGATTTGAATTTGCCACTCACTGGAGAGAAGTAGTAAATAAAGTATCAAGAAGGAAGCTTTCTAAATTTCCAGTGAAAAGATATGTTTGCTACATGTCCTGTGAGTCCTTGATCTCCCTTTGCTCTGAATAGCCTGAGTGCCTGGTCAGGATTATGGATATGTAACATTCCATAAGAAAAAATACAAAACAGAATCTCATGAAGTCCAAAGAGAAAAAAGACAGAGGGAGGATGGTGGGTCCACCTGGCTGAATGTAAATGTCTGCAGTGCAGACACCTCTGTCAAACATATATTATTGTTTACATATAATCTTTCTACAATCAATGGAGGGAAACAGCTAAGTGTGAGTGATGATTCATATTGTTTTAATTAGAAGTTAAAAGTGCATGGAGTGTTATGTCCTGAAGTTTTTATTTGTTATCATTGGTTTTTGAGTGCGTATACTAAGCTTAGAGGGAAATTTCTAGAATGCAAATGACTAAGGATATGTGATGTTAATTCAAAGAATGTAAACCAAACCTCTCCAAAGAATTCTATGTTTTCCAGCACCGTTTAATGCTAAACAAGTCCATTTAAAATTAATATACTAAAATGAAGCTTACCTATAAGTGTTCAAACCTCTCAATAGAGAATGTGGGATAGAGACATAGGGAAAAACTGAAGTTAAATTTTGCAACTCTTGTACTGGTGACATTTTGATTTCATCCAGCTCTAAAAATGGAACCTTGTATAAGATAACGCCACAATATGGCAATATATATAACCAGATACAGGTAACTGTACTGTGGGAGTTCAATAAACTATAATTTGTTACAGTAAATAGTTATGTCTAATAACATCAGATATGGATTTTTAAGAATATTCTGTGAGATTATTAATGAATTTTTGATTAAAGCCACAATTTTTGTTGAGGCATTTAAGGCAGAAAATAGGTTTTAACACTTAAAGCATGTAGCAGGATAGCTAGCTTTAGGTTTGTGTTTAATTCATTATCATGTTTAAATGCTACATGATCCTGTCCCAAGGCAAAAAGACCATGAATGTGATTAACGTCCACTACCAATACAGGATCAAAAGTCAGAAGTATTTTGTTTTATTTTGTTTTGTTTTATGAGCATTATTTAAGATATAATGAAGCTTTGCAGAATCATTCAAATTTGTATTGTTTTTTATTCAATAGTCTTGATCAGCACTTCATTAAAAAAAAATCATTTAAAACACACCTGTTCAATATTCAGTCTCAGGCACATTGCTTTGCTAAACCTTTCAAAAAATAACAACACTGGCAGGCTTTAGTAGCTGATATCAGTGTTTATGTTTGATAGTTACTTCTGACATCTTTAATAATTTAACCAAATTTGTGTATAAATATGGGAAACCAGACTTCTTAAAAAATCCCATAAATTATCTCAGAATTCACTCCCCAGTTGTTTGCTTGCAATAGTTCTCTGAAGAGAATGAACATAAATCTCATCTTAATGCTGACTTTGAAAGAAACCTCATTCTGAAGGCAAATTTAGCATTATAACAGTGTGTATGATACAATGTTGTTTGTTTTGTGTAGTTTCATACAGTGACTTCATTCAACAGCTGGCACGAAAATAAGAAACTTTTAATTTATTTTGTTACCCAACATAGTTTTAGAAACATATAGAGTAAAAGTAGTGTGATGCCAGACCTTTGCTGGTTTTATTCAGAACATGGCTAATTATATTTGCTTAGTAATGTTATTTTCAACTTTGAGAATCCTTCTATCAATTGCATATGTATTTTAAAAATTTAGAAGAGTGCCAATAGGATTCCTATTATTCAATTTCATAAATAAAGGATAGAAGATTAAACTGATTTTTTGTACAAAATAAAATATATAGGTACAACACAAGAGCTGAGTCTCACCCTTGGGTTGCAATGACCCCAGGAAGAGCTACAAGCTTGGGAAAGAGTGGCTGGAAATCTGGTAGAAAAGGACCTGGGGGTGCTGTTTGACAGCTGCTGAACACGAGCCAGCAGTGGGCCCAAGGTAGCCAAGAAGTCTGATGGCATCCTGTCCTGGATCAGAAATTGTGTGGCCAGCAGGGCAGGGATTATCCCAATGTACTCAGCACTGTGAGGCTGCACCTCAAATCCTGTGTCCAGTTCTGGGCCCCTCTCTGAGAGAAGGACATTGAGGTGCTGGAGAGTGTCCAGAGAAGGACAAAGCTGGAGAGGGGTCTGGAGGACAGGTCTATGAGGAGCAGCTGAGGGAGCTGACATTGTTTAGTCTGGAGAAAAGGAGGCCCTGTGGAAATCTTAGTGCTCTCTGTAAGTAACTGAAAGAGGGTTGTAACAAAGATTGATCTCTTCTCCAAGTAGCAAGTGATAGGACAAGAAGTACTGGCCTCAAGTCGTGCCAGTGGAGGTTTAGATTGGATATTGGGATAAAATTCTTCACTGGAAGTGTGGTCAGACATTATAGCAAGCTTACCAAGGAAGTAGTGGAATCACCATTGCTAGAAGTGTTCGAAGTTTGTGTGGATGTGGCATTTGAGGACTTGGTGTAGGGGAGAACATGACGGTGTTGGGTTAATGGTTGAAACTGATGATCTTAGAGCTCTTTTCCAACCTTAACTATTCAATAATTCTGATGTTTGCGTTATGTTAACCCACTTTTTCTTGGTGAAAAGCCAGAGATCTGTTTGGCATTATCTGCATCTTCTGATCTCTTATTGGAAAATGATGTAATCAGACATGTTGTGCCTACAGCATTGTTTTAAAAACAATTTTTTTCAAGAGAAGTTCTAAGCTTTCAATTTGGGTATGTGCTTAGACTTTGCCATTAGTTCTAAAAATGTATTTTAGACTAATGATGTACTACTGAAATCCTAGCTGAAAGTAAAGTTAGGTTTCTTCTTCCTCTGGTGTGAATCTGAAATTTGAAAGTTGGAACTGGAAAGCCACATATTTCTTTAGAAATTACTGAGAGCTGCTATTTTGGAAAAATGGCAATCAGTTGACATATTATTGATATATTAAAAGCTCTAACAGGAAAAGCAAATTATATATTTTTTTTAAAAATTAGATCTTTCATCATTTCAGAACATAATCCAAAGCAAAAAAAAAAAGGTGTTTTTTCTTAAGCATAGGTAAATCATATCTGTTTTTTTGAGACATCTTCATAGAATTTTTTCTTATAAGAAGATCAAAACAAAACAATATGACATTGTTTATAATTAATATTAGAGATCAGTTACGTATCCTTAGGCACCAATGTTGTATACAAGCTTGTCTTCTTAATTTTGTTTCAGATTAAGAAGGGAGAAATAGACACTTATCAGGCAAAATTCATCTGAAACATTTAAGAGCTCTACATTATGGCAAGATTAATTATGTCCTGAAAATATATCATCTCATTTATTTTGTTAACCGTTAAGACAGCACAGGGATTTTAACTCAGATGCATTTGACTGAGTAATGACTGAGTAATTTCTACTTCTTTGCATTGATAAAATATTCTGTCATATCTGTGATTGCCTTAGCAACAGCACAGCCAACTACCCCATACCCCATACCCCCTACAGCATACCTAAAGGAGGTCACTTTTATGGCTGCTGTTTCCAGAGATACTAAGGAGCAGTACATCAGTTCTCTCATCAAGATTAAGATCTTCATCAACTTTTAGCAGCTAAACTGATGATTCAGCCACTGATTGAATTCATTGAATCGCAATCATTTATGGGCTAGCAAAAGGAAAAATGCTTAATAAGCCAGGATGCTAATATGCTGCTAAATTTTCTGGATACATTTCCCAAATGTGTGCACTTTGAGTTCATTAGGACTGAGGCAGCTCTTTTGCTTTCAGAGTACTGAAAGTTACCTTGAACTTTATGCCTTGAATTTTGAAATTGTCCACAATTCAACCCATTAGATGAACCTTCATGATCTACTTTCCTGTATTATAATGTCTTCATAGAAACAGTGTGCCTCATGTGGAAGAAACATTGAATTTAAACATGGGGCTTGTAGGTTCATTCTGAAAAATAATGAAAATAATGGCATTGGTTTTATTTTTTTTTCACTTTTTTTTTTTTGATTATTTACTTTACATCGCAAAAAGCACTGAGGTGCAGCAGAAACATCTGCTGTTTTCTAATGGTGATAGCAGGTGTCCAGTGGCAGATAAGCCATGATGATTTAAGGACAGAGATTGTGTATTGTGAAGCTGACATTTCCAGTGATATTATAATGTACTACGACGTCAGAGCTGTTGGACTTCTCCTCTAAGTCAAGCCTAATCTTTTAGTTTAATGCTAATTCACATGAATTCTTCTCTTATTGCTGGCAGTCTAATTGCTGTTTTCTCTCTGGAATGGATTATCACTGTGATGAACACTTTAGAGGGATGTTTTTCTGAGGAGTTAGTATCTTAATTATAAACATGATGAAACAAGCCACTGATACACAAAAAATGACTTTTAGATGTGCTTTCCTTAATTTAACTAGAAGTAAGTAAATCCCAAGTTTTATGACATTTCTTACCTGGTCCTCAGAGAAACATACTATGCACAGGCTTCTATGAGAAAGGGTGGAGACAGGGGCACACATCAGTTAATTGCTCTCAGGGGAGTGGCATTCTGTTTTCCTTTATTACTTTCTAAATAGCTAAAACCCTGCTTGCTTTTAGTCCATTGGCAGTCATTTGAAAAGACTTGTCAAGGGGACAGTCAGAGCAACAAGCCCATCAGTAGAGGAAGGTCTTAGCATATATCACCATCTACTGTCATCCTTATCAGTTTGCCAGGGAGCCAGAATAGCTGGGCAAGAATAAGTGCAATGCCCTCCAGGGTTGTCTTTGAAGCTCTCAGCCCATAAAAATGCATCTTATTGGACAGAGATGTATAGAGCAATCTTAAGCTGCATGAATAGTAAGAAACAGAGTTAAAAAGCTAAGATGGCAATATTAGAATCACGATGGAAAAAGAAACTAAAATTTGATGTTCTTTTCATTTGTAAGCAGTCATTTTAATCTTTTGTTTCTGTAACATATAAAATCAGATAATTACATGCTATTAATTTCATTTTGGTTTTAGGTATTGATCATGTAAATCCAAATGTTTATATATTAGCAAGGTATTACATTACAGACACAATGGACAGAATTTAGCACTTGTTCATCTGAAATTTAAAACATTTTATTTTGTATTGAGGTGTTCTAGAGATGCCTGCTCCTTTGACTAACACTGTGGGGAATATCAGTTGTCTAGTCAGGTGAAAATCTTTACATCTCGTCAGCTGAATCTAAACTTTAATGATTGCATCTCAATATTTTTATAACGCAGCTTAAAGGGAGAGATATTACTATATTGTTAGTCCATAAAACCTATGATTGTGTTGAAATAAAGGCATTTTGTATTGTCCTAGGGTGCCCCTATGCTGCTTAAATCCCCCGTCATCTGTTGTGCTTATGCTGGATATTGAGTTCTGCACTTTAAGGCTGGTTTTGAGAGTGAAGGGAGGAAAGAAGTGTGTGGCTTATTTTCAGAATCTGCACTTGCTGCCCACATTCCTTCTCATGGACTGTGTCGTCTGCAGCACAGACAGACAGTGAGAGCTCTCCACCTCTTTTAGTTAGATTTGGCTGAGGCAGAGAAGTTTCCCAGACTGTGATGTTTGCTTTTTCTTAGAACTGATCAGCCTTACTCTGAATTAAAAACACAGAAAAACACTGAGAGCTCACGCCTGTGGCTCGCTGGGGCCCAGGACGCGGCATTTTCCAACCCAAAAAGAACTGATGAAAGACTGAACAAGCTGAGCCATGTGCCACAAAAAAGACTTTTGAAATTTTCCATCTCTTCAGAACAGCCAGAAGTTTTGTTGTTTAATATTATTAATTTTTTATACTTATGAATAATTTGCTTGTTAAATAAACAAGTTTTTTTCCACTTTTCTGCAAAGAAACTTTTTCCAAACAGATAATAAGAACCACTTGAATCTGCTTTCCAGAAGAACCTCTTTTAGATGTTTACTCACAAATTTTCCTTAAACAAAAACAAATACATGTATATATGTAGAGTTTAGCTACATTTTAAAGAGCAGTTTTCATTGACATAATTATCTTTATAAGTCTCAATTTTATCCTGAAAGGTGTTTTATTAAGTTTCACAAATAAACAGTCAAGGAATGCAACATCAAGTACAGGCAGATAAAAATTCTAGTCAAAAGGATAAACAAGACTTTTCAGAAAAATTGACAAAATAAGTGACTAGTAATCCAGAAATTCAGGTTAATATTCAGAAAAGATGCATTAATCAGGAGATCCACACACAAAACCATATAGAACTAGAATAGGCTAAACAAAAAGAAAAGAAAGTGCTGTCATGAGGAATTACTACGTTTTATAATTACTATAGTCAAAATAAAATAAAAAGGTGAATTTCATAAAGAAGATTAGGTTATGATTATGTAAGAGGTTCTCTACAGGCACTCTTACATATACAAAATTTGCATGAATAAAACCTTCTATGAATCCAGGCTTTTGGTTCTGTGTATAGACCATTGGCTAAGCCATAGTTGTTTGGGTTTTTTTTGACTTTTTGCTGTATTGCAGTGTCTTTTTCAAAAGAAATGAAACTATTAGATATATTAGAAAACATGTAATCATAGTTTCTCAGATACCTCTGTTCTTTGTTCATTACAAGGCTGTTTAATTTCTTTAGCAGTCATTAGCAAAATTCCCAGTCACTGTAATATGGAAATAAGGGTAGGCTAAATAAGTGAACATAATCTGTTACTCTCTCTTGAATATAGCAGTTGCATTTTAATAGTATAATTTCTTATTATACAATATTGTAGTGCCTGCTTGTAGTGGTTTAGTTATTCAATGTATTTGAAAAACTCACCAAATTATGCTAAATGCAAACATTTTTACTACCAAATGGTGAAAATCCTTAGAATATGTAAACTCTTGTGTTGTGGGAAAAATAAAGTCTCTTCAGCTAATAACTTCTTAAATTGTATAAAGTGGAGCCAATTAATTTTATTAAAATGTTGAGTAGAACAGAGAGAGAAAAAGGTAGACAAAAATAAGAGAGCCATACAATAGACTGCTCAGCTACTTATTATCTTGAGCTGCTTCTCCAAATCTGTTTGTTGCTAAACTACATCCTATTTTGACACATAATCCTCTTAAGAATTGATACCCCCTTGTAAATGCAGCTCACTTCAGAATGTAAGCAAATTGGTTTTCAAGGATTGATTGATAAAGGGAAGCATGCATTCATCATGCTCCATAGTTGCTTGTACTAGAAATGTGAAAGCATGACATTTTCCTCTGTTTACCCCTTCCTTGAACTGGTCAAACATTGGTCTGGTTTAGCAAATGCAAATTGCACTGCAGTAGCAAAGCAAAATTAAAAAAGAAAAAAGAAAAGATAGATTAATTTAACAGTTAATACGGAGCCTGACTCAAAATAAGCAGTGTCTTATTAAGAGAATATTACTTATGTAAACTTTAAATACCTTACTTATCTCCTTACTCTTAAACAACACTTGTGAAGCCTTACAGTCTTTCAGATCAAATACTGCATTTTATTATGAGTAGTCTGTGAAAGTTCTACTTTTTTGAAAGAATACCATTTTTCATAACAATTTCCTGACGTTGTCATACTTGACTCTTCAGAAAGTAAAGACTGAATTAAGTTGCAGATTCACTGCAATGCTTATTATTTCTAGTATTCTTAGACAGTAGAAGACCCTGATACATTTTTATTCTCTGGTCATATCCAGAGATAAAAAGAAAGTATATGAAAAAATCCAGCTAAATATTAAAAAAGTTAAATGAATAAATATGTTGTATTAGAATATTTATTTCCATGAGACATATTTCTTCCATTTTTCATGGACTTGAATGCTCATCACATAAGTAAAAGTAGAATAGGTAGAGTAAGCTAGGGAAACATAGCATGTCTGGGCATCTTCTGTGTGCAAATTTGGGACAAAAAGCATAAAGTCCAAGCTCAGCAGGAGATCAGCTACTGCAGAACTCAGCATCACCTGGGAGCAAGTGACAGCTGCTTTCCTGCAGACAATAATCTGCTTTATGTGAGACAAGGATCCTTATGAGACGCAGTAAAAGAGGAAGGATTTATGACAGCTTTTTAAATGTGTAGGAGTCTTCCTAAAGTAACATCATTTGATCAAGGAAAATCTTCTCACACTGAAAGGTGGGGATATGGGGCTACTGTTGAGCTATGAAATCCATGCTAGAGGACCATATCAATCACAGCTCCTTGCAGAAACTTGTGGATTGCATCTCCCAGTGAATTCTGACATTAAAGGTGGCTGAGGAATCCTGAGAATCCTGGAAGACTCCCAAGATCTCCTGCCTCTTGAATTATTCTCTTTTTAAAATTAACACCCAAGCACTTTCCAAGACTTCCTCATTTCTTCTTTATAGTGTCTTGGAATGGAGTTATGTTGCAGATTACATAAATAAAATAAATAACATTCATTTGAAGAGTTGAAATACTCAGACCCTGTGATTGACAAACTTAGTTTAGACACAATTTTTGCTGCTTACAGAAACCAGGTCTTCTTACAAGAATGTTGGGGGTTAGATTTGGTTTTTTTATTTCTCACAGAATTTTTTCCCATAAGTTTCCAAGAAGCCTTGATGACTACTTAGTCAGAACAAAAGGAGTGCTTGAGGGACATGGCAGCACAAGACTACACCTATTGTTTATGAGTCCCTGGGAGTGTCCCTCAGAGGGGAGAGATGATGAGCTTTGGGAAAGGCAAAAAGACAGATCTGGGGGAGGGGGAGGCACTCTTGCTCTCAGCGCCGAGGAGGACGGTCAGGCTGCCCTCTGCCTCTGTCTCATCCTGGGAAATCTGCAATCATCTGCTGTGTACCCGGGAATCCTGAACTCGCTTTCTCCAGCCTCTCCCCCCACCGCCGCTGCTTCTTCGGACCTTTGAGGCTCTCCTGCTACTCTGTAGCCCTGCCCTGCCCAGCCCTGCCGGGACACCCCTGCCTCCAGCTGCCAGCGCAGACCTCATCTCATCCACCAGCCCGGGACTTTTCCTTCCTTCCAGTTCGGCCTCTCGGAGCCCTGCAGGGGCGCCGAGATCAAACTGCTCTGGGCTTTTGTAAAAGAAAGCCCTCAAGGTTCTTGATTCTGTTTATTATTGATGCTGTAGTTGTTGTTTGTTTGTCGTTTTGTCATATATACTAGTAAAGAACTGTTATTCCTACCCCCATACCTCTGTCTGAAAGCTCCTTTAATTTTTTTTAATTGGAATAATTTGGAGGGAGGGGATTTGAATTCTCCATCTCTAGGGAGGTCCTGCCCCTTCCTAGCAGATATCTGTCTTTCAAACCAAGACAGATTATTGGCACCCAACGTGGGGCTTGAGGGCATTGAGAGGAAAAGGAATAACAGTTCTTAAGTGACCTTGTGCACTGGGTATAGAAACCTCCCTAAATAGCATCATGTGGTCTAGCTTACCTTGGTTTGGGTGGCATGTGGTTGTGGCTGTGTTTCTCCCATTTGCAGGCCCTTATTTAAACATGGGCCCTATAACTAAGGCTACTGTGGCTGTTATCCAGTTTGCACTAA
Source organism: Prinia subflava (assembly GCF_021018805.1). Taxonomy (NCBI): domain Eukaryota; kingdom Metazoa; phylum Chordata; class Aves; order Passeriformes; family Cisticolidae; genus Prinia; species Prinia subflava. The sequence goes on from NC_086249.1 coordinate 61,709,506, forward strand.
GGGTTAATAAGGTGAGGAATTCATGGATTTTTAACTTCCTCTGGAAGGCAGGCACATGGATACATGGCTATCACACTCTGTTTGTTTGTGGGGTTACTTTAACAATGGTACCTATTGTGAGGAAATGACACCAGGGGAAATTTTTTCCCAACCCTTTACTCAGCTGTTTGGGTCTATTCCACCAGTTTTTAAAGGGTTTAAATCTTCTCTGAATGCTAATGATATCATACAATGGCTAGTATTACTCACGGGCCTATCCTATTTAATATTCTGAGATAAGGGGAGATTGGCCTGGATAACCACCCTGATACCTACCCCAGAGAATAAAGATACTACCCTAGAGACTGAGAGTGCTGCCATGGAGCCTGACACTGCCCTAGAGACTGGGGATGCTGCCCCACCACCTGACCCTGACATAAAGCCCACCTCAGAAATGAACCACCCAGATTGGGTGGGAGTTCTAGTGAAAGAGATAAGCCAGATGCTGAAGGAGCACCTTTCCCCTTTCAAACCAAGACAAAGAATTATTTCACATGTAAGATACCAATATCAGATTATTGGCAGTTTTTTCAGCCCTGAAGAGTGATGGCTTTTGTTCCTGTTGACTCTTGCAGGTTTGTTTGCAAGAAATTATTTTGGTCTTTTTAGTAATTCTGGACAAAAGCCTTTCATTAACTAAGGAATTGTTTGCACTTTTTAACAAAAAAAATAAAAACACTCTCAAAAATCAAACAAACGAACCCCACAAAAACTAACAAACAAAACAACATCAACAACAACAAAACTACAAAAACCCCAAAATCAACCAACCAAGAAAAAATAACAAATACCTCAAACAAAAAAACACCCTAAACCAAAACAACACAAACCAAACTCCACTAAAAATACTCCCATTAAAATGGGCTGTAAAAGTGGCTGTGGTTCTTCCAGCCATCATATGGATGATCTACAGAGAGAGGAAAAAAGTACTAAAGAAACATAATTTAGGTTTGATCCTATCAAGTGTTCAGATGTGACATTCTAATTCCTTGTTCAAATATAACACCTGCTAATAAAATCATGCCTCAGAGACTCTTTAGCACAGGAACACATAAACCCCTGATCTATACAAATACAGCAATTTCTACAGATAATTCTTAAAAATACAGAAGATTATAGAGACTGGCAGTTAAAATTGCATGCAGAAATATTAACTGTAATGAAGTCACATATTTTATTGCTATTTAGTTCACTAAATACTGCATTTTGTAATGCGGAGTAAGCAGGACATATAGGCACCACATATCACCTCTTCTTCACTACAGTATCTCTTTGACTATATGATTCCCAGTCCTTTGCCATTTTTAACATTTGTTTTGACTAAGTAGGTGAGAGTATGAAGGTAGTCACAACAAAAACAAATGCTGGTTTATAAACACAGACTTTGAATGTAACCTGAACCAGTGAAACATTATCTGCTGTACCCACGGGTGACTGACTCTCTTGCACAGTACATTGGGTAATGAGCTGTTTTTAAAGCACAAGACACAACTGCCGTGACCAATTGTATCATTTATATCTGTCCACCTGGACCACATGCAAAAAGAATGCTTTTGCTATTGTAGAAATCCATGAACTTTGCACAGGTGCAAATGACAGGCCTAGGGAATCAGACCTTTTTAAGAAGAGAGGGTTCTTGGAAGTTTCCCCATACAAGTAAGATTAAGAATGGCAAAGTTCATGAAATCCCCCCTGTTTTCGCAGGTAAAACGTAGATTTTTATGTCAAAGACACTGATACTGAAAAAATTATTCTTTATTATATTTTGATTTTTCCTCATGAGCCTTAAGCTATGCTCCTAAACTCATTTTTTTTTCTAATACCAGATCCTCCCAAAAGAAGATTTCTGGCCATTTTCCATTGTTATGTAGTTTGCCAGTACTGGAAATATCTTGATTTTGCCATCTTTGGAACTAACATTCAAGCAGTTGATTCTGCTGCTAGGGCATCCCTTAGCCCCCTCTTCCCCAGAACAAAAAAGTCCAGTGTCCTCAGTTTTTCCTCCTAAGCCATATGGTTAAGGCCTGATCATCTTGATAGGTATCCACTGGAGTTTCTTCAGTTTTCCAGATCTCGTCTTTGAGACCTTCTGAGCAGAAGAGCCTTCCATCTGTCTGCTAGCTGTATTCCTACTGAAGCACCATGGGATGTACTTGCACTTATTGCAGCAAGCAGCTCACCCCATTCACAATGAGTGAACTGTTGGCTTATACTGATCTTGGTGTGCACTGTAACTCTTGTGCCCTAATCAGCCACCAGCTCCTTAGACTCTATAGAGGCTGTGTTTCTCCTTAGTGAAATGGTGCAGCAATGCATCTGTGTAACAGGCCATTCTGATGCATCAGCCAAACTGTTTGTGAGTAATCTTATCAAACCACCTGCAGTTTTGCTTTTAGAGCCCTCAGGAATTAGTCAAGGTTACTGAGAAAAACAGGGCTAAAAATAAGAAAAGTCTGAGAAAATGACTACCAAGAAATCTAAACCTAGATAAAGGAGGCACAATGTGATGATGGACGCTGACCAATTAGATGTCTCAAAAGAGATGTGCCTGTCTCATGAACAAGGAACTTAGCCAACCAGAGATGTGGACCACAGACTTAGAATCTGTAACTGGGATTGTATTGTGAACAATAAACCACATCTGGTGAAATCATATTGGTTCACTGTTCAGTTGCCCATTTCCCCCTGCAGAATGGTACACACGGAGTTCTGAGAACAGAATTCCTGCTTACATTAGGCAAGAATTTTAGTGTAGTCCTTTCTTACTTACCCTGCTTTCCTCCTCTGTTATACTTTGTGTTTGTCTTAATCCATAAACAAGGCCCCAGTTATTCAAGTAGGTTTTCTGCATAAAGTCTTTGTCCATAGTGGGGTGACTCATTTTATAAAACACATTGCTTTATTAAGTAAAAACAAAATCAAAAACAAACACAAAACCACAAAAGCAAAACAAAAGGCAAAGACAAAAAACCCACAAAAACAAACAAACAAACAAACAAACAAACCACCACAACAAAAAAATCATCAGCTTTCCTGAACTGCCTTGTTCTTGTACTTGTCAGAGAGTAATACTAATTAGACCTAGAAATTCCAGCTCCTTCTGTTGTGAAGTCCAGAATTCTAACTCCCCTGCTTCCTTTCCAAGACTCTCTTAAGATCCTAGGCTCAATTGTCTCATGGTTTCTGAAACCCAGACTGAGGTACAGGCTTTCATTCTCCACCACTTCAGGAGTAGCAAGTCAAGAACAACATTATGATCAGAAGGTCCTTCTAGAATATGCACTAGTATACTAGTTCTATGTAGGCACTTCTGGAGTCAGATAAGGGTCTGTGACCTGGACAATTACAACAATGAATTGTAGAAAGGATGTTCTGAAGAACTGTAAAGCCTAAAACACAGTCAAATTTTGATAGAAAGGATACTTTTGAAAAACCTACAATGTTTAAAGTTTATATTACCCAGCATTTTTGGATGTCAGCATCTCTTTACAGCAGGTGTATTTTGATTATTACCTTTTCAAGATTACTGTGAGTGGTTTAAAAATATATGCAGTTTGTAGAAGCTGATCCTTATAAGCATAATACGTAAGAAAGAGCCAACAGGATTCATTGGCCAAGAGTAAACCTATACCGATTGTCACGAGCTAAAGGATGGTTGTGATGGTTCGTTTTGATTTCAGAGTGCAAAAAGAGGCAATGAGAACTTAGTTCAAGTAAAATCAATTGTATCTTTATTGATACACACAATTATGTGATAGTAGAGAAGGGAAGAGAGAGAGAGAGAAAAGAGGAAAGGGGGGGTTATAGCTACCGACTGACAGGCGTGAGTCCTCGTGAGGCTGGAGCCCAAGACCACCTTCGCAGTCCTCGTGGCGGGCGTCAATAGATTGTCATCGTGTCCACCGGGGAGGCCTCAGAGTGTGAGTCACAGGGGGAAGCTTTTAGAGTCATTTCAGAAGCGGGGGGCACCCGGCCAATGCAGGCAGAAGCGGGGGGCACCCGGCCAACGTGGGGGGAGCACCCAAGAGTCACTGTGAGGAGGCCCGTTGCTCTGGGAATCAGGTGCAACCATTCAGATCAGGCAGGTTTGGGACAAGCAGGTCTGGGCTCTGCAGCAGGTACAGTCACAGCACAGTCAGTCAGAGCAAACACGGCCTCTGCAAACACAGCCCAGGAACCGTGACAGTGTCCATTGTTCCCATACGGGTCTCTGAGGAGGACGTCTCGGTCCAACGAGTGCGCCTGCAGGGAGAAACCTGGGTCCTGTCTCAATTAGGCCAGAACTCTTGTGCTGCAGCCCAGGATCCATGGGGGTCGGCTCCTGACAGTTGTGAGGCAGATGAGGGATATTCAGACAGACTCTTACACTGATATGCAACACTGTGTTTTTATTAATAAAACATATTTAATAAATCAATTTTGCTTATAGATATCATTCTATACTTTTGGAGCTAATAACACCTGTTACACAATGTAAGTATTTTTATTTGAGGAAAAAAATATTACAGATGGTGAACTGAGAGAGAAACTTTCTATCTACAAAAGCCTTAAGTTTATTTCTCATATGATAATTATCTACACACAAAAACCAAAACAAAATACCAAACCCAACAAACCTCATCCTTTATTTCACTTGATTATTTTACATCACAAACATTTTGTTAAACCTGGAAAAAATGCCAAAAAAAAAAAGATCATCTAGATATTCAAGGAAATATCTATGCTAAAATGTCTAATTCATGAGATGAATCGTACTCATAGTCTTAGTACAGCTTTATACTCAGATTAATAGAACATCTCAAAACTGTCACAGAACATGGAAGTGTACTTATGCACTATCTTACTGAAAAAAATCCCCTCGTATATATTCATGGTTCTGACAAAAAATTGTGCTTCAGCTTCACCTGTTTTCATCAGTAACTACTTCAAAAACTGCCATCAACTATAGAGATGAGCAGAAAGCAAGCATGAGGTAACAGTTTCCAGTGTCAAATCTGGTTTAAATATTAACAGGTTTTTTTTCACTTATATACTCTAATTATCTTTTGATATAAAGTATGATCAATTGCCTGGTTTTATTTTAAAATGTATTAAGGATGTGAAAAATACTGTGTTTGAAGAAAAAAAGAATAAGGCAGGCAAGACACCTTGGAGCCATGGTTGCTACTGTAAATTGTGGTCCGATTTTCCAAAAGAAAAAAGAAAAAGTTGATGAAAGGAAAATAAACAGAAAGCTTAAACTGTAGTAATTCTTTCTAGTCATGATACTCAAATGGCTTTTTTTTTTTTTTTTTTTTAGGGAAGTATACACACACAGAGATGCCCACAATCACACACACACGTTTGCCCCCGATGAGCCTAGCAAAGACCAAACAAACTTTTAGAAGCATCAAGCTGTGTAAAACATTGCTTTTGGCTGCTTCTTTCCTCAGCAGTTCTCAGCAGTGTGTCAGAGAATACTCTCATTAGCTGAGCTGGAGGGTTATTAAACCCAAATTAAAAAGAAAGAAGAGGAAGATGACAGCAGAGAAGCAAAATGCACACAAGAGAGGAAACCCAGCTTTCCTTCTTTATTCGTCAGAAATTTACCTGAGTACTCACTGTGTGAAAAGGTAATTTGTATTTTAAGTTATGTGTTATACACCTGATACTAGATAATGTGAATCAAGGGTAGGGCACACAGGGTGCCTATTCTGTGCGAAGTTAAGGATTTAGCTGACATTTCTGAGAGTCATCTGGATTCACATCTCTGGTTCATTTTAGTTAGGTTATTGCTCAAACTCTTCCTTACTGACCTTAATGGTGCTATTTTGAATCTATGTACATTTTAGGGATTTCAAGATATAGATCCTATTCTGTTAATGTAGCTCTGCTCAGTTCTTTCTTTCCAAGCTAAATCACAATTTCTGGGCAACTGCAATCAGGGGATGCCCTACTGAGTCATGCAGTTAGAATTAATTTTCAGTGAATTATTTTGCACTAATTAATGATAATTTCACTTGTTTGTTTGTTTATTTATAAAATATTATATCTCCTTGGATTAAAAAGATAGGCCATAATGCCTGGCATTGACATTAAGCCTTGGTATGAAGAAATTAGCAATACTTCCATAGTCGATGGTGCTACAGCCAGTAAAACTAGTGGCAGCATATTAGACTAAATTTTGTGATATACCCCAGCTTTAAATAAGGGCAAAGCCACACCACTGCTTACTGTCTCAAGAACAGTCCTTAAGACAGGCGTCTACTGAGAACAGAAGCTTATTCATGATAACTGGCAATACACATCCTAAGTAGGCTTGAAATATCAATATTTTTAACCTTGGTGTGAGAAACATTTCCTTTTTGTAGGAGATTTTTCTATCTAACAGTCACAAAACAAAAAGTGACTCATCAGATGGTGGATTAACTGGAAGAAGGATCATTTTGTTCAGAATTAGACATCAGGATTAGTTGCTGTTTATTTTGTGATTGCAGCAGAGATAGAAAGCATTACTTTTTATTTTAGGAAGAAAGCATGACAGGATTTATTTTTTAATATTTTCCTTGCATAAAACTGCAAGCCATCTTCAACAGCAATACTGTGCTGGAGTCAGAGCATTTGTCTGTGCATTTGTTAAATTTTACAAGGTAAGTGTTGCCAGGATGAGGCACTTCTGAAGGAAATCCCCAAATATGCAAACATTAGATTTGGTGATCTAATTTCCTATTATAGAAATGCTGCTCCATTAGGGAAGAGAGAGAGGAAAAACTGCAAACTAAGAGGTCTGTCTTCAATGTAGAGTAAAGAACAACTTCCAGAAAAATCAAAATCTTTAAAGATTCAGTGATTTTTCATTATTGAAAAGTTAACCTCAGCTATTTCAATATTTCATTCCATTTTTTAAACAAGCTTTCTAACTCAGTAGATTAAGCATTTAGTTCTCCATCATTTGTTCAGTGTTATGCACATTTTAACAGCATCATTTCACTGTACAGAAATTACTGTTTTATGACAGAGAAGCAATGTCTTTGTGTTTAATGCACATTGAATAAGTTGGATGGGTTGCAAAAAATTGTAAGGTACATCAAACACTTGCAAACACTTCAACATGTTTCAATCTTTTTGGTCCTGGCAATATTATCTATTCCTCTTTGGGGCTTCAGCAGACTTTAGCACACTTTGGCAAAATAGAAGTTTGAGGTCATGTTTCCGACAAGACAACAGCTTTCATTAATAAATAAATGGTAATAGTAATTGTGTGCATGTAATTTACAGTGCATAATTTTACATTTACTTAATTTTAAAAATTGGTTGTTCTGTAATGAGTAGTGATTTTGTGTACTACAGTTTTCATAGCCCTGACAGATGATGCTCATATTGGGGTATGATGAAAAACAAATCTTTTGAATCCTACTGTCAACTTATTTACATGATAAATGGGATTATGTAGGAGGCCAAAAGAACATTATATTCTATCAAACTGTATTTTAAGGACTTTGGTTTGATTGGAAAGATCATGTGCAACAAGTAAGTATTGTGTGTCCATTATTATTATTTAAAGTATCATTCCTCTAATTATATATATTTTTTAATTTGTTACAATTGCTAAAAATAATGGTCCTTTAAATTCATCTAATATTTTCCAATAATTACAGTGTTAAACAGGGTCCAGAAATATATTAGATAAATTCTATTAAAAATATTTTCTTCGTTTATTCTCTGTGCTTTTTCTTCTTTTTTTTTTTTAATATCAAATTTCAGTAAAAGAAAATAGAAATGAAGTAATATAGGTATTTCCAAGAGTGTATTCAAATACATCTTAGAAAAATACTTTCAGATTGTTAAGTTTATTATTTTGATGTTCTAATGCATTCCATAAGTGGATTGCCATTAACATCACGTATTACCAAGGGCAAATGCATTTACTTTGCAGAGAAAAAAAAAATAGGGAAAGAATCATTTAAAGCAAACTTCAACAGTTTAGTACAGTAAAAAATATAATATTAGGAGAAACAGCACATTAAAAGTTTAAGAACAAAGTCAGGATTTATACGGATATTTTTTTTGTTATGATAACTCTGTTTCAGAATAGACATATTTTCTTATATTTAATATTTAGGTAAATAAATAAACATCTCTGACAAAAATCATAAATGTGAACAGAAACATTAATTTTAAAAAATTGAGGTTTTCGATCCTTCTTTTGTTCTCCAAAGAGAGGATCTTTAAAGAGAGATAAATTCTTTCTGTCATCATAGAAAGTTTAAAATTTTGTCTTCTGATATAATCATGACAGAGATAGCTAGAACTACAGTATCTTCACTTGTTAACTGGAGCAGCAGGTAATTTAATTGGTTTCCTCTATGTGTATTTCCTCTACTGTATTTTTAATTAATAGTTTATTAAAATTGAGAATAATCTTGGGTTTAGCAGTTGGGGAACTTAACAAAAATTAACCTTATAAATGAGAACTTTGGCTAGATATCACTCCTTAACATCTAAACAAGATTACAGCATATAGATAAATGCCCTTTCTTCTCAAGGATGAGTCAAAATTAAGACTTTTGTGTAAATTTGAGATTTGTTTGTTATGATCATACTTTTTTTCCATTTTTCTGTTTTTCTGAGAAAGATGAAAGGGAGTGAAATAATTGTGTGGTTTAGTGATATATTTCTCACCGGTATTACCTCTTAATGCATAAAGAGGTGAGTAATTCAATAGGTCATTCTTTGCCCTATGTAGACCTATGCATTTGCATTTTGTTTTACCTTGTCAGTTTCTTCACAACCATATGGACTCAATTCTTAAAAGTAGCAATATAAAACCTCTGGTGGAATGATTAATATAGAACATTTAGTAAAAACAAACAAACAAAAACCACAAACAAAAACCACAAAAAACCAAACCAAACCAAATGACCAACAAACCGAAAACAAACCATGCCAAAAAAACCCCACCCCTCTGAAATAATTTTAAACTAATTCCTCCAGCATTTCAGGTGGATCTGAAGGTTTTTTACACACATTAGAACATAATTGAAATGGAGAGACTCATTACGTTCTGGAGAAGTGGAGAACTAGAGGAATAAAACAGGTAACTGGGTGGTTGGGCTTCATGGGCACTGACTGTTAGGTGATATCACAAGGTTTGTATGGGCTGAATTGTGAGTGTTCCTGTTTCAAGGTCATTAGAATCTGATCCTCTTTTCCTTGTGTTAACCCCTCCTCTGACCCAGACCCTAAAACTCCGCCCCTACAACACTTGATAAATCCCCATAAGAGGGCTCCTCCTCGCTCTTGGTCTTCACTTTCCTCTACCTCCCCATCCTGGGGGAAATAAAATGGATCTTCGTGCTTAAGAAATAGAGGCTGTCTCGTCCTTTTTCCTGTGAGAGTCAGTCCAAAGGCCCTTCACTTGCCTCCCGATCGCCACAGAAGGACAAGATGGGAAAGGAGGCTGAGACCATAGAGACCCCAGACTCAGTTACTCTAGCTGGACCCAGGCTGAGGTGGAAACCTACCCTGCAGGTGTGTTCACTGGCCCATGGGAAGAACAATGCCCCGTCATGAGTGCCTGGACTGTGTTTGTTACACCTGTTTCCCTCAGTGGAACAATGGACCCATCATGGGTGCCTGGGCTGTGTTTGCTCCGAACTAACTGTGCTGTACCCGCTGCAGAGATCAGCCTGTCTTGCCCCCTTGTTGAGCAAGACGGCATTGCTCACCCTCCTGGTGAGCTGCCCCCCCTCGAAAAGGACTATAATAAGCTCTCCAAAAAAGACCCTTTTGAGATCTCACTGACAGACAAGACAGATCTATTGTCGCACGCCATGAGGACTGCGAAGACGGTCTATTGGTTCAGCATCACAAGGACTCACATCTTCTGTTGGTAGCTATAAACCCCTCTTTTTTCTTCTCTCTTTCCTTTTTCCTCTATCACACATTGTGGGTATCAATAAAAGGTACATTGATTTTAGTTAAACTAAATTCTCTTTGCCTCTTTTTGCAATTTGAAATCCAAACGAACCATCATGACCGTTAGTCGGATTGTGAAATTTCCCAGTGGGCAGCTGTACCTCCCTGGACACCTTGGTCACTGTTGCCATACGGTGCAACACTGAATCACATGCCTTGTCAGAAGAGCGTGATGGATCAGAGATTGTTCAGCCAGGAGAAGAGATGGCTGTAGGGGAGAACCAAATATCAGATCCCCAGTGCCTGCAAGGAAGTGGACCCAGGCTCTTCATACCCATGTGTGGTGAGAAGAGGCAATGGCCATGTATTGGAAAAGAAAGCATTCACTTTGGGTATGATAAAGAGAAAATTCCCAATAGGATAGCAAAATGGTGGAGCAATTTGCTGTAAAATATTCTAAAGCAATGGTGATTTTTAAGACCTGACTGGATGTAGCATGAGGAAAGCTTAGCAGATCAGACTAAACAGCTCTGAATTCTAAGTACTTGTAGCAAGATAGACTAAAACTTTCATGAGATACTTTTCCAGTTGAATTATCCTATGGTCATACAGCTCTATATCCAAAATATAGGTGAGAGGCATCATGTTAACATCAAAAAACACAAGGAAATCTCACTAAAGATGACTAGGTATATTTAGATGAAACTATCTCTTAAGGTATACTCAATCTATTTTAGAACCTTTCTGTAAGATTTTATAACACTTTACGGTAGCTATATAGCTGGAAAGAGTGGGAAAGGGTGAAATAAACATATTTCAATGTGGAGAAACAACAAATACATCTTTGGCGGACTAACATAGGTGCAAATACAGTGACAAAAGATTAAATTAAGCATAGGACCAAAATGTTGAGGCAATTTTTGTGCTTGAAATTGTCCTTGCTAGTTAATTTTCCCTTAAAAGGAAAACAAATTAAGCTCGTTTTTTTGTTTGTTTGATTGCTTGATTTGTTGTCACTTTTTTTTTTCCCCAGGTTACTAATGGTATGTTTAATGATAGTTCTCATCTGTCACAGCTTCCTGGAAAGAAGCCTGGGCTTGGGAAAAATGAGGTTTTTATTTGTTTCTGCTGTTTTGTTTTGGGCTTGGCTTGAGTTTGTTTTGGGGGTTGTTTGGTTTTTTGTGCTAATGAAAGCAAATTAAATTACATGCATCAAATTTTAAATAGTGTATTTATTGTATTCTAACCACAACTGACATGCTGTAGCTAAGGAAACATGGAATTATCTTGTTCAATATTTTGTAAATAATACTGTGAATCTGCAAAGAATCATTGTTTAAAATTTACATAAATGTCCTACATCTACAAAATTACTGAGGAATTTTATTGCAGCAAAATTGTGCCATTTCCCCTTTTCCATTATCACACTAATGTACATACTCTATTCATGACAGAATTTTATTTCAATAACATATATTTAGAGCCAGGAATTGACTTCTCTATATGATTTGGTTTTACCGAATGGCTCTTTAAAACAAGAGATTCTTTGTTTTCCCCTCAGCTAGAGGTATGTATAATCTGTGACAGTGAACACTCCTTTCTGTCTAACAGACTTTTGTCTTTTGCATGGAACAAGACATTAGAATTCCTATTATCTGTCATATTTATTTTGAAGTGCTAAGAAATTTTGAATTTTCACACTTGAATTTCCATTATTATTTTTAATAAAACAAGCCAAGTGTGATAATTTGCAATACTGTATTTCTTATGGTTGCTAGTAACAAAAATCTGACATAAAGTGTTGAACTTTTATTTCGTTCTTTTAGACGAAACGATATCCTTTATTTTATTTAATATTATGTATGTTGTTTCTAAATAAAACTCAACAATATTAAATCTTTCTTAACATCAGTAATTGCTGCATAACAGTTTTGCTTGTACCAAGCTTACTGTACATTCATTTTCCTATCATGATATGAAAATTCCTTCTTTTTTTTTTTTTTTTTTTCTTTCTTTCATCTAAACCTAATTAAACACTTCACATGGAGATGGGGAGAGAGCACTCTGCTTGTTATCTTCTTTATGGTCAAGTGAAGCTGATCTCAATAAACTGTGTAGGCACCTTTTCATTTCTTAGTAATATAAACACAGAAAAGTGCAAGAAAATGTCATAATATTTGGTCATAAATAGAAAATAATTATTCACATCTTTGGACTGATATGATTCCTTCCTGGTAGCTGGCCTTTAAAAGCATTACTTCAGATAAGAATTGATAATAAAAATACTTTCCGAATTTCCTGGGAGAATTAATCATAGTTGTTTTTAGCTTATTTTTTGCAAATGTTGTGACTACTTATGATAGCTGTAAAGCTGAGAATTTCTGCATGCAACGATTATCTCTCAATTTCTCTGACTCTTGCATGTCCTGGAGTGATACAGGGAGCTGTCCCTTTCTTCCTACCACTCCTTCAACCAAAATAGTGGTACTCATAGATAAAATATGAAGGCTGTAGCAAGCTCACATGGTATTGTTGAGGATTGTAAAGGACCAATCTTCTTGACTTCTGAAGAGAGACTGTGATATGAAGATATATACAGAATATTTCACTCAAGGAAGCCTTAGCACATTACTGTAGGAATAAATGAGATTCCAGCTCTGATAGTGGTCATGAACATTGAGTATTTGTGGTTGGATTCTTCTGTGACGTGTGGAAAATACTTTCTGTCAGACAACATTATCCTGTCATATCAGCCCAGACTGCCAGGTGAGTGAAATGGCTCCATATTGTTCCTGTACTATGGTGTAAAGAACATGTTAAGCTATCAAAGAGCATCCAGAGGAGGGTTACAAAAGTGGTGAAGGCCTTGAGGGGAAGCTCCATGAGGAGAAGCTGAGGTCACTTGGTCTGTTCAGCCTGGAGGAGACTGAGGGGAGACCCCACTGCAGTCACAACTTCCTCATGAGCGGAAGAGGAGGGACAGGCACTGATCTCTTCTCCCTGGTGACCAGCGACAGAACCCAGGGAACACTGTGAAGCTGTCAGGAAAACTTTAGGTTGAATATTAGGAAAAGCTATTTCACCCAGCACACTGTTTGGCACTTGGGTTCCCCAAGGAAGTGGTCAGAGAACCAGTCTGACAGAGTTACAGGAGTATTTGGATAATGGTCTCGGGTGCATGGTGTGATATTTGGAGCCAGACCTTGGCTGTAATAATACTTGTGGGTCCCTTCCAGCTCAGCAAATTTTATGATTCTATTGACATGAAAGAGAAATGTTTCACAAATTTCATTGTCTAGTTCACAAAAGACAGATTAGAGCATTTGATAATTGTTGTCATATATCCATTCCTGAACTAAAAGTTACTTTTCAGGATTTTCAAAACCAAAGATAGAGCTGTAGGCAGAGGGAGAGGGCACATACGGGAGAGAGAGCAAGAGAAAAGGAAAACTTTCCCCATCAGACAGCTGCCAATAGAAGTGATGGGGTGTCCAGATGAACATCCTCCCCTGAGCATCATCTCCACTGCATCAGATCATCCCTCAAAACACTTTACACGTAGTAACTATATCACTTCCACCAGGAACTATTCAAAATATCTGTGCTTGGTTTTGCTTATGATGTGCCAGTATTAGCTGCAACATATGTTCACAACAGGGACATATGATACTTGCTCTTTGTTATTAAACTTTCCTCATCTGTATTACTTGGTCCCTTAAAGTTAAATAAAAGTTATTAAAAAAAAAAAATAGGAAAAGGGCAGAAATGCTGGTAAATAAGAGGCAACAATACTAGCAAAAGAGCTATCATTGCATTACACATGCAAAGTGATTTTCCTTAAGAAAAATCTTCAGCAGTGTAGGTTTGACTGAAACCATCAGCCCTTCTTCTCTACCCCTCTCCCCTCTTTAACAGAAAACAGTATTTCCTGTGAAATTAACTGAATGCAAACACCTGGTATCAAAATGCAAATGCTGTTGACATAATTATGATTTTAGATTTAAAATTCAAAGTAACATTAAGAAAAACAGACCTGTTTGTCCTGTAGCTGGGTGAGACTACTAGTCTTAGTAACAGGAAAACCCAAATCTTTTACTTCTAGGAAAAAAAACCTACTAGATCCCAACCTGTATATGTAAAAACATGTACATACATGTGGGAGAGGTGCAATTTGATGTTGCTTTGGTTTTTTGCAAAAAAAAAGACATACACTCGGAAAAAGATAATTTTTATTAATTTAGTTTTGGATTCTTTGCTTGTTTTCTGTAAAGTACTTTTATTAGAAAATGTCAGGTCAACGAAACTGTGTCTTATTTATGGTCTACTATCTGGCAAACCAAATAAATAAAATCAGATACTAAAATTTACCCCAGAAACTGCTGTCTCCCTAACACTCAGTTGAATTCATTGATGTGTCCACCCCAGAAATTATTCAGAATAGTTTTGGGGGGAAGAAATACCTTGTATTTTCACATTTCATGTTTATTCAAACTCATCAGGCCTGATTTTAAAAAGTATTATTTTACCCACTCCAAAAGGGATTTCTTCATACTAAATATGGAAGGGAATTCTTCACACTAAATATGGAAGTACTTTAGTTAGCAATATGAACCTAAAAGTCTTAAATTCCCAGACAGAAAGTATAACCAGGTGTTAAATATTTGAAACCATACATCAACTCTCTCAACTCATTCACTGTGGGCAATTGCCTATGTAAAGACTTCCCATAAAGCATGTAAAATTATTTAATGAATTTCAGGACTTTGTGTGTGGATATGCATGCAAATCTTATTATGTAAAAAAGACAAGTTATTTGGAGTCCATCCAAAACCTGTAGTCCAACCAAATACCATAAAAATGAGGTATTCTTATACTGGAAATCTTGTTATCATCAGTCAATGGCACAAATAGGAGAAAATATATTCCTATTTGTCCCTTCAGATGACCTTTCTGAAACTGTTTTTTAAAATTTCTTGTAAAGTAGTATTTATCAATATAGGTAGCTTCAACAATAAAAATGTTTATTTTTCTTTGACACCTTTTTAATAATTTTAATCGTAATCAAACTGTTTCTATATCACAGAATTAATTTTTTTCAGATAAATTTCATTGTAGCAAGTATTCAGCTGTTCATCCATGGAAAAAATACACTTGTTACTAACTTCTTCATGAGAAAGTTTTAGAGGATCTGGTCCAGTCACATTTCAAAAAGGGTATATATGCCAAAGAAGCTACTAAGCATCTTCAAGTTCTTGAAACTGTCAGCTGGGTTGGTGTAATAGATCCAAGCTTTTTTTTTTTTTTTTTTTTTTTTTTTTTTTTTTTTTTTTTTTTTTCCCCTCTTGGCTATTAAATACACAGCTTTACAATCTTGAACCTTCTGTCCAGCTGTTGGCAGATCTTTGCATGTGGTGGTAGGTGGAGAAAGTCAAAGGGGACAAATACAGTATTGTAAGAGAGAGGACATAATGAGAATAATGAGGAAAGCAGATGACTTGCAATGGAGATGATTTAATACAGAAAACTTTACTCCACTGAGAACAAGATTTCTGTATTTCATCCTATAGCAAACATGCTGTTGACTTGAACTTAGCAAATATTATTTATATAGCCAGAAAATCACTCAAAATGTTTTACTGTAGTATATTTACAAATGTAAATTATTTGTTTAAATTACATGATTCATGAAAAAAGTTAAACTTTCAGAAATTGCAAGATTCATTTAAATAAACTGAAGTAGAATGTTGAGTAGATAGATTTTATGAATTTGTAATGCAGCTGAGATATAGCAAGCAAGATCTACAGCAGCAACATGTTTTAAGATAAACAAATTCTGTGACATATATTTAAGTATTGCAATCTAATATCTAGCTCCTGATATGACCCTGAGCTCATTGTTCTGCATAATTAAGAAGTAGGCAGGTGTAGATTCTTTTATAGGTAGAAAAGAAAAATTTTGGAAAATCCCATATTCATTTGAAAACATACTGTACTTGATATATAAAACAGATTGGAATTTTTCTCAGACCTGTCCTCATTTCTCAAGTGAGATAAAGAGGCACAGGTATTACACAATATCCTCCCAATTCATTGCATTATAGTAGTTAAATGTGTTTCATCTGAAAAGCTCCTAAACACTTTCAAATATAACAATTTTCTAAAAAGTTCTTATGAGTTTAAGCCAAGCTGTATTTTTACAATATTTGGGCTCAAAGTCAGTGTAGAATTTGATAGGATAGTAAGCATGTAATGAAGAAGAATTTGACTGGAGTGAAAAATTTTAACAAGTATTTTGGCAAAATTTCCCAGGTTTTGTTATGGATGAAATTCTGAAATGTCACGCTTAGTTACACATATATTTAGCCTTATTTGTTTACAGTTGAGACCAAAACTTTTTTTCAACATTTGTTCACGAAGTATTGATTCATGAATTTTTTTGTCTGATGAAAGATATGGGATTTGTTCAGTTCTTATATAAAAGCTTTGACACATTTCTACATGTTATATAGAGCTTCGTCTTTAATTTAATTAATTTAATTAAAATTACAAGTGCTTTAGCATGTGGTTCTATCCTGGAGATACTGACACTGTACTATGTAATATGGATTAGAGACAAAATTATATCATTTACAGAAACAAGGAAGAAAAACTTTAAAAGTACATCTTATTTTTCTATGAGAATTTGTGACTTTCTTCTATTGAAATGACAGAAAACAGTGAAATATTAATTTATATGAACTATGATGTATTTCAGAAATGTTTGAAAAGGTGCTCTGAATGAACAGGTTTCTCACAACATTAGGAATGTGTGAGGAAAAGGCGGGTAAAGATGTTTTAGTACACTCTGTCATTTCTGTCAAAAATCTAAATGAGTTATGATTATTTCTTCTGAATTTTAAGCCTGAAGAACTTAATTCTGGTTTGTGTTTTTTTTCCCTACAGTTTCTTGGTTTAGATTCCAAATTACGATTTAGATTACGTTTAGATTACAAATTACAATTCTTGTAAATATGTATAAAGTAGCATGAACTTGTGGCAATTTTCAGATAATTTCATTAAGTAAAACACAGATTGAAAGAAAATTGTTTTATGAGTGTCAGAGATTTAAAGATATAGCTGAGGAGCTATTTATCCTAAGGATGGAGGAATAGTTACATAGGGCAACTTTGCACAGGCTTGTTTTTTAAGAAAATGCTGATCAAGCAGTTTGAATATTAAATTGTTTTAAAACATAAAAATATTTTCTCATCTTAAAATTTACTTGTCACAGTTTTTTTATTAAAGAAAATAACCTTGTAAGTTTAACAGTGGCAATATGGTAATTTTGAAGTTTTAGCACACCACCTTTGTCTTGTTTGTTTTTTGTCAAAATGAGAACACATGGACTTAAAATATTTGTATAAAAACATACATTAACCTCTTCCAGATACTGTGTTTTCTTTGAAATATTACAGTAATGGTGTGAACCAGCACCAATTCAGACAATCAGAAAGCATACTGAAGTTAATTTATTCTATATTTAATTTGGTATCAATTATCTGTGAATTATCATAAATCAACCAGCAAAAAGTAAAACTTCTCCTACTACTTTAGATGCATCAGTCTGGAGATCAACATTTCATCTTCTGAGATTAAAATTAGTATGTATGCCAATGTGTTTTCAAGTATTACTGCTCTTCAGTAACAAACTATGAACCACAATATGTTTCAATATTAAGGACAAAAAAAATACTGTACACAGCTGCAGTTCTGCTGACAAATGATCAATGTGGAGTCATGCAATAGGGTCAAAGATGTTATTTGAAGGTGATAATACAATCATCTAATAAATCATGTTATAAATAACAGAAAGAAATTCAAGTTAAAATGCATTCAGAAAACTGCAATAAAAGATTTGCCCCTCTTGATTTTA
Source organism: Prinia subflava (assembly GCF_021018805.1). Classification (NCBI taxonomy): domain Eukaryota; kingdom Metazoa; phylum Chordata; class Aves; order Passeriformes; family Cisticolidae; genus Prinia; species Prinia subflava. Next base: position 61,727,354 of record NC_086249.1, read on the forward strand.
GGCTGCAGAGAATCTTAAGACAATATAGAAAATAAAGCTAGGATAAAAAACAACTTCCAGAGTACTATTCAGGTGACAAGCTACAATTTCAGAAGGAAAAATTTGGTAGAAGGGTAGAACATAAGATTCAATTTCCTCCCTATCAGTGGTCAATATTCATAGAATATCTAGACCATTTATCCTCAAGAAAAAAAACATAAAGTTATATATTGCTTCAGCAACTAACTGATCATGAAGATTTGTAGACACTGAGATTTCTGCAATATTCTCTCCAAATTAAGAATTATTGCTGAATTAAAAGGCATAGTAAGTCCATTATGAAATTGTTGGTGTTTATTTTAGTATCTAAATTGGATCCACTACTTGATATAGCATTTTTTTTGAAATATAACCAGTATTGTCCTTTGCACAATTCCAGGTATATGGCATCAGTGGCCTTTTTCTCATTATTTGTTCTTAATGAAGCCATGCCACCAATTACCTCCTTCTTTTCCATGTGCCTTAGAAAAGCTTCCAGGATCTGCTCCATTACCTTTACAGTCATAGAGGCGAGAAAACCTGTAGTTCTCCGGGTGTTCCTTATTTTCCTTTTTAAAAATTAGGCTTATGTTTCCCCTTTTCTAATCAGTGAAAACTTTACTGGACTGTAATGACTTCTCAAACATGATGAAAAATGGCTTAGTCACTTCCTCTGCCAGTTCCCTTAGGATCTGCAGACGTATCTTAACAGGTCCTATGGACTTGTGTGACTTGAGATCCCTTAGGTGATCTCAAACCCGGTCTTCTACAATGGTTAGCTCATCATTCTCTGAGTCCCTGCCTTTGCTTTCTAGGGTATTGTGGCTGGAGCACTTTCTGGTGATGACAGGCAAAAAACTCATTGAGCACTTCAGCCTTCTCCCTATGTCAGGTAATCAGGTCTTGTGTTTCCTGCCAGAAAAGGGCTACATTTTCCCTAGTCCTTCTTTTATCACCAGCATATCAACAGAAGTTTTCTTGTTGCTGTTGACATCCCTTCCAGATTGAATTGTATCAGGGTTTTAGCTTTCCTACCTTGATCACTGTCTGCTCAGACAATTTCTCAGTACTTCTCTCTGCTTCTACCCTCATTTTGGCTTCCTTTTTGTTTTTGTGTTTTTGTGCACCTGCATGTCAGGGAGCTCCTTGTTCATCCACATAGGCCTCCTGTCACTTTTACCCAGCTTTCTCTTCAGTGGAATGCATCACTCCCTAGCCAGGAGGAGGTGATCCTTGAATCCAGCTTTCCTGCACCCCTCTTCTCTCTAGGGCTTTATCACATGGTACTATACCAAGCAGATCCCTGAACATGATAAAATCTTGCATACTAACACCAAGGCGGTGACCTTCTGTGTGCCCTCCTTGCTGCCCTAAGGATCTTGAACTCCATCCTTTCATGGCTGAACATTACACACCGACCTCTTTACCTCTTTTTGTTGGTGAGAACAAAGTCCAGTATAACACTTCTCCTTACTGGCTCCTCAGTCATTTGGAGAAGGAACTCATGTCACATCATATCATACAACCATACCACATCATATCAAAGCAATCATCAGGGATGCTTACAGCCTCTCTCAAGTAGTCTTGCACATGATTGCTGCTATTTGGTGCAGAACAGAGAATCTGTTGGTCCAACAATATATATGCCTTTTTTTTTTTTTTTTTTTTTTTTAATCTTTTCAGTCATGGGGATTTTGGAAGGTTAAATTTAGTGAGAAAATACTCAGAGAAGACTGACTGGACATTCTGACATTCCAACCATCCATAGAACCAGTGTGGTTTTAGAAGGCAATATTTAAGTCAAGCTGATAAGGAAGTAGTTTTACAGTGGTTAAGATAAAATAACTGCAATAATTTCAAGTATGAATGAAAAAAAAATCCAAGAACACAAAATTATTCCAGCTTTTTTGTTGCCTTGAAGAACCTTTGACATCTACAGATGAAAAGCGTCTGTCCAAATATCTAGTCTGTACTCATCCAAGAAACAACTATCACCAAATCCCATGCCTGACTTGAGTCTTTGAAATAGTACTAGGTACAAATAGAACTGAGTTCCTGTAAAAGCTGACCACAGTCCTCATGGATGCCTCTGGGTGTATGAGCTAATAGTTTTAATATGTGTTTCTCCATCTGAATTAAAGGAGTGATAACACATCTGATGGCATTATTAGGTTGTCTTACCAACAGGTCAATCAGTATAGAAAAAAATTATCTTACATCTCTCAGAACATAATCAGGTTCTTATTTAAGTAAAGTAAAACAAAAGCTGTTTTTCATAAACATGGGAAAGGATACAAAACAAAATGAAAATATAGCTGGAGGGATGCTGGTTTTAATCAGGTAAAGACTGGCTGTTAGAACAAGGGGAGATGAACATAGGAGAAAATTATGATGGCTGACAAATTAACTCAATTCAAAAGCTGCTCTCTAAGTTAATTTTTTCTTTCTCCCTGGGTTTTTAACGTAGCATGAAAACATCCCCCAACAAAACAGCAAAAATAACCACAAATCAAACCACATTAAATGAGTGTGAGGAAGCCAGATCTTCCCAGGCTATTTAGAAAATATTGAACTTTAATCATAGCCATTATTGCAGAAGTAGCAAGGTTTTATTACCAAAATAGTTTTCTCTTTTGACAAAATTCTTCTCTCTTTCCCTTTTTTTGGTAAATATATATATTATTTGAAAAACAGCTGCAGATGAAATACTCACATCACCTGTACTAAAAACAAGGTCTTTTCATTTCAGTGAATATTATGTTCTGCCTTGAGAGAGAAAAAATTTCTATAAACATAATGATTATAGCTTAAGGTTTCTCCTAAGCATTCTCTCTTTGTCTCACCCATCTATTACACCATGCTCCTGTTGTGCATTGAAAACTGCAGTTTGCTTGTTTGTTTTTTTCATTTTAAATTAATCTACCTTCCATCACCACAGTCGAGCACAAATGAGAACAGTGCTGCCAGAGAAGACATCCTAGTTATGACTGCATGATTAATTTTTTAGCTGAAACAACTGAGAATAAAAAGAAAATCAAAACAGTTTAAATGAAGTGTCTCAAACATTTAATTTGGAAGATGAAACAAAGAGGTGTATACAGAGTCTCAAAACTAGCACTGGGAAAATTCACATGAAAGAAACTTGAAAAAACCATAGAAAAAAATCACTGAAATCCCGAAATTATAGAAAAAATCCTCAAATCCTAGAAGTAACTGACAGATAAATCAACACTATCATGTGATTAGTTCACAATTACAGTAATAAAAATTATATTTTACTGTTGGGGAGTTGATTTTAATTTAAAGGAACTGATGTTCTCCCTCTATTCTGCTCTTGTGACAACCTACCTGGATTATAGCAAGCTCTGGGGTTCCCAACATAAGCAAAACACAGAGCTGTTGAAGAGAGTCCAGAGGAGGCTGGTGGAGATGATCAGAGGACAGAACACCTATGCAGACAGGCTGAGAGAGTTGGGGGTGTTCAGCCTGGAGAAAAGAAGGTTCTAACAAGGCCTTACAGCATTTTCCAGAAAAAAAAAAAAAAAAAACACAACGATTTTTTTAAAAGGGCATGTAGTGACTGGACAATTGTTTTAAGCTGAAGGAGAGCAGGTTTTAATTCGACATTAAGAAGAAATTCTTTGCTGTGAGGGTGGTGAGGCACTGGAATAGTTTTCCAAGAGAAGTTGTGAATTCCCTGACCCTGGGAGAGGTCAAGACCAGCTTGGATGGGACTCTGAGCAACCTGGACTAGTGGAAAATATTCCTGTTCATGGCAGGAGGATTGGAATCTTTAATGTTTCTTCAAACACAAGCCATTCTGTGATTATATTATTCTATGAAAATTATTTTCCAAATTCAGAACATTTTGAACTATATTTATTGAGTGATATTGGAGTCTGATTACATAATCAGAACATAAGAAAAGAATTTTAAAAAATGAAGAGGTATATTAAGAGCTTATTTCCACAGTGGCACACAGTTTATATTTTATGTCATCATGACAGAGTTTCAACCTTTAGGCAGGATCCCATCAGTTTTTGCTGTACATTAGCTTACATGGAAAGTTACCTGCCAAATGTTAAATAATGTAGTTAGGAGAAAAAATAATTTATTTTTTTAGACAGTCTTATGTATAGGTTTCCTAAAACATCCACAAATATCAAAGGATAAATTTTGGAGAGAATACATCTTTCCTGACGTGGAACCCTCATGTCATGAGATAATGAATTTGGTTCTAGAAATGCTAGCATAGAATTTATAACCTTGCATCCTAATGGCCCAAAACACTGATATAGTGTTAGCACACTGTGTTAGTTCTATCAGCTCCTGAAAAAAATGGTAATGAACCAAAAGGTTTTATTAGCTATCTGTTACTCTGAACTAACAGAAAGCAAATTTTCATTAATAAATGGCCATGAAGTCAATTTCTTCTCTCATATTTTATTATTATTGCCTTTAAGGTTTTACTTACCACATCTCTTCATTATCGCCTATATTGTGATTATAACCTTCAACTTGTTTTGTTAATTCTAAAGTCTTTATCATTCCTTCTTATAATTCATAAAAGTTATCTTCATTTCCACTTATGGGATTTGAAAAATAGCCTTTCTTAACTTCTTTTGTTATAACTTTGTCTTATCTCTTCTTTTTAATCCAATGACAAAACTATCTCGCACAAGGCAGTTTCATTTCCCTTGAAGGGGTTAAAGCATGACCTGATGCCAGAATCCATTTTGACTCTAAAACTGGAATGGTCTATTGTATAAAGGACTTGTAGCTGTAGCATCATTCCTCCTAGTGTGACAAGATCAGAGCTCCCTTCTCTAGCAGCAATCTTCACTGCTGACAACAGATAATATTTGAGTGCTTCTAGGACAAGCATTCCTTTTCCTCTGCTACATCTTAGTAGCAGATGTATCCTACTCCAAACGATATTCTGGCAATCCCTCACTAAATTTGTAGATATTCATCCTGGGTTTGACACTTGACAACTGTTCCAGTAGGCAGCTGTTCCTTTGGCATTGTTTTGTGTATCAAGAACACATAAAGTGGTAACTTTATACCATCTCTTGACACTGCCAATGTGTCAAAATCACAACTGCACAAGCAGTGTGCATTTCTCTTCTGCATATTTACTAAAATGGATTTTATGCCTCTCATTTCAACAATTTAACTTGATCTTTCAACTGCATTATCCATTTGACTAAGCACATAGCTATGATCTTTACATTATTCCTGGAATGCACTGAGCTTTTTAGGGAGGTCAGAAGGTAGATGTTAGTACAGATCTCTCCCAAAGGCAAAAGATATGAAATCAAATCATTCCCATTCCCCTCTACTGTCAGTTGCCTTCTTGCTCTGCAATATTTTCTGATTAAGGTATTTCTTGACCTTTCAGGTTAATGACTTCCCATTTAACTGGGATTCATCTTTTGTTTAAATTTTTACAAATACCACAAGTCATGGAGTTGGAGAATCATTTAGATTAAAAATTTCTATCTAGTCCTTCCTCCTACTCAAAATATGACCACCACTAAATTCAAATCAGAATTTTTTTCTATCTATTAAAAATGTTCTTTTTTTGAGGAGTCAATTGAATGATTTCTGAATACTTAACAGATGAAAACTTCATGTTTCCATTAGCATATTTATGTCCCCCTTTTGTTAGATTTCCTCTCATTCTAACCATTATTAGTTTGTTAGGTTTGGTGGTTCACGTTTCTGTTTATTTGTGGGGCTTTTTTCCTTTTTTTCTTTCATATAGAACTGCCATGAGTGTAAGATTTGAACCATAACTTTTCCTTATGCCATCTTGAAGTCAGGTGTCTCACCTCCAAACCCTCTGCCATTTTATAATTAATAGCAGAATTCAAAAAGACTCATAAAACTACCAAAATCATAATGAGCTGAGAAGTTCTGTAAGTACGAAAGAGAAACAGTATCAATCTATTACTCTTAACTATGTCACTACTCAATTTCAGGAAAATTCATCCTCCTTTTAAGAAAATAGATTCTGATGGAAGGAAGAAGAGGGACGACATCTTGTCTATACAGCAAAAAATTCACTAGCTCTTTAATCTGTTAAGGATTTAGTTCCAGAGTAATACAGGGTTTCCATGGCAGGGTAGATGAGACTTTCAGATTTTTAAAATGGAATTTAATTTTTTTTCATGACAGGGATTTCAAGAACAGTGTCTAGATTCTTGTGAGAGAAGAAAACTAGAACCTCTTCTAGTTCCCCTCTTTGAAGGACTCCCCACTTGAAAGACTGACAAATGGAACAAATAGTGTGTTTAAAACAAGCAAGGAAGTTGCTTTGAGATCTCACTGCATCCTACACCTTGAAAATGGGTTTATGCAACACTTTAGTTACATCAATCACCTGTCATGTCTCAGTATGTCCACCCTAGGGCATGGCTAGATCTCATAAAATTAATAAATCCCTCCAAGTGAAGGAATACCTTCTTCCAAAACATCTCATCATAGAGACTTTGGGTAGTTCTGTAGCATATGCAAATTCTCTTTCAATCTCTCTTGAGTAGTGTAAAAAAAACCCAAAAAAAACCCCATGGAAATTTCTAGTAGACAAGGACCTAGAACAAATTCTTGAATGAGAATCAAAAATGTATTTAATGAATTTTAACAAAACGGAACAAGCATTCAAAATAGCTGATTATCATTCCTATCAGACTAGGACTTGACCTTGCAAAAATTTCACTTCTTGTAAAAATTCAGCTACTCCTCAAGCACTTCCAGTTTAAAGACAGACTCATCAGATTCTGCTTAATTTAAATGAAGAAATAATTTCACATATTTGGAATACCAACTAAGTACTGCCCAACAGTAATGTTGCTTGTAATCTGTTCAAACCATCACTGGTTTTTCTTGATCCACCTCTTTCCAGGTTTGTGTGAACACTATCACAACCAGAAACCATACTTCCTCACTGAAATAAGATATATTCAGCTATAATTTACCATCATAGCCTTATGTCTAGGGCAGTATGTCTGACCAATATCCCTGAGAGTTTTTTTTCCTCACTTAAAGAACAACCCACAATCACTCAACTCAGTAGGCAATAGAACCTCTGATCACAAACTTCATCCCACACAGTGAAGAACTAGAGCTGAGGATCTTCAGTTTTATGAAAAAAGGTTATTTTTCTATATAGTGACAAAAGATGAGAAAGAAAAATAATCACGTCTTCTTCCTTATGAAGTCCCAACTCCTGTCTTCAAAGGTAAGCAGACAAGGACAAGTACAGCTCAGAGGATGTCAAGAGAAAAACAGCATGACCAAATAGACTGCTGTAATAAAAGAGAATAAAGAAAAGTGATTATACTCTTTCCCACAGAGAGAAGAACATTCCTTAGCAACCATGAATTGTTCAGCTAGCAACAGCATGGAAGTACTGTAAGACACAGAGTAAAACCGTAAACTATGTGGAAAATTCACTGAAGGGCCTGGGCTCAAAAGGCAGGGTCAATGGTTTGAAGTATAGCCAGCAGTCACTTGCAGTGACCCCAAGGTTAATGGAATAAACCTATGCAACAGTGCAGCCAGAGTGGGAGCTGCACAGAAAGCCATTCTGCAGAAAATAGCACTGGGAGCCTGCTGGACAACAACTAGAACAGAAATATGTTTGTACCAATGCAGCAAAGGCCAATTGCATCCTGGGCTGTACCATCAAGAACACAGACAGCAGATTGAGTGAAGTAGTTATTCCAATCAATGCAGCACTTTTGAGAACCCATACGGAGCACTGTGTCCCACCTGGGGCATAGTCTGTATGAAAAAGATATCAGAAAACTGGAAGAAATGTGATGGAAAGATGCTCAGATCTTTAGAGAGCTGCAGGTCATCATTTATAACGAGAAGTGGACACAAATGGATTTGTTCAGACTTCAGAGGAGAAAGTTACAGTGGGATCTTACACTGCCTACAAGTGTCTAATGGGAAGTATATGCAGAAGAACAAAAGCAACAGATACAAATTCCAGAAAGAGAAACTGCAGTCAGATATATATATATATATATATATATATATATATATATATATAAAATGATGATAGCTAGCCAAGTATTAGAAAACAGTTTCACAGAAATTCTGGAATACCTACACTCAGTTGCATCAATTCAAAACTCAGGTGAACAGCACAGTGAGTAACTTGATCTAATTCTAAAACTTGGACTAACTTGAAAATTGTCCCTATGGAGTTGGACGCCTCCATACACCCCTTCCAATGTACATTGTTTTGCTGCTTCTCTTCTAATGACAGAAACAACCGAGACATCAACTGAAGTCTTACACATCTGCAAGTAGAAAAGGCAATCAGTCTTTACGAAAGATTTGTCATTCCCTCAGGATATCTCTGTAGTAGGTTGAGCCTTGCATCCAGGCACCCACCAAAGCATATCTTTCCCCTTCTTAGCTGGATAGGGGAGAAAATTATAACAAACATTCATGAGTTGAGATAAAGGCCAGGAAAGGTCACACACCATGTGTATATCATGAAATAATTATGGGCAAAAGAGATTCAAATGGAGAAAATTAAATGAATTTATTACTAACTAAAAGCAGAGGATAATGAGAAATAAAATAATTCTTAAAAGTAAATTTCCCCTACCCTTCCCACTTACCCAGGCTCTATCTTCTTCCCCCACATCAAGGGGAATGGGGATTATAATCATTTCATCACACATGGCTCCTGCCACTGCTCAGTGAGAAGAATCCTTCCCCTGCTCGAGTATGGGGTTCCCCCCATGACACACAGACCTCCACACACTTTTCCAAAGTCAGTCTATCCCATGGCCGAAACCTCTCCCCAAACTCTCACCATAGTTCACTTTCCCACAGGGTGCAGTCTTTCAGGCACAGCCTGCTCCAGGTTGGGTCCCCCAGAGAGGCACATGTCCTGCCACAAAACTTTTTCTAGTGTGGGCTCCTCTCTCCACAGGTCTTCAGGTCCCTGACAGGAGCCTTCTCCAGCACAGGCTTCTTATAGATTCACTGCCTACTTTGGGAATCCAACTCCTCTAGCATGGGTCTCCTCCATGGGCTGCAGGGGAACAACAGCTTCACCATGGCCTTCCCCACAGGCTTCAGAGGAATCTCATCTCCAGCACTTGAGCACCTCTTCTCCCTCCTTCTTCACTGACCTTGGTATTAGCAGAGTAGTTCTCACTTATTCACAACCTGCTCTTCTCTGACCACAATTAAAACTGCACAATATCTTTCTTTCCTTCTTAAATATGTTATCACAGAGGTGTTACTGTCCTTCCTGATTGGCACAGCCTTGGCTAGCAGCAGGTCTGTCCTGAAGCCAACAGGCATTGGGTCTGTCCAACATGGGGGAAGAAGCTTCTTGGAGCTTCACAGATTCAACACTTGATTCAAGACTGCAGCAGGCAGGCAGTGTGACAAGTTACCAGGAATTGTTAAGAGATGTTCCTGTTCAATTTACCTTATCGCCAGACACAGGAGCTGTTAAAAATCCGAGGTTAGAAATAAGACACTTGCAGCATGATTGATTGTGCTGGTGACAGTATAGGAGGTAACAGCTAAGCATGCATGTACTTTATAAAAGTGTCAACAAAATTTGATGAATATATGTGAAGATTACCAGTTGATTTTGTTTATTATCCTTGTCTGTAATGAAAGCCTTGTGAACACCGGAGATCAGATCTTAAGTAACACAGACTGATGATGATGGTGAGAATCAATGATGGAATTTGATGTAACCTATAAATGTAAGAAGTTTCCCAGTCTCTCACCATAGATTTGAATTTTTCACTTTAAACTTGTTACAGGTTGTAACAGCTGCAAAGAGATTAAAGAAAGGCTTTGCATTGAGTTCCTTTACTCAATTTCATTTTATGTTAAAGCTCAAAGAAGACTTCAGGGGTGGTGGGGGGAAGTGTAGGCGTAAGGAAGAAAGATAAAAAAGAGATTTAAAAATAATGAAGGAGAAAAAAAGGAAGAAAGAAGTCTTTGAAAAAAACTTTCTAAAATCTGAGCTTTAATGACAGGAGTATCATTTTGAGAGTCTCTGGGAATACATCAGAATTCATAAAAGCAGGGTTTCCATTTGCCACAGTTATTCTAGTGTAAACATTTACCACTCCAGCTGAGTTGCTGGAGGCAGATTACAAAGATGAATTATTGCTATCTCTCATGGGTTTTTTTCCCTGATAACTTTTGATCCACATAGATATTCAACCTCTGTCAGATGATCTTGCAGGCTTTTCTTAGGTCATTTTACTCCTAATTAAGAGTAATGTGAAAGTAATTTTTCCTCCAAAGTATAGCCTAAAAAATATAATTTTTGCTATTAGAAGACCACAATCTGTGATATTTATCTCATTGTCAAGTGAGTAGAGTGTCTTGTATTTGCAGCTCTGTGACTGCTGCCTGTCACAATAGACTGACAGACCAAGGACTTCCCTGCTGGACAAAATCATAGCCCTTTGTTTCATGTGGCAGAGTGAGGGCTACCATGAAGGCAATTGTCTGGAGAGAGAAACACAAAAATAGCTCCAGAACTTAAGAGTATGGAAAGCCCAGTTCTAACACCAAACTCCTAGCAACAAATTCAGTAACCTTGACAACTCACTGTGACACCTGCCTATACTTCTTAAGCTGAATTTTCAACACTAGACTTTATTTTCTAAAATAATGAACTGTTTAAGTAGCCATGTAAGATTATAAAAAGCATTATAAGAAATCTGTCTCTGCTGACTGCATCATTGCAGGCACATCCTACTTCTTGCCTCAGTTTCAGCCAAGCCATTACTTTTCTGTTGCAGTAGACACTGCTTTTTTTTTTTCTATTTTGTCATAAGAAGGCTCTTTGTTATGATCTCTAAGGTTTGGCTTATTTGTTCCCTGTTCCTTACAGAAATTTCTCTAGCACCATGGCATCAACCATCTCCAATTCCTTGTTCTACCTCTCCTCTCCTTTGTTCAGCTTCCCACTGCACACTCTGGAACAGTAATCACTCTGGCTTTACACTGTTGCTGTAAAGGGAAAAAAATGCCAAAAAAGTCAGTCAGAGACACTCTGACACCAGCTGCCCATTTGTACAACTAAGATCAGGATCCACAGCAGTGATACACTGCATTTTTTTCCTGTCTGAAGAGGTTTATTCTGGAAATGACTTTTTAACACTTTCTTTCACCACTCCGCTTGTCAAAAATGCCTTCCTTGAAATTCAAGTCTGTACTTAAAACCTAATCAGAGTCTTTGCAGTCCTTGGAGAAAATGGGGAAAGTTCATGTGGAAGAAAGAATATAAACCCCTGTAACTGATGTGGTGTCTGCCTACACTCTCAGTGTATTGTTGAGAATAGACTGAATAGCTGCATTTGGCAAGCTCTTAAATGTTTTGTTCAATGGCTCTGTTTTACCTGCTGCTTCAAACTTTCTGAAAAACATTTAAAAGGAAGGTAAAAAAATCAAAAAATATTTTTAGGTATTGACCAACAGTTTCTCCAGTTGAAAGTGAAAAGGCCAAGAGAAGTAATTTTTTTGAAAACTTGATTTCTCTCACATGCTTTTTCCTTTTCACTGGCCAGTAGTTTCAGACTACTTTTGTATTTGTCTACTTGGGGATATAAATTATGTGTAGGGAGAGTGGAGTCTTATTATTCTTAATGGAAATTTTTTGAAGACTACCCCAATTTGTGACCATGCCCAGATTTCTTTTCATAGAAATAGAGTTATAGGGTATCCATGGGTCCAGCTTTTTCCTGAATTACATACAGATGAAGTGTGGATGCTGTATGACTGGAATTTAACTGTCTAGCATATCTCTATATATAGTTGCACTCAAGCCCCCTCAATGAATCCAGTAGGTTATATTTTTTTAAAAACTGTTATTAAAAAATGAATACACACAGATATTTTTTCAAATGTATTCGCACAAAGATATTTACTCAAAATCACTTGCATAGCTGCAATTATGAGCAATATTTTATTGTGAAAGGGAGTAGCAATGCTCATAGAATCATTAAGGTTGCAAAAGATCTTTGCAATCATCAAGTCCAACCATCAAACTAGCGTCACCAGCTTGTTCACCATTAAACCCTGTCTTCACAGACCATATCCGCATGCTTTTTCAACATTTCCAGGGATGATAACTCCACTATCTTCCAAGGCAATCTGTTCCAATGCTTTGCAACCCTGTCCATGACTTTTTTCCTTAATATCTAAACTAAATCTCCCAGAGACCATTTCCTCAAGTTCCTGAAGTTCTTTCTCACATGACCTATGATACCCCTAGTATCAACATGTCCATGCTTATAATAGATCTTGTCCCATAGGTTGTGGGATAAGCAGTCATCTTCACCACAACTTGCACATAACTTTCCTTAGATAATCTCATTGTGTTGTCACTGTTTATTCATTCATGGTGATTCAGGTAATGATGCTAGTCCAAGATATATATTTAGTTATATATAAAATGTATATTTTATATGTATGTTTTAAATGTATATTTATATGCACAATGAGAACATAATTGTATTCAAGATGTGTCCTTTGCTTTTCACCTCCTGTAAAACAATTACATGAATAAACATAGCACAGCAAATATATGAAGAAAACCTAGGGCTAATCTTCAGGCTTGGTTGGAAATACACATTATTAATTCTTGTAATCTTGTTGTAAGTTAGTTCATCTAGCCCCTTTATTTTTCAAGCTTTGAATATCCCAAAGAGTGTAATGCCCAAAATGGCCAATACTGCAATAAAAAATTACAGAATCATTAATATTGGAAAATACCCTTGGAAGATACCCTTAAGATCATGGAGAATACCCACTAACCCAGCACCGCCATTTTCAACACTAACTCACATCTCTGACTGCCACATCCACGTGTTTTTAACTCTCCAAATATGGTGAATCAGGCATTTTTCTGGGCAACCTTTCTCAATCCCTGACTACCCTATCAGTGAAGAACTCCATCCTAATATCCAGTCTAAACCTCCTCTGGCACAACATGACACCATTTCCTCTTGTCATATCATTTGTTACCTGGGAGAAGAGGCCACCCCTGACCTTACCACACCCTCCTTTCAGGTAGTTGTAGACAGCTATAACATCTCCCCCCAAGCCTCCTTTTCCCCAGGCTAGCCATCTCCAGTTCCTTCAGCATCTCCTCATAGGATGTGTGAGCTCCAGACCCTTCACCAGCTTTTCTGCCTTTTTCTGGACTAGCTACAGCACCTCAATGTCTTTCTTGCAGAGGGGGGCACAGAACACAGGCTTTGAGCACCCTTCAGCCCAAGTACATGGGGACAATCACTGCTCCTGATACAGGGCAGAATAATCTTGGCCTTCTTCAACACCTGGGCACTCTGCTGACTCACATTTAGCTGCTGTTGACCAGCACCCCAGGCCCATAAAGCCTCAGAAAACAAACTGTCCTTCTTTTAACTTTTTCCCCTGAACATATTATGCTGCCTCTCCAAGGTTTAATCTTATTTTGCTGTTGCTACTCATATTTACAATATCTCTAAGCTCCTTAAATTTGCATCAATGACCTTGTAAGACTCAACCAATTTAACAGTATGTGATTTTATTTTCAGTTCTGCCTCAATAACAAGTTAACTAAAACTAAATCTAATAATGGTGGTGTTGTAGAACCTCAGTGGACACAATTTCATACCTATTTTAAGCAATTCATTTTATCTTTTGCAAGTTTCAGACAATTTAAATACATATGCTGACAACCCAAGGAAAAAATAATGTAATAAATTTAATTTTGTCAGTTATAATATCAGAAATGTTACAAAATCCTCAATCTTTTTTATTTATCTACTAGCCTTTGGAAGAAGCTGATCTTTAATAAATGTACCAAAAATAAGCATCAAGCTCACATATCTTAGTTATTTAATTTGATCTATGTTCAGAACATTTTCTGTATGTGGATGTTCTTTACTGAGGTATATAAATTCTTAGATTGTGCTTTTCACTGTGTTTTTTTAAAATTAATTTCTTTCTCTGTCCTTAGACTCATATGTATAGATGTAGATTCATAGACATATAACAAGGCTGGTCTTCAGCAAGTTGATTTTGGTTCTTGTTAAAAATTTGCCAAATGACTGCATTTGCCATGAACTACTGAAACAGTAGGGACAAACAATAATCACTTATACTGGACTTCCATTAATATTCTGTACTTAAGAAAAGGACAATTTCTGAAGTTCAGCATTTGTTCAATGTTCCCACACCATTCACTGGTATAATTTAAGTAATAAAGAAGGGCAAATGTAAGAAGATATATGAACAATAAGAGCCAGACTTTTGTTCATATTTTTGTATGAATCTGCTAGGAAAATAATTTTCTCTTTATAGGTCATATGCTATATTGTTCATATTTACTTTCTGAGTAAAATGCAACTCTGCTTCTAAAGAAATTGTTGAAAGCTACATTTAATTTCACATAGAAAGTTTTATTAAGAACTGTAAAAATAAAAGTAACCAAACAAAATTAAATAAAATTAATGTAACTCAAGGGTTGTAGTGGAACATCTTTTGAAAACATCTCTCAGAATACAATCTTTCCTTTTATAGCTCTTAAAAAATATGGATTGTTTTATTTACATAAAAAACTGTAGAAAAAAAGGCGAGTGCCTTGGTTTGGAAAGACAGGTATCTGTCAGGGAAAACTGGAGTTTCCCTTGGAATGAAGAATGTAAAACCTCCTCTTTCCAAATTATTACAATTTTGCAATTAGGATCTTTTAGGCAAAAATATGGCAACAGGAATAACTGTTCTTTACTAGAAATATTAAAAATGTAAATGCAGTAATACAAGGAAAAAAAAAAGCAATCAAACAAACAAAAGTCCTAGAGAACCCTGACGGAGTCAGGAATACGACCTGACAGGGTGTTGGAAGCAGTCCAAATAAGTCCTCCTGGAGTGACAGATGTGGTCCTGTTGGAGTAGGGTCTGTGGTTCTGTAGTGGTGGTGAGATGAGTCCTGTCTTCCTCTGAGAATCCAGTGGAAAAGAGGATGCCTGGGGTCCCTGTGTCCCCATTTTTATCTGTGTAGGGAGTGACTGGGGCCTCCCCACTGGGTGGAGCATCTCACAATGGGATGATGTAATGTGTCATGTCACTGGTGAGCCTTAATGGCCCATTAACAGAAGATATCCCCCAGAGGATGGACAAAATTGATGAAAGAGATAAGAAACACTGACCCCCCTGGTTTTAACAGATGGTCTATTATCAGAGGGCATCCACCCTCTTCCCCTTGGAGTTACAAGAGATAAAGAAAAAAAGAAATAATCTCCCAACTAAAAACACTATACTGTAACACAAGAGGCTGAGAGAGCTGAGATTGTTCAGCCTGGAGAAGAGAAAGCTCTGGGGAGACTTCATAGCAGCATTCCAGTACTGAAAGGGAGCCAACACGAATGATGAGGAGGGAGATTTCATGTGGGCATGTAGGGATAGGACAAAAGGGAACTACTTTAAACTGAAGTAGGGTAGGGTTAAAACAGATATCAAGAGGAAAGTCTTTATTGTGAGGTTAGTGAGACACTGGAACAGCTTGCTCAGAGAACTTGTGGATGCTTCATCTCTAGAAGGGTTCAAGGCCAGATTGTCACAGCAGCCACCCATGTAGCCCCTCCAGCTATCAAAATCCATGCAAACTCAATATGATATATTTTTTTACAAGGTAATTCATTCCATACGCAAGGAGACCCAGCAGTCCTATAAGATAGTTTTGTACATAGTTTCTTCTCTCATTGCATTCCTTTTGGGGAAGAAGATCCAAATCTGACTAATAGATCTTCAAATCCCTATAACCCTCTTTGTTGTTTATATGCCAAGTCCTTACTAATTGCATATCACACATCTAAAAATATTAGACAATCTAATACCTCTTCTCATCAATCATTCTGGCCTCGGATGTATGTAGTCACTTTTCCAAGAAGCTTTCACATTAAATCTCCTCACTCTAAAATTGCTTGGTCTTCTTGACAATATAGATTCATTGTACGATGTCAGAAAATATCAGGAACATACCATTTATGCAAGAGAGAGGAAACTCAGGGACACTATGAAGAACATATAACTATACTGGAGGAGAATCTGAAACCATACTAGAATTCTTCCTTCTTCCAAAGAGAAGACTGATGTAAGTATTAAATTTTCAAATAAAATGCCCATGATGCATGTTCACTTTATGTACTTTACACTGTGTGTACCACAGAGAAATGAGAAGTGAAAAAAAAAAATCTCTGAAACAACAGAACATTATGAGAGTTCAATTGTTTTGTGGGAGTTATTTTAAATATATTTATATATATATACATTTACAGTTCAATTTACATGTATAATAAATGATAGATTCACAGAATCATTTTTACACCTTTAAAAAAATGTATTTAAAACATACTAATCCAGTAAGAACACTGCATAGAATTCATGCCACAATGTCTTACTGGTTTTTATTGTCTCTGTTATTACATGTTTAAGGGCAACAGCCTTATAGTCATATTTTTGAACTGGATCTTTCACAATATTTAAAAGTCTTAGGAGAAGATCCATATTTTTATTGCAAAACTAAGCTAATGTAAATGTTAGAATGTCTGGAAGCCAACAGCTATACTTCTTCATAGATTAAGAACAAGGAAGCAGATACTCACTTCAGTGAAGATTAAACTCTGTCAGGCTATGACTGCCCTAAAATGTGTGACAAAACAAACAAACAAACAAAAAAAAAGAAACAAAACCAAAACAACTTGTAATGAACTTGGGCTAACAATTTTACTGCAAGGCCTGAATCCTATGAGCTGGAACTTTCAAGTGAGTGTGAAAAACACTCGAAGGATGGATAACTTCTATTTTGGGAACTGACCTGTAGGCTGCACAAGACCACAGAAAGTGACGGCATTGGTTGTATCTCATACTGCATATGCTGTATGACTGCTAAGAAAGTCATATTCCTGCACCTACAGAGGTAATGGCAGTTCAACATCATATGCTGTTGAATATTTTTTGCAGTAGTAGGTGCATCAGTTACAAACTGAATGATAAATTCTGCCTTTGATTGTGGGAAAATCCCTGAAGGGATAGCCTTTGATAACAATTTCTAATGAAGTAAGTCTGCCTGCAGAGTTTAGCTGAATGTTAGACCTTTTGTTCTAAAGTTGCATATTTTCATTGACATTGGTTAAATTATTTATTACATGTAAAGGCAACTTGATACACTAATAATTTGGTTTATCTTTTAAAGAAACATTGCTTAGAAAAATTGTTTATATTTCTAACACAAATTTTTATATTATTTTGTCTGAAATTGTACCTGATGCAGACAAATATTAATTTAGATATAATGACAACTTGAAATCTATACAGAATACACTGAATTTCCTGAACATCATTACTAAGAGAGACTATACAGAAAGTTTGAATAAGCTAATATGAGTATGCATATGTGAGAGAAAAATGAGTGGCACATTCTTCATTACAGAGTCCTTGGAGAGTCCTTGATCTGTCAAATTACTGACATGATACTCAGTTACTGCTTCATTGGAGCCCCAATGCCCTGTCATGTCAATATACACAAGGGAGATGAATTTCACAAATACATCTGGGCAGAAACAGAAATAGAGCACTGAGAATAGAACTGATGACAGTTTGCCAGTGAAATAGTTTTCCATTAAGAAATAGCATTTTGATTTATTTTCTGATTATCTAACAGGTACCAGGGACAAAGATATGGAATATTTTTAAGTTCCTTTCCCAAAATACTCATGTAGCAGCCTAGCAGGACCTTGTAGATTATACACAGATGTGACCTAGTCTGTCTTCTAGTTTAAGAACAGTAAATCTTATTGTTCTGGCCTCAAAACCTCTTAACTTTATGGGGTGAAAGAAAAGAGAAACAGGTCAATTTGGAAAACTCTGAAATGTCAGTTCACTTTTCTCCAGATAAAACTTAGAAATTCTGTTTAACCTGGTCCTATTAAAAAAAAAAAAGGTAATAACCTAAAGTTGTATGTGTGAATGTCCATCTGCATATTTATGAAAATATACAGCAATACTCAAATGTGTTAATATATTTCAGGATTTCCTAGGAAAGGGACTCTCATAGTTGTCTCTGATAAATTACAAGATTCTTAAAAACTAGGTACCATGAAATCATGTAAATGTAAAGGCAAGCAAGAACTATGTCTAAATAATGATATCAATCTAATACAAGCAAATCTGAAAAACAAGACAGCTGTAAGGATACAATGCCTGTCCTGCCTATTTCAGAGACTTTTCCTCAAAGTATTTCTAGTCTGCTCCCACAAACTAAATGCCTAGTAGTGTCTAGGATGCAAAGAACTCTCTTTCAAAGTTATTTTCTACTTCAGTTTCATACAGTTACTGCATTTCACTACCACTGAGGTGATTCACTTCAAAAACACTCATGATAAGCATATTCGTGTCCAAGCTTTTACTACCTATGCACTCTTCTCTTACATTCTAGCAGCCATTGAAATTACTGAAATTGAATACTGGGGGGTAAAGTATTTGAGTGATGCAGTGCAAATCGTGAAAGTGATTCATTGAGATTCATCTTTGACACTATATAAAGGTGACAGATAGACTTTTATCAAATTGAGACTAAATCAATGATAGATGCCAAATCAGAAATGTACATCTATATGGTCTAGCCAAAACCCTGGCAGCACAGAGTAGAACAGACAAAATAGATATGAGTGCTCCTACCCAGGACCAGGAGCATCAACAGAAAACATCAACCCATTAGATAAGCCTAGAGCACCACAACACTCTATTTCTTGAGATAGGTTGTGTAACGTGTATAATTGCTCTATGCTCTCAGCAAATTTCAGTAATGGAGATCAGAAATCTCCATCAGAAATCTCCATCAGAAATCTCCATTGTGGCTGTGCTGAGTTATCCACTGTTAGAGTGCACATGTGAAGACACTTGAAGAAGCAAGTTCACTTACCTCTAAATGTTGTCCTGTATGAATTTATATTGACATGTATACTTCCATTCCACTAGACTTCCCTCTTTTTCTCAGTCTCTTTCAGCTTTGACTTTGCTATAAGAAGAATTGTGATGGATGTGTTCCATTCTACAGGCTTCACAGTGAGCAAGATATGTAAGGAACAGGATCAGAGGCCAGAGTCCATCATTTATAAATAATGGATTCTTTGCTTACACAATAAAATAAGACTTACTGACTCTTTAAAGTTGGAACTGTTGACCACATAGCCCAAAAAAACTGTTTCTTGTAAACAGCCCTTCTTTTCAGATTTCAAAACTTCCAATGTCATTTCAGAGAATAACTATGTATTTCTTAACCCAAATGTAAAAATAACTATTTGAACAAGCCAAAAATAATAAAAACCCTACACATGTTTGTTTCAGCCCTCTTGTCAGAGGGTAGAAATGAGCTAAGACACAGACTTCTTGCTTACCACAGCATAAAAAAGGCTTCTGGTTTATTCCTCTTCACAGCTCAGCCATACTGACTCCAACTATTCATTGACTCAGGCTGCAGCAAGCTCCTGCTGTAGGTTTCCTTTGCAGGCTCTGACTGCTGGATATTTCCTGCTAAACTCTGATTGCAGGTATTGGTTTGCAGACTCTGACTGAAGGTTCCAACAACAGGCTCCAACTGCAGACCCAGACTGACCTCACAGCAGTGAAGATCCCTACAGACTCCTTCCACTCCAAATCATTCACACTCCCCCTAGCCCACTCCCTTTTATCACACTTATCTTTATTGGCTATAGGTGTGACTCATCAGGGGTGAGGCTGTATTGGGTAATTAACACAGCTGTTACTTATCAGGGGTGAGGTCACTTGTATTCCCTTCTATTACACCTGTTTTAAATTCTTTTACACTATCTACATTTTCAGTATTAGAACTGTATAGGTATAGTTACAGATTTAGAAACCACTATGATGGTCATGTTTAGAAGACTGATAAACAGCGTAAGGTTTAATCGGCAAAACTGTAGTGGACTGAAACTCATTAACACGTACTACTATTAGATAATTCATTTCATCATCAGTCATGATCCCTATGTGTTCAAAGTAATTGCTCTTTAATAATCACACGCTACATCAGCTGTTAATCCACTGTACCACCAACTTGATATTGCACTGCTGTTATTGGTTGGCATGGCTCTTAATGGCTTCAGTTACTGACATCAGGGTGGAGAGTCTCAAAAGGCCTCAAAGGGCAACCACAAAGAGAAGTGCTTTCTTTAGTTTTCCCCACTCTTAATTCTGTATCTTAAGTGTTTCAAGGTTTCCAGAAAGTGCAATTTCTCTTGTGTCCCCCTGGGCTCCATGTTGCACAAAGCCTGAGGGGCAAGGTGGAATTATTTTCCCAAGTACAGGTGTCATAAGTGTCTTATCCTCTTCCTTAGAGGTTTCTAATTTTTTTCTTTTGTTTGGTTGGGTGTCTTGCTTTTCTTTTTGTTTTATATTTTCCCTACGTAACTGCTGTTCCTTCCCTTAAAGCAAACTTGATTTTTCCCATCTCATGAGTGTAAGCTTCTTCCATGACCAGCATTTGACCATCAGTGAACTTTTTATGGTTCTGGGGCTTCTGCTTTTTATTTCTGTCATATTTTCCAAACCTTTTCCATTATCCCACTCTTAAACTGTGCATCATAACAAGGGACATATGGTATCAAGCTCACACAGACAGTTCCCATAAAAAAATTAGAACAGCTGGCCAAGACAGGGGCCTTGCATGGTCAACCTAAGGCACACTCAGAGAAA